>NC_142879.1:69723333-70026041 GCF_051225735.1 Oryctolagus cuniculus | reverse complement strand
CTAGTCCCCAGGAAAAGGTGAGTGTGGCCTTGTGTGGAAACATGGTCTGTTTTTTTCCATTCACATTCATGGTCCTGAGATAAACTCAGGCTGGGACCATTGGGGCTAGGCCACTGGGAGGCGCTAAATCTAACACAACCACCTCAAAAATCTCTCTGGGTGATTTGCCATAACCCTGCTCCCCACCCCACCCCCATCCTGTTGAGAATGGTGGATCTGTGGTATTTGGTGGTGAAGAAGGGGTGGGGAGGAAGGGACTAAGGAGGGAAAAGTCACACTCACGCACACTCACACACTGGCACACACAACACATATGCTTCCCGTTTACTGCCATTCCTTTAGATCTGAATTACAATTTCAGTTCTGCACCAGAAATTGAGGTGTTCTCATGTAAGAATAATTAAAAAAAAAAAAAACAGGATAAAGACATTTCCAATAGCACAAACACAACTAAGCCGTACGTGGTGGTTCGAAGACACATTTCCTCTCAATCATTTGCAGACAAAGGGATAGAAACTGATTTTTCTCCAGCCTGTTTCTGATGGCAGCCATGATGAAAGTAATCCCGAAGAACTCAGATGATGTGTGATGCAGCATCAAATAGAAACCAAGAATATACATGCACATAAATCGGGAGAAGATGAAAGAATAAAATTATCGGGGGCAGAGCCAAGATGGCAGAATAGTGAGGGCACACGCTGACAGTCCGGGAAAAGGTAGCTTAATAAAAGTGGAGTTACTGTAGTCTCAGGAAAAGGCTCGGGAAAAAAATTGCAGAAGAATCTCTTCCACATCTAGTGGATGTGACACGGAGAACCTGCAGGGAGAGCAAGGACGCCCACGGCACGGAAGCCGAGCCTCGGAAGCTGAGCTGCGGAGTCTGCACGTCAGCGCTGGAAGGGGAGGTGAGACAAAAAACTCGGTAACCCGAGTCATTCGCAGGGAAAGGCAGTAAGAGCCTAGAGGGAATGAGGCTTAAGGCCCCGCTGGGGAAAGTTCACCAGGCTGACTGGAGGAGAGAAAAAAAAATGAATAAAAAAGGGTAACCGGCATGGACACTAGTCTCTCTCTCCACTCACCTTACAAAGCTGAGCAAGACAAAGAGCAGGCACCATTTTGGACATACGTAAAGCAGCGCCCGCCATCAGCCAAGCAGAAAAAGCTGACTCTGGTGGGGAGAAATAACTGGAGGTAAGAACATAGTGAAAGTGTGGAGCTAACGAACTGAGACTGTGAAAATCTTAGGGTGGGCAAGTGAGCTCACCGAGTATACAAACTCGGTAACCTTGGCAACCCAGTGAGAGACTGCGGAGAAATTTGAGACCACATTGAGGGCTGCATAGACCCTTTGTGTGGTCCTTGGGGTAGAGCAGACTAATACCCACAGGGGCCAGATTTCATACATCAACTACCCTCAATTCCACTCAGCTGTGCAGAATTACTTCCCTTCTGAGTCAAAAAAAAGAGAGCAAGTAAGCGAGCCAGAGAGAACAACCTGGGTGAGTCACCTTTGGCACACCCTTAACCCTGAAGAACCAAACAGAGCCACACCCATCACAGCCTCTAAGGACACATCAAAAGAAGAAAGTCCACTTCATCTAGAGTCATAGTACAACGAGAAAAAACACCACATTAAAGAAACCAAAGAATATCTCCACAATGTCAAACAAATGCAGAAACTGAGGTAACAAGAACAAGGAAGACACTATGACGCCCCCAAATGAACAAGACACCCCAATTCAAGATTATGAAGATGATGAGATAGAAGAAATGCAAGAAGCAGATCTCAAAAAACTTGATAAGAACATTAAGAAGTTCTCAATAACAAATTCTTGAACTACAGAAATCCTTACTGCACAGGATAGAAAATCTCTCATGAAAATGAAATCATAAGGAGGAATCAAAATGAAATGAAGAAACTAGTAGAACATGAAACTGGTAGTGACGAGAAATCATAATGAAATGAAGAAGTCAATAGATCAAATGACAAACACATTAGAGAGCCTTAAAAACAGAATGAGTAAAGCAGAAAAGAGACTATCAGACTTAGAAGACAGAACACAGGAAAGTATACAGTCAACCAAAGAAAAGAAGAGGAAATTAGAAATCTAAAAAACATTGGTGGGAATCTACAGAATAATATTAAAAAAACCAACATTCGAGTTCTAGGAGTCCTGAAGGCATGGAGAGGGAGAAAGGATTAGAAGGTCTTTGTAGTAGGATACTAGCAGAGAACATTCCGGGTTTGGAGAAGGACAGAGACATCCTAGTACAGGAAGCTCATAGAACCCCCAGTAAACATGACCAAAGAGATCCTCACCACGACACATTGTAAATAAACTCACCACAGTGAAACATAAAGAAAAGATCCTAAAATGTGCAAGAGAGAAACATCAGATTACTCTCAGAGGATCTCCAATGAGACTCACAGCTGACTTCTCATCAGAAACCCTACTGGCTAGGAGGGAATGGCGAGATATAGCCCAGGTACTAAGAGAGAAAAACTGCCAGCCCAGAATTTTATATCCTTCAAAGCTCTCATTTGAGAATGAAGGTTAAATAAAAACCTTTTATAGCAAACAGAAATTAAAAGAATTTGTTGCCACATGTGCAGCCCTGCAAAAGATGCTCAAAAATGTGTTACACACAGAAACACAGAAACATGACCAACAATATGAAAGACGGTAAAGGAAGAAAACCTCCCAGTAAAAGATCACAGGAAGTTAAAAGCTTATGAATTACAATGGCTTCCCCCCACATAACTTCCCTCCCACCCGCAACCCTCCGATCCCCAACACCCTCTCCCATTCCATTCACATCAAGATTCATTTTCAATTCTCTTTATATACAGGAGATCAATTTTAGCATATATTAAGTAAAGATTTCAACAGTTTGCACCCACACAGACTATAAAGTGAAAAATTCTGTTTGAGTACTAGTTATAGCATTAATTCACATTGAACAACACATTAAGGGCAGAGATCCTGCATGAGGAGTAAGTGCACAATGACTCCTGTTGTTGACTTAACAAATTGACAGTCTTGTTTATAGTGTCAGTAATATCCTCAAGCTCTTGTCATGAGCTGCCAAGGCTATGGAAGCCTTTTGAGTTTGCCAACTCCAATCTTATTTAGACAAGGTCATAGTCAAAGTGGAAGTTCTCTCCTCCCTTCAAAGAAAGGTACCTCCTTCTTTGATGGCCCTTTCTTTCCACTGGGATCTCACTCGCAGAGATCTTTCATTTAGGTCATTTTTTTTTGCCAGAGTGTCTTGGCTTTCCATGCTTATAATACTCTCATGGGCTCTTCAACCAGATCCGAATGCCTTAAGGGCTGATTCTGAGGCCAGAGTGCTGTTTAGGACATCTGCCATTCTATGAGTCTGCTGTGTATCCTGCTTCCCATGTAGGATCGTTCTCTCCCTTTTTTATTCTATCGGTTAGTATTTTCAGACACTAGTCTTGTTTATGTGATCCCTTTAATTATTATTCCTATCATTATGATCAATTGTGAACAAAAATTGATCACTTGGACTAGTGAGATGGCATTGGTACATGCCACTTTGATGGGATTGAATTGGAAACCCTGGTATGATTCTAACTCTACCATTTGGGGCAAGTCAGTTTGAGCATGTCCCAAATTGTACATCTCTTCCCTCTCTTGTTCCCACTCTTACATTTAAAAGGGATCACTTTTCAGTTAAGTTTCAACACTTAAGAAATACCGTGTATTAATTACAGAATTAAACCAATAGTATTAAGTAGAACAAACAAAAAAAAAGTACTAGGAGGGATAAAGTATTAAGTTGTTCATCAACAGTCAGGGCAAGAGCTGATCAAGTCACCGTTTCTCATAGTGTCCATTTCACTTCAACAGGTTTCCTTTTTGGTGCTCGGTTAGTTGTCACTGATCAGGGAGAACATATGATATTTGTCCCTTTGGGACTGGTTTATTTTATTCAGCATAATATTTTCCAGATTCCTCCATTTTGTTGCAAATGACCGGATTTCATTGTTTTTTACTGCTTTATAGTATTCTGTAGAGTACATATCCCATAAATTCTTTATCCAGTCTACTGTTGATGGGCATTTAGGTTGATTCCAGGTCTTAGCTATTGTGAATGGAGCTGCAATAAACATTAAGGTGCAGACCACTTTTTCTTTGCCCATTTAATTTCCTTTGGGCAAATTCCAAGGAGTGGGATGGCTGGGTTGAATGGTAGGGTTATATTCAGGTTTCTGAGGAATCTCCAGGCTGACTTCTGTAGTGGCTTAACCAGTTTTCATTCCCACCAACAGTGAGTTAGAGTCCCTTTTCCCCCACATCTTCACCAGCATCTGTTGTTGGTAGATTTCTGAATGTGGGCCATTCTCACCGGGGTGAGGTGAAACCTCATTGTGGTTTTGATTTGCATTTCCCTGATGGCTAGTGATCTTGAACATTTTTTCATGTGGCTGTTGGCCATTTGGATTTCCTCTTTTGAAAAATGTCTATTGAGGTCCTTGACCCATCTCTTAAGTGGGTTGTTAGTTTTCTTGTTGTGGAGTTTCTTGATCTCTTTGTAGATTCTGGTTGTTAATCCTTTATCTGTTGCATAGTTTGCATATATTTTTCCCATTCTGTTGGTTGCCTCTTCACTCTCCTGACTGTTTCTTTTGCAGTACAGAAACTTCTCAATTTGATGCAATCCCAAATGTTAATTTTGGCTTTGACTGCCTGTCCCTCTGAGGTTTCCAGGAAGTCTTTGCTCGTGCCAATATCTTGCAGGGTTTCTCCAATGTTCTCTAATAATTTGATGGTGTTGGGTCATAGACTTAGGGCTTTAATGCATGCTGAGTGGATTTTTCTGTAAGGTGTAAGGTAGGCATCTTGCTTCATGCTTCTGCATATGGAAATCCAGTTTTCCCAGCACCATTTATTGAATAGAGTGTCCTTGCTCCGGGAAATGGTTTTAGATCCTTGATCAAATATAAGTTGGTTGTAGATGTTTGGATTGATTCCTGGTGTTTCTATTCTGTTCCATTGGTATATCCACCTGTTTCTGTACCAGTACCATGCTGTTTTCATTACCACTGCCCTGTAGTATGTCCTGAATCTGGTATTGTGAGGCCTCCAGCTTTGTTTTTGTTGTACAAAATTGCTTTAGCTATGCAAGTTCTGTGTTTCCATATGAATTTCAGCATCATTTTTTCTAGATCTGAGAAGAATGTCTTTGGTATCTTGATTGGTATCGCATTGAATCTATAAATTGCTTTTGGGAGAATGGATATTTTGATGATATTGATTCTTCCAATCCATGAGCATGGAAGATTTTTCCATTTTTTGGTATCCTCTTCTATTTCTTTCTTTAAGATTTTGTAATTCTCATCGTAGAGATCTTTAATTTCCTTGCTTAATTTTATTCCAAGGAATTTGATTGTTTTTGTGGCTGTTGTGAATGAGATTGATCTTAGAAGTTCTTTCTCAGCTGTGGCATTGCCTGTGTTGATTTTTGTGCATTGATTTTATATCCTGCCACTTTGCCAAACTCTTCTATGAGTTCCAATAGTCTCTTAGTAGAGTTCTTTGGATCCCCTACATAAAGAATCATATCATCTGCAAAGAGGGATAGCTTGAGTTCTTCCTTCCCAATTTGTATCCCTTTAATTTCTTTTTCTTCCCTGATGGCTCTGGCTAAAACTTCCAGAACTATATTGAATAGCAGTGGTGAGAGTGGGCATCCCCGTCTGGCACCAGATCTCAGTGGAAATGCTTCCAACTTTTCCCCATTCAATAGGATGTTGGCCATGAGTTTTTCATAAATTGCTTTGATTGTATTGAGGAATGTTCCTTCTATACCCAATTTGCTTAGAGTTTTCATCATGAAAGGGTGTTCAATTTTATCAAATGCTTTCTCTGCATCTGTTTAGATAATCATGGTTTTTCTTCTGCAGTCTGTTAATGTGTTATATCACATTGATTGATTTGCACACATTGAACCATCCCTGCATACCAGGGATAAATCCCACTTGGTCTGGGTGGATGATCTTTCTGATGTGTTGTTGCATTCTATTGGCCAGAATTTTATTGAGGATTTTTGTGTCCATGTTCATCAGGAATATTGGTCTGTAATTTTCTTTCAATGTTGCATCTTTTTTGGCTTAGTGATGCTGGCTTCATAGAAAGAATTTGGGAGGATTACATCTTTTTGGATTGTTCTGAGTAGTCTGAGAAGAATTGGAGTTAGTTCTTCTTTAAATGTCTGGTAGAATTCAGCAATGAATCCATCTGGTCCTGGGCTTTTCTTTGTTGGGAGAGCCTTTTTACTGTTTCAATTTCTGTCTCAGTTATGGGTCTGTTCAGGTTTTCTACGTCTTCGTTGTTCAATTTAGGAAGGTTGCCTGTGTCCAGGAATCTATCCATTTCTGATAGATTTCCCTGTTTGCTGGCATACAAGTCCTTGTAGTAATTTCTGATGATTCTTTTTATTTCTGTGGTTTCTTTTGTTACTCTCCCTTTTTCATCTCTGATTTTATTTATTTAGGTCTTATCTTTTTTTAGTCAGTTGGGCCAATGGTGTGTCAATTTTGTTTATTTTTTTCAAAAAAACAGCTCTTCTTTTGGCTGATTTTTGGTAATGTTTTTGTGGATTCAATCCTGTTGATTTCTTCTCTGATGTTAATTATTTCCTCTTATCCTACTAGATTTGGGTCTGGTTTTCTGTAGTTGTTCTAGATCCTTGAGATGCACTGAAAGCTCATCTATTTGGTGCCTTTCCAATTTCTTGATGTAGGCACCTATTGCTATAAAATTTCCTCTTTACACTGCTTTTTCTGTATCCTATAAGTTTTGATATGTTGTACTGTTTTCCTCATTTACTTCCAGAAAGTTTTTGATTTCTCTTTTGATTTCTTCTATGACCCAGTGTTCATTCAGGAGCATGTTGTTCAGTCTTCATGTGTTTGCACACACTCTAGGGATTCCTGAGTTGCTAATTTCCAACTTCATTCCATTGTGGTCTGAGAAGCTGCATCATATGATTCTAATGTTTTGAATTTGTTGAGACTTGCTTTATGGCCTAGTATGTGGTCAATCCTAGAGTAGGTTCCATACACTGCTGAGAAGAATGTAAAATCTGTAAGTGTAGGATTGAAAGTTCTGGAGATATCTGTAAGACCCATTTGGGCTATAGTATCCATTAAATCTGCTGTTTCCTTGTTGATCTTCTGTCCGTTTGATCTGTCTATTTCTGAGAGTGGAGTATTGAAGTCCCCCAGTGCTATTGTATTGGAGTCTACATTTCCCTTTAAGTCCCTTAGCATATGTTTTAAATAAACCGGTGCCCTGTAATTAGGTGCATATACATTGATAATAGTTACATCTTCCTATTGAATTGATCCTTTAATCATTATATAGTGCCCCTCTTTGTCTCTGTTAACAGTTTTTGTGTTAAAGTTTATTTTGTATAATATTAAGATGGCTACACCTGCTCTTTTTTCATTTCTGTTGGCATTGTATATCTTTTTCCAGCCTTTCACTTTCAGTCTGCATGCATCTTTGTTGGAAAGATGTGTTTCTTGTAAGCAGCAAATGGATGGGTTTTGTACCTTAACCCATTCAGCCAATCTGTGCCTTTTAAATGGAGAGTTGAGGCCATTAATGTTCAATGTGACTATTGATAAGTAGTAACTTTGCCCTGCCATTTTCCCAAAAGATATTTTCTAATATATGGTTTTAACTTCCTGTGATCTTTTACTGGGAGGTCTTCTTCCTTTCCCATCTTTCATATTGATGGTCATGTTTCTGTATTTCTGTGTGTAACACATCTTTCAGCATCTTTTGCCGGGCTGGACATGTGGCAACAAATTCTTTTAATTTCTGTTTGCTATGAAAGGTCTTTATTTCACCTTCATTCACAAATGAGAGCTTTGCAGGATATGATATTCTGGGCTGGCAGTTTTTCTCTCTTAGTACCTGGGCTATATCTCGCCATTCCCTCCTAGCCTGTAGGGTTTCTGATGAGAAGTCAGCTGTGAGTCTCATTGGAGATCCTCTGAGAGTAATCTGATGTTTCTCTCTTGCACATTTTAGAATCTTTTCGTTGTATTTCACTGTGGTGAGTTTAATTACAACGTGTCATGGTGAAGATCTCTTTGGTCATGTTTACTGGGGGTTCTATGAGCTCCCTGTACTAGGATGTCTCTGTCCTTCTCCAAACCCGGAATGTTCTCTGCTAGTATCCTACTACAAAGACCTTCTAATCCTTTCTCCCTCTCCATGCCTTCTGGAACTCCTAGCACTCGAATGTTGGGGGTTTTAATAGTATCCTGTAGATTCCTGCCAATATTTTTTAGATTTCTAATTTCCTCTTCTTTTCTTTGGTTTGACTGTATACTTTCCTGTGCTCTGTCTTCTAAGTCCGATATTCTCTCTTCTGCTTCACTGACTCTGTTTTTAAGGCTCTCTAATGTGTTTGTCATTTGATCTATTGAGTTCTTCATTTCATTTTGATTTCTCTTCACTATCAATTTCATGTTCTACTAGTTTCTTCATTTCATTTTAATTCCTCCTTATGATTTCATTTTCATGAGAGAGATTTTCTTTCCTGTCCAGTAAGGATTTCTGTAGTTCAAGAATTTGTTATTGAGAACTTCTTAATGTTCTTATCAAGTTTTTTGAGATCTGCTTCTTGCATTTCTTCTATCTCATCATCTTCATAATCTTGAATTGGGGTGTCTTGTTCATTTGGGGGCGTCATAGTGTCTTCCTTGTTCTTGTTACCTCAGTTTCTGCATTTGTTGCTTGCCATTATGGAGATATTCTTTGGTTTCTTCGCTGTAGTGGTTTCTGTCATTATACTATGACTCTAGATGAAGTGGACTGTCTGCTTTTGATGTATCCTTAGAGGCTTGTGATGGGTGTGCCCAGAGAACTCTGGTTCTTCAGGGTTAAGGGTGTGCCTAAGGTGACACACCCAGGTTAGGAGTGGTAAATCTCTCTCTCTCTCTTTTTAAATTCAGAAGGGAAGTAATTCCGTACAGCAGTGAAATTGAAGATAGTTAATGTCTGAAATCTGGCCCCTGTGGGTATCTCTGCAGTCTCCCACTGGGTTGCCAAGGTTACCGAGTTTGTGTACTCTCCAGAGAGTACTCATGTCTCTGTGAGTTCTCTCCCACACGTTCAGTTTTTCACAGTCTCAGTTCATTAGCTCCACACGTTCACTAAGTCCTAACCTCCTGGTAGTTCTCCTCACCAGAGTCAGGTTTTTCTGCTTGCTGATGGCGGACGCCACTTTTACGTATGTGTAAAATGTACCTGCTCTTTATCTTACTTGCCTTTGTAAGGTGAGTGCAGAGAGAGACTTGTGTCCCTGCTGGTCCCTTTTATTTATTTATTGTTTTCTCTCCTCTAGTTAGCCTGCTGAACTTTCCCCAGTGGGGCTTCAAGCCTCGTTCCCTCTAGGCTTTTCCTGCCATTTCCCCACCAATGTCTTGGGCTACTGAGGTTTTGCCTCACCTCCCTTTCCAGCGCTGGTGTGTAGACTCCGCGGCTCCCGAGCCGTGGGCACCCTTGCCCTCCACATAGGTCCAACGTGCCCCCTAGTTCCAGAAGAGTTTCTTCTGCAGTTTTTTTCCTGAACATTTCCCTGAAACTACAGTATCTCCACTTTTATTAAACGATCTTTTCCCAGACTATCAGGGCACTCCCTCATGATTCCGCCATCTTGCCTCCCTCCCCATATAAAAGGTATTAAACACTACCATCCACACAACAGTCTTTATTACTGATTTTATTTAAAAATTATTTGCATAATTATATATTGAATTGTAAATGAGTATTATACATGAACCCGCTTTGGGAAGACAATTCCTTGTTGCACTATAGAACATCTAATTACATAGCAAACAGGATACTTTTTTGCTGTCAACAAAGAAAACAGTTAATGATGCTACTGTAAATATCAAGAAGGCTAAAAAAAAGAAATTCTATTTCTTTTTTTGTAGAAAATTTATTTCTTCTTTTGTCTTCTAAGTGCTTTCCATGCAGAGGGAAGCACTCGACTTGTGGAACTGAATGCACTATTGGAGAATGTCCTGGGCCAAAGACATGCTCTAGGATGATAAGACTCAAAGGAACCATGCAACCCTCCTGCAGCTCAGAAGCCGTCATTCTCACTTACCAATTCCATCTTTCCAGACGCCATTCAAGATGCTTGAAAAAAGATCAGGCTTATATGATAAATACACATCAAATGAAAAGACACGCACCGCTACCTGACACCACTACTGGTAACGTCTGTGCTGTGTGAAAGCACCTTTAGAAAGAGCCTATGCGGTGAGAGATAAGCGTCTAAAGATTCAAAATGAATCAACAGTATTGGATAACAATATAATTCTCAACTCAGAAGCTGCCTCAAGAGTAGGTGCATCTTCAGTTAATGTAACAGGAAAAAAAGGCCATGGATTTTATTTTATTAATTGTACCCACTCACAAATCGACCTCAGGTCACCAGATGTGTAGACACAATGAGATTTTTGTTGTTGTTTATAGTCTTTAATTGAAGTGATGAGAAAGGAAATAGATCTTTTTAAAAACAAAACCGAGTAGCTACTGCTGTCTAAATTAAGAGGTGGCACCAGGTGTGGGGTTCACTTTGAGTGGCCACTTGTGGTGCGACTTCAATGATCCGGGGCTTGTCTATGATCCTGGTGGTACGGTTGCCCTTCTCTACAATCCCAATAATCCATGCTTGGTGACCTTCACCATATTTGGGGGACTTTATCTCTGCACAGAACCGAGCTGCTTGCTCACGTGGTAAACAGATTAGGAGGCCTCCTGGCAAAGGAATAAAGAGGGACCATTAGCTGTGACACTACAAGAGCAGCTCTCCACCTCTGTGTGTCTACAGACACTCCCACCCAGACCAGCGCCTCACTGGGCCTGCAGCAAGCTGCGCCTTCCATTCAGCTCAGATGCCGGGTCTGTCCTGAACAGCGGCTCAGCAAGTTCTCAGTCAGCTCCACTTTATTAAATAAAAACCACTTATACAACAAAAATGAAAAATGATGAAAACAATCAATCTGTGAATGATTAATGCTACATAGGAGCAAGGGAGCTACACTGAAGTCCATACAAACAAGAGGATTCCTCATCTTAACCAAGAATGTATTCTGGCGGGTTTTTTTTTTTTTTAAATTTAAGACTCTTTCATGAGTATATGCTACCACGCACCTAAATTCTAGTCCAGACCATTATTCCTCCTAATATTCACCCACTCCCACCCATCACCAGATTCTGATGTCAAAAAGAACACGGGACAGTCCCAATGAAGCTGCTCAGTCACACACAGGCTGCTGGGCCTGGAAGCCCATACACAGCAGGAGGCTGCCACGGCCACAGGAGACTGACCTCAAAGTGGGGTCACATGCACAGACTGGGCCCACACCCTTGTACTTGATGTTTCCAGGCAGGTCCCATGCATGAGGCCAAACATGTTTGACAGGCCTTGCTCACAGCAGCCATCTTGGCCAGCACAGGAAGGTTGTGGATCACAAATGACACCTCGTTCCTCTGCTGCTTGGCTAGGTTCTGTGCGTGGCCCAGGATCCCGAAGCCTGTGAGCAGCCTGGTCTCTAACTGGTGCCCATATGGGATGCTGGCACTTGCAAGCAGTGGCTTTGTCCATTTCGCCACAACACTGGTGCCTAGAGGAAAACTCGTCACCCAACTACATTGTGGGTTCGGTTTTATTATAAAATCAAATCAGCCCACAAGACTTCCTATCATCAGAAATCTGACTTTATTTTTCAGGTCAACCTGCAAATACAATTAACCTGCAAATACACCCACTGAGACAATCATGTCACCTCCAACTTCAAAGACAAATAGGCAGGCACAGCGCCTTGCTGTCAGTTTCTCTCGGGGCTGGAGTCAGCTCCGTTGCTTGAAGGTTTTCTCACTGCTGCTTCCTTACTCTGTTGTCACCCGACTTTGTCATCGGAAGAACATCCACCTGGAGGTTTTCACTCCCTTGAGGAATGAACCTTGATGAGGTCCATACATTGGGGGCTTGAGGAAGAGCTGTTTGTCTTTTTCTTCCAATGTTTTTTTAAATTATTTTAAAGATTTATTTATTCATCTGCAAGAGCTTGGGTGAGGGGGAAAGAGAAATATTCCACCTTCTGGTTCACTCCCCAAATGCCTGCAATAGCGAGGATTGGGCCAGGAGCCAGGAACTGCATCCGCCAGTCCCTATTTTTACTTATTTGAAAGGCCAAGAGAGAGAGAGACAGAGATCTTCCATCTTCTGGTTCACTTCCTAAATGGGCCAGGCCAAAGCCGAGAGCCTAGAATTCAATCCAGGTCTACCATGTGGGTGCCAAGGCCCCAGGCATTTCAGCCAACACCTGCTGCTTCCCAGGGAGTGCATTGGCAGGAAGCTGGAGGCAGATATGGGATGCAGTGTTTTAGCAGTGAGGCGAAACTCCCACTCTGGTCTGAGCTACCGGTAAGTGCACAGTTCAGCAGCATTGCATGCATTCCTCACATTGCACAACCACCACTGCTACCTATCCCCAGAGCTCTTTTTCTTTCCAGCTTGTAAAACTGAGCCCTGCACCCATCAACAATAGCTTGCCATTCCACCTCCCAAGAACCAGCAGCCACCATTCATGTTCTGTCTAGGAATTGGACTACTCTAGGCACCTCATGTAAGTAGAATTAGATAGTATTTGTTCTTTTGTGTCTGGCGTATTTCACTAAGCATAAACTCGAGGTTCATCCACCTCAGAGCCTGTGTCAGAGTTTCCTTCCTTGTTTAGGCTGAACAATATCGTGTATGTTATGGGGCAGCCGTGGTGATGCAGCAGGTTAAGCCACTTGTTACTCTCTCTCTCTTTTATTTTTTTTTTACCAGACATAACCTACTGGGTATGAGGATTTGATTTACACTGTGCTGCTTGTCTTATGTAAAAAAGTGGAAAGGATTGGAAAGCCCACACCTCCTCTGTCCCTGGGCACATGTCAGAACAGTTTCAGGAAAGAGTGGATGGAGATTGAGCTAGAACTTGGTGCTCAAAACCAGGGCCACTGCACCTGCAGAGACTTCACGGACACCTCCCTCTCTGACCTCGGGAAGGCGTAGGGAGAAGAGAGAAGGTCTGAGAAGGCAAAGCGTGCACAGAGTTAGACATCAAGGACAGGAAGAGAACCAGCAAAGGAGACTGAGAAGGAACCCCCCGGAGGCTCTAGGAGAGTGGGGTTGAGAGCCCGCAGGGGAGGGCCAGGGAGATGAGTTGCTGGCAGGAGGCATCCCGCACATCTGGGGAACCTGGGCACTGATTCTCAGTGGGGTCTTTATGGCCTTGGAAACACCTTCTTTCAGGGGTCCTCAGAGTAGGTTTGGTGGGGTCAATCGGCAGAGAAAAGAGAGTACCCCTCATGTTCTGGGGTCACCCTGGCCTCCTCTCTTCCTCTCACCATCACATCTAACTCCGCTGCTTCTGTGTCTTCAACAAGGTCCACTGTGTTCATTCTTGCATTCTGCATTTGCTATGGCTGAGGCTGTCATTTCAAACCCTCCCATGCTGCTTTCCCTGTCGGGAGTGCCCGTTTTCTCCCCCTTAGCATCCTGTGATCTGTTGCCAGAATAATCTGTCCACAATGCAAATCAGATCACATTGTCCCTCCACCCAAAGCCCACAAGCAGGGCTCAGCACAGCAATGGCACGTGCCACTCCCTTCTCTGGCAGCAGAGCTGAGATGTCATCCAAGTATCTGCCAACCATGTGCATCTCGACCCATCTCCAGCCCCTGGGGTAGGGCTTGATGAGTCAACTCAGTTAAGTAAGTCCCCTTGCTAATCATTGATTTAACAAGGGGTGCATGAACTTGATGGTGTGGAGGAAGGAACCTTATGGGGTGTATGAGATTTGGGGAAAGGTTTCTTAGTTCTTAGTTTTTACAAAGAAACAAATACAAAGAAAGGATTCTAATCCCTTGAAAGGAGACAAAAGGGCAGGCACAGCAGGTTAGAGCCCTGGCCTACAATGCTGGCATCCCATATGGTCTCCAGTTCAAGTCCCACCTCCACTTCCCATGCACCACTTCCAATCCAGCTCCCTGCTAATGCACCTGGGAAAGCAGCAGATGATGGTCCAAGTGCTTGAGCCCTTGTACCCATGTGGGAGACCCCAAAGAAGCGAGAAAGACAATAAAGTTCACAGTGTGGGAGTTTACATGGGTCACTGGGGCCAGGGAGGCAGGAGCACCCATTCAACTTCCCAAGGGATCCCAAATCCCATGCCTCTGTCTGCGCCCACTTCCCTGCTGCAGAGTGGTGAACCTTGACCCAGTGCCCTTCTCTTCTGGCAAAAGGTGGAAACGTGACCCAGGCTCAGCGAGTCAGACCCCGAGCCCTGCAGCTGCCACCACTCTGAGCCCCACAGAGGGGCAGCCCCAGCCTGGCCCTGGAGTCCTACAGACATCCCTCGGCCTAAGGCATCCAGAGCCTCTCCTGCTGCTTACTTGCATTAACTCTCACCAAAACCGGAACTTCATGGATGATCTCACAATTCCAAGTTTTTCTAACAGGATCCAGACTCAAATATTTTCACGTAACACTAATCATCCGTGCAAGAATTCTAACTAACGGAGACGAACGTTCAGAGGTTCTTCACTTCTAAAGACCTACAACCCCCACTTCCTGCCGCAGGTGCTCTTCCAGCCCAACCATCTCTCAGGCCTTCCCGACCTCCTCATCTTACGCCTCAAATGCTCATGATCTCCTTCTGGTTCCTCTGGCTCTGGACGCCCACAGCTCCAGTGCATCCTGGGCCAGAGTGTCAGCCTATTCTTCCTCAAGGACCGATCTGATGCCGCCACTCATTGGCTTAAAGGAGCATACCAGTCCCCAGCATCTACAGCTGCACGGATGAACAAAGCCAGAAAGTAACTCAGTGTTTACCTGTGATTAAGAGAGCTTATCTCGATTGTGGTGGGGATTGCACAGGGGTGCGTGTGTGTGTGTGGGTGTGTGTGTGTGTGTATCAAAGTGATCATGTTATAGACTCAAAATATGCTCAGTTTGGGGCAAAGATGATGACTGGGAAACCCACATGCCACATCAGAATGCCTGGTTTGAGTCCTGGTTCCTAGGCTTCTGGACCCAGCTTCTTGCTGACGCACATCCTGCGACACAGCAGGTGACAAGTACAGTGTGTCCCTGCCACCTACTGGGGACACCTGTCCAATCCCTGGCTGTTGTGATCATTTGGGGAGTGAATTTGCAGATGGAGGAGCTCTCTCTCTCTCTCCCTCTCTCTCGCACCCTCTCCCCCCCCCCTCTCTTTCTGTCTCTCTGCCCTTTAAACCAGGCCTCTCTGCTTGGGCCATTCTCCCCCGACCAGCCCTCCGAAGAGCCCTGCTGGCCTTTGCAGTTGGAGCACACGATCCCTTCCTCTTCTCCGCTCTCAGAGCCACGGTCAGCGAGCAGACTCGGGGGGCACGTATCACCCACATCCAGGGCTGAAGTGCTTACGTCTTCCTCTGCGATTAGGCCATGCCATCTCGGGCCCTCCGCAGCACCTGCTCAAGTTCCCCACTGGGCCAGTTTTCAAACGCATGTTCAAAGGACAACTACACTGGGTGTTTGGTCTGACATCCTCCAACTGATCACACTTCTAAGTCTCAGGACAGCGCTTGGCTAAGAAAGGCAGTGCCCTCTCCCCTGTATGCTCTTTATGGATGCTGAGTGAAATTTAAAACCGGGAAGGAGATTTGGCTCCCAGATAGACCTACCTCCCACTGCGGGTAGTCGTGCGGCTTCAGGGGGCCTTTGTGGGTGCCGGGGAGCACCACCAGACAACCGTTGTTCCGGTCAATGTGCTCCATCGCGGTCCAAGCACAAACAATGAGATTGTTGGGCCGGAAGGGGAAATAGTACAGATCCTGGTGCAAGGGATGACGGGACGTCTTCTTGCCTGAAAGAGAACCTGCTGTTAATAGATGTTCAAGGGCAGACAAGAGGCCCCGTGGTTAAGACACTGGTGAGGACATCTGCATCCCCATTCAGATGCCTGGGTGTGATACTCAGTCCTGGCTCCTAACTCCAGTTTCTTGCCACTCTGCACCCTGGAAGGCACTGGGTGAAGATGGTTCAAGTACCTTAGTTCCTGCCACCCAGGTGGGTACCTGGATTGAGTTCCTGGCCCAGCCCCAGGCATTGCAAGTATCAGGGAGTGAATCAGAAGATGGGCTCTTTCTTGAGAGGGCTCTCGCTCTCTCTCTTTTCTTCTCAGACAAATTTTTTTAAATTTTAAATAAATAATCAAATTAAATCTAATGTCTTAAAAAGACATTTGTCCAAGTCTCAGAATTCCTTATCCTTTGCCTAGAAAACCAGAAAAATGAACTATCCCCAGGAAATGAAACAACACTACAGAAAAATCAACCTTGAGAGAGAAGCAACCAACTGGATGTCAAATCAAATGCGAAGAGGCCAGTACTGTGGAGTAGCAGTGCCACATCCCATATGGGTGGGGGTTTCAGTCTTGGCTGCTCCACTTCCGATCCAGCTCTGTGCAATGGCCTGAGAAAGCAGTTTACTGTGGCCCAAGTCCTTGGGCTCCTGCACTTGCGTAGGAGACCCAAAAGAAGCTCCTGGCTTTGGATCGGCCCAGCTTTGGTCATTGTGGCCATTTGGGGAGTGAACCAGCCACTACAACTGCAGGAGCAAAGCCAGTCTG
Organism: Oryctolagus cuniculus; assembly: GCF_051225735.1. Taxonomy (NCBI): domain Eukaryota; kingdom Metazoa; phylum Chordata; class Mammalia; order Lagomorpha; family Leporidae; genus Oryctolagus; species Oryctolagus cuniculus. The sequence goes on along the minus strand of NC_142879.1, from coordinate 70,009,318 downwards.
AAGCCAGAAGCCTGGAAGTTCTGCACCACCAAGGTCAGAACATCAACCTCACATATGTTAATTGAACAATTTTTTCTTGCTTCTCCTTAATAAGAAGAGTCCTGGAGTACTGTGGTGGCACCGCTGGTTAAGTACCACCTACAATGCTGGCATCCTTTATGAGCGCTGGTTCGAGTCCTGAATGCTGCACTTCCAACGCAGCTCCCTTCTGATGCACCTGGGAAGGCAGCAGAAGATGGCTCAAGTGCTTGGGCCCCTGCCACCCACCAGTGAACTCAGGGGGCTTCTATAGCCTTGGCAGCTCATGACAAGAGCCCAGGGTGATTACTGATGCCATAAACAAGAGTGTCAATGTGTTAAGTCAACAACAGGAGTCACTGTGCACTTACTCCTCATGTAGGATCTTTGTCCTTAGTATGCTGTACATTGTGATTTGATGCTATAACTAGTACTCAAACAGTATTTTTCACTTTGTGTTTCTGTGTGGGAGCAAACTGTTGAAATCTTTACTTAATGTATGCTAAACTGATCTTCTGTATATAAAGAGAAACGAAAATGAATCTTGATGAGAATGGAAGGGGAGAGGGAGTGGGAGAGGGGAGGGTTGCGGGTGGGAGGGACGTTATGGGGGGGAAGCCATTGTAATCCATAAGCTGTACTTTGGAAATTTATATTCATTAAATAAAAGTTAAAAAAAAAAGAAAGAGGGTTGGCGGGAGGTTATGGGGGGAAAATGCTATAATCCAAAACTGTACTTTTGAAATTCATATTTATTAAATAAAAGTTTAAAAAAATAAAATTAAATAAAAAAAAAATAAGAAGAGTCCTTTACCAACATCTGGAGGTTTGTTAATCAGCATTGCGTGCATGGCCATAATATTGGGTCCGGTGAAGCACTCCACATATTTCAAGATCTAAGAAAAATAAGGGGGAGGGGGAGGAACAAAGTTTCATGGGCAATCAGAAGTACAGGCCAGTGGCACCAAGGCCAACTCCTCTATGACAGGCAAGATGGTAACAGTCAGTATTTCACAACACTAAGAACAAAGCATGGCGGAAAATCCAGAAACTGGAAACCACTCTAAATCTACAACCCTTTGAATTGGGCAGGCTTGTCTGAGTAGCTGGGAATATAACCTGTTTCTCTCTACAAGAAAGGGGTGCGTTTCTGTAAGGTATCAGCCTAGAAGGCCAGGACCAGCCCTTCTGCCACCCAAAGCCACAGACAGTGCCCAGGGAGAAACGGCTTCCTTTTTCTTCTTGGAGACCCTGCACAAGAACGACCCTGCCTAAGTGGGCCCAAGGGCAGCATCTGGCCCGGCAGCTGGGTTTGAGTCCCAGCTCTGTGCCCAATTCCAGCTCCCTGCTCGTGCACACGCTGGGAGGGAGCAGCTGATGGCTCAAGTCGCTGGGTTCTTGCCACCCACGTGGGAGACCTGGATTGAGTTCCAGCGCCCACCTTTGGCAGGCCCAGCCCTGGACACTTATGGGCATCTGTGGAGTAGAATTGTGAGTGGAGATTTCTCCATCAGTCTGCCTCTCAGACAGTAAGAGAAGAAAGGAAGAGCTCAGCAGGATTCGCTGCTGTCAGGAGCGGCCAGGTCAGAGCAGGGCAGCGGCTCAGAGGACACTGCACAACCAGTGTGCCCTCCCCTCCACGTCTTCACATAGGCGGGAAGCAGGCCCAGTCACAGGAAGCAGGCGTGCAGCAGTGGACAAGAAAAGCAGGTCCTGTGCCTGTGCAGTTGGAGGTCCCGTGAGAATCAAGATACTGACTCAATCATGACCTGGGAGCATTGTGGGTGCACGGCCAAGGGTGAAGTCAGATCAGGGAAGAAGACGGCATTCAAGCGTGGCCGGGTCTGATTCCAAAACAGGAGGCAGGGCCCGCTCCTCCTCACAGCCTGATCTCTGCTAGGTCGGGAATGTTGGCAGTTACAGCCTGAAACACTTGAAATGTACAAACAGTTCAAGAGGCAGGCCTCATGGTTCCATCTACACCAAGCCTGGGACTGTGCACCTTCACTTGGGCTGGCGCTTATAAACCCCCACGGCTGAGAGCCATCCCCACCATCCCTGCTGTCTTCCGTACTGTTCTTTAGCCAGTCACTTCCCTCAATTACATCAGCTTCCTTCTAAATCTTATCCCGAGTACTAACTTCCTGAAAATCGTTGAGTTCGATGTGCTGGTGATGCTTCCCAACACATGGACAGAGAAGTAACCATTCACGTAATTCGTACCCCCTGAGGGCGCTACAGGAACTGCCAATATTCACCCAAGGTATTCACAGCAGCGTTTCGCCAACCACAAGTTGTCACCCACCATCCCGCAGCCGAGTTCCATCTCCAGCACAGGACTGCACGACAGTCCAGGGGGCCGCTTCCCCTCGGTCCTCTGTCTGGGACCTGGATGTGACGGCACAGGTGGCATCCCTGTACAGCCCACCTCTGGGAACCAAGCTCTCTAACAGCACCTGGTTATAATTCCTATACTCCCTGGGAAGCCTCCTGCTGAGCCATTCCAACAAATGGCTCAGAAACTAAGACCCTGGTATACTGCAGTTTGAAAGTTACCAGGTGGCTCCATGCAGAGGGCTATGGGAGGATGACAGGCACCCACTGTAAGTGAAAAACACAAGGTGACAGCCAGGAGGTTCCTGATCCCCGACACAGGCAGGAGATGTACAAGTGAGAGAATTCCTGACACATACACTCATCGGGGAGCAAGGTTCCGGGGAGCTGGGGTCACTCCTTTTTGCTTCATGTCTTTGTGTACTGCTTAGATCTTTTCTTTAAATAAAGTTCACTCTTAAAGAGTAATACTCTTAGCTGGTGCCGTGGCTCACTTGGCTAATCCTCTGCCTGCGGCACCGGTACCCCGGGTTCTAGTCCCAGTTGGGGCGCCGGATTCTGTCCCAGCTGCTCCTCTTCCAGTCCAGCTCTCTGCTGTGGCCCGGGGAAGCAGTGGGGGATGGCCCTATTGCTTGGGCCCTGCCCCCGCATGGGAGACCAAAAGGAAGCACCTGGCTCCTGGATTCTGATCAGTGCAGCACGGCGGCCGCTGTGGCCATTTGGGGGGTGAACCAACGAAAAGATGACCTTTCTCTCTGTCTCTCCATCTCTCACTGTCTAACTCGGCCTGTCAAAAAAGAGAATAATACTCTTCTTCTTCAAAAAAAAAAAAGAAATCTAATTTTTAAAACAAACGCATCCTTGGGCCAGTGCTGTGGTGCAGCGGGTAAAGCATATGCCTACAGAATCAGCATCCGATATGGGTTCTGGTTTGCTCAGAGGCTCAGAGGCTCCACTTCTGATCCAGCTCTCTGCTGTAGCCTGGGAAAGCAGTGGAAGATGGCCCAAATCCTTGGGCCTCTGCACCCACATGCAAGACCCGCGAGAAGCTCCTAGCTCATAGCTTCAGATGCGCCCAGCTCCAGCTGTTGAGGCTATTTGGGGAGGGAACTGGTAGATGAAAGACCTCTGCCTAAAACTTCTATCTCTCCAGTAAATATTTAAAAGAAAAAAGAAAAAAATACATGAGTTTACGAATCATATCCTCAGTAACTTCACGCCTGTTGTCTTGGAAGGGCTGTGTCCCGTTCACCCAGAATTCTGTTCCTTCTCAACAGACACATGGCTCCTCAAGGCTGCCATCCCTGGCGCTGCAGGTGTGGTCATTCTCTGTCTGGGGAGGGGGCTGCTCTGGCTCTGGGCACTGTAGCATGGCTGAGCCCCGCTACTGCGGCATACCCGGCTCCCACCCAGAGGAGCCAACGGGAGCGAACCAAAACTCGCGAAATACCCACTGGGGGCCCAAAGCACCTCCAGCTGCGGACTACATGGCTTAGAGCAACATGCGGGAAGGGTCAGGGGCAGCAGATCTGGGGGCAGGGGTGCAGGCTCGCAGCCCGGTGATGCCGCACACAAGCCCAGCACACAGAGCCTCTGACCTCGGGCAGGGTGCAGTATCTGAAGAGCTCCTCGTCTTCCTGGAAGTCCTGGACCTTGGTAACTGATTTCTCACTCAGATTTCACAATGGCCACATCTTTCATCACCATTAAGCCCGGTGGTCTCACCTCCTTTCTGCAGATTCTTTCAAACTCATCCTAGGAAAATAAATTTGCATACGGTGTCATGAAGGCAGGCTCCCAGCACCTGTCCGGCCCCACCCTGCCGGAGGGACCTACAGACTCCAGGATGGGTTTCCCTGCACAACAGAATAGTCCTGGCGACAGGGAGGGGACACGCCCACCTCAGACATGCAGGCCTCCTTAAGGCCAGGCCTTACCACAATGAAAACATTGCTCAGCTGACAAACCTGCAGGGAAACAGTTTTGTGCTTTTGGTTGCACGGTAAAAATGATGGCCACATGCCAGTCGCGTTCACCGCGTGCCAGGCCCCACTTGCTACGTTTTCCTTACTTGTCACTGTACTTAGTCTTAGCCACTGGGATGGCGGCACTGTCCCAATGGCCATTGCACAGATGAAATGTAGCAGGGAGGGGACACGGAGTCGCGGAAACCTAGGCAGATGGCCCCAGGACGCAGCCCTCAGTCTAGCCCAGAGCTCATACCCAGCTCCTAACAAAGTGAATCACTGCAAACACGGATCAGGGAGAGGCGGGTCTTGACTCGGGTCCTCATGCCACAGAACACACAGTTCATAACGAACAAACAGGGCTACCGTACCTGAAGCGCTGAATGTCAGCATGCCACACCAGATTCTTAATGACCAGATACCCGTTTTCTTCATAAAATTTTCTCTGTTCTAGGCTAGAACATTATTATCCAGAGTATACCTAAAGAAGAAAAGATTTCCATATATCCTTATAAGAAAACAACCTGTATCAAGAACCTAAGAAAGATTCATACTCTACTCTCCAATCTGTTATTTCTGTTCCTCACTGTAAGGAACTAATCTAAAACAACCTAAAAAGCAAGGACTGTAATTAAGCCCCCAAAAAACTGCAGTAATAGAAGAAAAATTAACCGACATTATGAGCGTACTTCAAACAGTTTGAGGGAAATAGAGTAAAAATACAAGTTTATTGAGGTACAAAGAATTTTTTTGAAATCTATGCAGAGTATTTTCACAGTCTAGATTTTCCACAGACTTTTTGAACACCCCGGTATATCCACTCAATAGCTTATGACTCCAGTATTAAAAATAAAAGGCATGGGGCCAGTGCTGTGGCATAGCGGGTTAAGCCACTGCCTGTAGTGCCGGTATCCCATATGGATGCCAGTTTAAGACCCAGCTGCTCCACCTCTGATCCAGCTCTCTGCTATGCACTGGGAAAGCAGCAGAAAATGGTCCAAGTCCTTGGGCCCCCACAACCAACCCAAGTGGGAGATCCAGAGGAATCTCCTGGCTTTGGATTGGCACAGTTCCAGCCATTGTGGCCAACTGGAGAGTGAACCAGTGGGTAGAAGACCTCTCTCTCTCTCTCTCTCTCTCTCTCTCTCTCTTTGCCTCTCCTCTCTGTGTGTAACTCTTTCAAATAAATAAATATTAAAAATAAAGGGCATATGATAGTTTGGATGATGTTTCTTCTAATACGATATGAGGACCATGATGTAAAGCCAAGACTACTTGTGGAAAGATGCAGGGGCAGGTGTTTGGAGCAGCAGCGTAAGTCATCCCCTGAGACACCTACATCCCATTCCTGAGTGCCTGGTTCGAGTCTTGGCTACTCCATCTCTGATCCAACTTCCTCTTAATGTGCATCCTGGGAGGCAAGAGATGATGGCTCAGCGGCTTGGATTCCTTCACCCACGTCAGAGACTTGGAAGGAATTCTGGGCTCCTGGCTTCAGCCTTGGCCTAGTCTCAACTACTGTGTTCCTCGGAGAGTGAACCAGGGGGTGGTAGCTCACTCTCTCTTTTTTTGCCATTGTCTTTCTCTCTCTCTCTCTCTCTCTCTCTCTCTCTCTCTCTCCCTTTCAGATAAAATGAAAATACATCAATAAAAACTTAGAAGAAAAGTTTAAAACTTGCAACAATATATCAAAAATAATTTGTAAGAGTGAGTGCCTTTCAGTAATGGAATTATAGATGAGTATATAAGATTTTTGGTGTAATGATTATAAGTGGTTTTTCAGATGGGAAACAATCCAATACACCTGTGCCCCAGAACATCTGCAAACAACAAAGTCCATTTTCTGTTCTCAGGGTCTGGGTCAGCTTCTGATGTTTGCAACCAAAACAGCTGACTGCTCCTGACATACACGCTTACCCAGAATCCATGAAGAGATCACATCTCCCCTCGTGCCTTCAAGCAGTTCCCTTCTGGGCAGCAATGACACAGAACTGGCAAAGGATGGGGCTTAACAGGTGACTCCACGCAACTCAATTCAAAACCGGCCACTTCAAGAAAACAAAAGGAGCCGTTCTGTACACCCAGGAGGGTGTACAGAGGGAGAGGCTGGCAGAACCTTCTGCCCATTTGTAAGAGCAGTGAGGAACGGGTCCCCCAAAGCACCGCTCCTCAGGTGGGGGTGCTGCTTGCCAAGGTGCAGGGCTGTTTGCTTTGCTGAAGTTGTATGTTCATCTAGAGCAGAGCAGGCAGACCAGAGCCCCAGCCTCAGGCCTGGCAGACGGCCTCTTTGTAAATAGAGTTTTGTTGGGTCCCAGCCACGCTCCTTGAGGTCCTGTTGTCTCTGGCAGCCTTCCTGCCCCAACGGCAGAGTGGAATCAATGCAGCAGATGTGGCCTGGGCTGCATGGGGGAAAATACTGACCATCCGGGTCTTGACAGGACAAGCTTGCAGGCTCCTGACCCAGGGCCCAAGTATGCACCTGACTCGATGGAAAGTTCTGCTTGTACCAGAGGGTCTTCACAAGGTTCATAGAAAATGCATGTTATGAAAACAGGGCACATGGATTTCAAATTGTGGCACCCAAATACATGTGTTTTATTTCCATTTTCTACCCACTTTTTTTAAAGGACTTTCGTTGTCCTGGGTCCATTCTCTGTTGCTCTGAATTTCTTCCTGTTTATTGTCTCTTTCTTTTTCTCTGGAGAGTTGTTTATTTATTGGAAAGGCAGAGTGATGGAGAGGAGAGAGGGAGAGACACTGGCTCACTCTCCAGATGGCCTCAACAGCCTGGTCAGGACCAGGCAAAACTGGAAGGCTGGGGCTCCATCCGGGTCTCCCACACGGATAACAGGGGCCCAAGTACTTGGGCTGTCTTCTGCTGCCATCCAAGGTAGATAGCAAGAAGCTGGGTCAGAAGCAGAGCATCAGGGACTCGAACCTGCTACTAGAAGTAGCCACTTCACCAGCTACACCACAACATTGGCCACCCTGTTCATTGTTCAATTTAAAAATTCATGTTAGTTTCTACACATTTGTGTGATTTACATGAAAATCAAAGGAATACAAAAAGTCCTAAAAAAAAAAAAGAAGAAGAAGAAGAAAAGAAGAAGAAGAAGAAGAAGAAGAAGAAGAAGAAGAAGAAGAAGAAGAAGAAGAAGAAGAAGAAGAAGAAAAGGCCAGCGCCGCAGCTCACTAGGCTAATCTTACGCCTGCGGCACTGGCACCCCGGGTTCTAGTCCCGGTCGGGGTGCTGGATTCTGTCCCAGTCAGAAACCATGACCCCTATGCAAGAGACATAGAAAAAAACAAAGCAGACCCATGGTGTATTCAAACTGTGTAGAAGAACTGATCGGTTGCTGTGCACTTCCTATATAAGTTCCTAATACCCAGACCTGGATGGACCCCTCCCTGGAGGACCCCTCCTGAAAAATGGAAGTCTGCTTCTCAATAAAATCAGCTTAAACTTACTTTTCTCACCCTATTTGCTGTCCACATCATGATTCTTCCTTGTGGTGAGACAAAGGCCCAACTCCAAACTCCTATAACACCTGGGCCCCTGCCCCCAGTGTGAAGACCTGGAAGAAGCTCCTGGCTCCTAACAAAGAGAAAGGCCTTCCATCTTATGGTTCATTACTCAGATGGCTGCAACAGCCAGGGCAGGGCAAGGCCAAAGCCAGGAGCAGGAGATTCATCTGGGTCTCCCACATGGGTGCTGGAGTCCAAGTACATGGGCCATCTTCCACTGCTTTCCCTGGGACATTAGCAGGGAGCTAGATAGGAAATGCAGCACTCAGGACTCAAACTATGACCCATATGGTAAGCCAGTAATGCAGGTGGCTGCTTTACTTGCTACGCCACAATATTGGTCCCCATGACTTTTTTTTAATGACTTTTTTTAAAGACTTATTTATTTCACAGGCAGAATCAGAGAGAGAGAGAGAGAGAGAATGAGAATCTTCCATCTGCTGGTTCACTCCCCAGTTGACCACACTGCTAGGGTCGGGCCAGGCTGCAGCCAGGAGCCGGGATCTCCACAGGGATCTCCTGTGTGGGTGACAGGGGCCCAAGCCCTTGGGCCATCCTCCACTGCCTTCATAGGCGCTTTACTAGGAAGCTGCATCAGAAATAGAGCACCCAGGACTCAAGCCAGCATTTACATGGGATGCCAGCCTTGCAAGCAGTGGCTTAACCTGCTGTGCCACAATGCCAGCCCCTGGCCAAGGCTTTCTGCCTCCACGTTGGTCAGTCACAGGGGAAAGGGCGTGACCTTGGTGGAGGCAGCTCTGCCGCGGAGGCCATTCCCAAAGAGGCTGGCATTTGAAGGCTGTTTACTGACAGTACTAGCAGCGGCAGGAATTGTGTTCTGTATTACTGAGAGGAATCTGGGCTGTGCAGCACTCCCCACCCCACCCCACCCTCGCCGCAATATATCATCCTGTGAGTCCCGTACAAACAGCCTACAGAGCAGTCATATTGTAGATACTTTATAGATGAGGAAACAGGCTCCGAGAGGTCAGCTTGCTGGGAATTGTGGGCCTGGGGTTGCACGGCCTCCGCTGTTCTGTGAAACCCTTGGTCTTGCAAAGCATCCAGCCTGCAGGCCTGGCGACCTTCAGGGAAGGAGGTCCACGGGACGGCTGCCCCAGGGCTTCATTTACGAGGCGTTCCTCCTTAGAGCCTGCCAAGATCTCTTCTGATTTATCAACGTGGCCCTCATGAGCACGGAAAACGGCTTTTTAACGTCTCCTCAGCCTCTTCACCAACTCCTTCATTAGGTTTCTCTAAGCTTCCAGGCTTCAATCTCACTTGAGCCCAAACAGGTGCATTCATTGGAGTCATTGTGAAGTCACAGTCTGTGTTGGAATGAGAAGGCCATGCCAAGGTGGCCACTGGCAAGCGAGCGTCAGTTACTCAGGAATGGCTTTGAAACCCACCTGGCTTTAGAAGCTGCCTGGCAACAGGCTGTGATTGGTTGGGGCATAGACCGCCCCTTGACCAGATTGGCTGGTCTTGGCTATATAACATGTGGTTCCAACTGTAATAAACGATCTGCGGGTTAACGCCCTGGCCTGAAGCGCCAGCATCCTATATGGCGCTGGTTTTAGTCCTGGCTGCTCCATTTCTGATCCAGCTCTCTGCTATGGCCTGGGATACCAGTAGAAGATGGCCCAAGTCCTTGGGCCCCTGCACCTGCATGGGAGACCCAGAAGAAGCTCCTGGCTCCTGGCTTCGGATCGAGAAGCTCTGGACGTTGCCGTCATCTGGGGAGGAAACCAGCAGACAGAAGACCTCTCTCTCTGTCTCTACCTCTCTCTGTAACTCTTTCAAATAAATAAAATAAATCTTTTTAAAAAATGGCATATGGGTGCTGACGCTGTGGTACAGTGGATTAAAGCCTTGGCGTGCAGTGCCAGCATCCTATATGGGCACCAGTTCGGGTCTCTGCTGCTCCACTTCTGATCCAGCTCTCTGCTATGGCCTGGGAGGGCAGCAGAGGATGGCCCAAGTCCTTGGGCCCCAGCACCTGCATGAGAGACCCCGAAGAAGCTGCTGGCTTCGGATTGGCTCAGCTTCAGCAGTTGCAGCCATTTGTGGAGTGAACCAGTGGATGGAAGACCTCTCTCTCTCTCTCTCTGTCTCTACCTCTCTCTAACTCTGCCTCTCAAATAAGTAAATCTTAAATAAAAAAAACAGTTTATGTTGGGTAGGTGTTGTGGTATAACATGCTAAGCTGTTGCCTGCAGCACCGGCATCCCATATGAGCACCAACTTGAGTCCTTGCTACTCCACTTCTGATCCAGCTCCCTGCTAATGTGCCTGGGAAAGCAGCAGAAGATGGCCCAAGTGTTTGGGTCCCTGTACCCATATGTGAGACCCAGAAAAGCTCCTTGCTTTGGACTGGTCCAGCTCCAGCCATTATGGCCATTGGGGAGTGAACCAGCAGATGGAAGATTCTCTCTCTACTTCTCTCACTGTAACTCTGCCTTTCAAATAAATAAAATGAGTCTTTTTTAAACAAAAGTTATGGAAAAAACAAACCTGATTTATGTGGAAGAGTTTCCATTAGGGGCATTTTACAATTGAAAAAAAAAAAAAGAACACAGGAATGAAAGGTGAGTTGAGGAAGGCTTGCACTGTAGACAGTGAGCAAAGACCTTTGGTTTTCCTAAGCTGGGAGTCCCAAAATTCATACAAGGGAAGCCTTTCCTTTTGTTTCGTTTTGTGCTTTGTTTGAGCATTAACTTCTAGATTAGTCTCTGCTGAAAGGAACAGTAGCCCAGGCCAAGCCCAGCCTCTGAGGCACCAGGCAGCCCTCATTCTGCCAAGCACCAGTGCCATCCCCTTTACAGCTCCTCCTCTCTCCTCCACTCGCCTGGGATGCACACAGACGATGAGCAGTGCCCATTCACTCAGCTGTTCTTTTCCTTCATGGACAAAACCATGGATAAAATGTGACGTCCTGATTGGTTGGCTTTCACTCACAAATACACATGGACAGAAACATCTTGTGCTATCTACTTTTCCTACAGAAGTTTTTTTTGGTGTGTCTTTATTTTTTAATGTACTTATTTATTTGAAAGCCAGTGTTACAGAGGCAGAGAGAGAGAGAGAGAAAGAAAGTCTTCCATATACTGGTTCATTCCCCAAATGGCCACAACAGCCAGAGTCTGCCAATCCAAGCCAGGAGCCAGGAGCTTCTTCAGGGTCTCCCATGCAGGTACAGGGGCCCAAGGACTTGAGCCATCTTCTACTGCTTTCCCAGGCCATAGCAGAGAGCTGGATCAGAAATGGAGCAGCCAGGACTTCAACCAGCACCCATATGGGATGCCAGCACTGAAGGCGGCGGCTTTACCCACTATGCCACAGCACCGGCCCCAAATCCACTCTTTTCAAACAAGCTCCACGCACTATACCACAATGCCACACACACACACACCCTTTTTTTAACACTGAAGTTTGAAACAAGCTTGGGAAGTTTAGTCCAGAACAAAACAGTGTTGCCTAAGTGCTATCTATTCACACTGGCATTCCTTCTTTACATTTTAGCGCCATTCCACAATCCAGTCTGCTCAAATCCTCCCCAGGAGTCCCTTGGCAACCCTGGTTTCCAGATGGAACAAGTCCTAAACAAGGTGTCCCTACAAAGAAAGCGACCAGAAAGGTGATGCTAGATTTGGGGACATTTCTGCTTAGCAGAATGGCAAGAAAGCGACCCTTTGTTATTTTTTCTCACTAAAGTCCTAACTACAATTTTAAAAATCAAGACTGTGTTTCCTTGCTGCCCTCCACTGGTCCAGAAATATGGTGCTGTGGTGAAGTCCTCTCCAGTCCATGGATACTTCCAATCCAGGCAAAAGTACCTAAAACTTTCTCTGTACAATGAAGGAAGTGGTGTTTCATTCATAAATGCTCAAGGCTTTGGACTGCCCTGCCCAATAGAACACACCATCTGAACAGAGGAAAAGATCAGAGGTAGGGGCCAGCATTGTGGCAATAGTAGGCTAAGCCTCCACCTGCAGTGCAGGCATCCCGTGTGGATGCTGGTTCAAGTCCTGGCTGCTCCACTTCCAATCCAACTCCCTGCTCATGGCTTGGGAAAGCAGTGGAAGATAGCCCAAGTCCTTGGGCCACTTCACTCACATGGGAGACCCAGAAGATGCTCCTGGCTCCTGTCTTTGGCCACGTAGGGAGTAAGCAGTGCATAGAAGATCTCTCTGTCTCTCCCCCTCTCTGTCTGTAACTCTGCCTCTCAAACAAATAAACTAATTTTTAAAAGAACAGAAATACCAGGTGGGTTTCTTAAGGAGGACAGTTGGGTTGAGCAAGTTGTGCAAGAAGGCCTGTATCAGACCCTTACTGTGTCTTTATTATGTCCTCCTGAAGCCTTTAATAAAAGGTCAATGTGTTATATGGTGTTCTTAATTGGAGAAGCATCTGTCACGACAGGAAATTGGTAGGTTGTGGGTTTATCAGGACAGAAATGCAAACCTCAGCTCTTCCTGAGTTCCAAAGCATTCATTTCAGCAACTGAACGAAATAACCGACTTCACACACTGAAATTATGTCAACTATCTTTATTAATCTTGTTGTAACCCCAGATGATTTTCCTTGAGACAATACTATTTCAGTTTTACTGTTTTTACTTCCATCACCACACCCTCATTGCACTGCAGAATTAACTGTATGCAATCAAGTACCTGAGCCATGGTTTGTGATTTTGTTAACGAGTGATAGCACAGATGACACCATCACAAGGGAAGGGTTTTCTTCTGACACCTGGTTTTGTTTGCGTTCCTGTAGGAGAGTTTTAGCAAAGGGTGGTTTCAAAGGTTGACTCGTTCCCCCTTCACAAGTCGACTTCGAAATATAAAAACATCCTGGAAATAAGGCCAAACAGAAGGAATTTATGGAATACTTCTATTTGCCTACTCACCATCTACATAGGGTTAAATAGGGGGAAAATTTCCCCGTTATTGCTACACTGGTTAGTAAGTAAACCATGTTCTGAGACTCCAATTAATGTAATATCTAAAATAGTGCCACCACACTAAGTCAGTGGGGGCCCCACATCGCCAGCCCTGGCTGAGGTGATGCACCTGCTAACTGCAGGGAATGTCTCGTAACATCGCCAGTTCCTGAAGAGTTTCCTCTGCACTTCCCTGCCGCCCTTTATGCTAACTGCTTGAGCCATCTAGAACATTCTACTCCTGATTACATCCTAACCGGGAAAACCAGTGTCTTGGGTTACTAATTTTTGTTGCTTTTTTTTCCCTTTGTTTTTTGATGACACAGTTTGAACCTCCTTGTTTAGTATTTATTTCCGGGCAAACAGCAACGTATGGTGGAAAGAATGATTTTAGAATTAGGCCTCTGAAATCTTATGTTGCTAAGGGAACTTGCACCAACCACTGGGACTCATGTTCTCCTACACAGCATGGAGCTGTGCTGACTGCTCCTTTCAGTGTGGGAGAAGAAAACAGGAGAATGGACATGAACGTGCTTTGATACCTCACAAAGAATTATAAAGCAGATCACAACAATTAGTACCGCCATTCCCAGTAAGCCTGAGGAACAATGACCTGCTCGATAACTCAATTAAATATAGGAGGTATTTATTCAGCATAGCCTTGCTGAATTCAAACATATGTGCAGCTGGACCTCATCATATCTTCAGGGCACTGGTTCCAGGACCCCCAGGGAATACAACATCTAAGGCTGCTCCAGTCCCTCATCTGAGTATCAAGTAGTGTATAAAACCTGAATCTAACCTGTGCACATCCTCCTGCCTACTTCAAGTCATCTTTAGAGTCTTCATAATATTAGTACAATGACTATGCTATGTAAACAACTGTTCAGGATCATTCAGGGACTAATGACACAGATAATTTGTCTGCTGGTCACCGGTAGCTTTGACTGTCTGCTCGTTAATAAGGAACAGGTCTGTACATATTTGGGACAAGTGGAATATTTTTTCAAATGTTTCCTCTTGTCTTTTATACATTGGATGATTGACTCTACAGACGCAGAACTTGCAATTAAGCAGAGCTGACTGCATACTGTGTTTATCCTGTGTTAAAATTCAGGGTGTCAGATATAAGTCCCAGTGGACAGATTAGGTTGTCTGTGTGAGGCATTTTAAGGACTGAACAAAAGGCAAGGGACAAGATTTCGTGGAAAAATGCCAAGACCTGCCAGCTGGGGTCACACCTGCAGGTAATGAAGGAAGAAGATTCTCATGCTGGGAAGCTACTTCAGAAGGTGCACTCTGCACCTCCCAGAATTAAACTGGGTGGGAGAACCATGAAGCATCTGAAGACACACCTGACACCTGTACCTAATTTTTCACAAGCGTACCTTCAAGTCCACGGTGCCCTCATAGCCCTGGAATTTATCCGCCATTCGTGAAGCTTCCTTCCCAATGTTTTCTTGGATGGTGCCCTCCACATCAATGTAGTGGCAGTCGGCACTGGCGTAATGGCAGGAAATGGCCTATAGAGAGTGGTGAAATTGAGAAACACATCCCATTGCTGCCAGCAACCAACCAGGCAGGGAGGCCTTCTCTTACCCAGCCAATTCTACACTGGAAGCCTGCTCCATGGGACACAAAATCAGTGTCTCTGTAGCTCAGCTCCATCCCTCTCCCAGGACCCCAGTTAAAAGCTAACTGAAAATTTACAAATGGTTTTTAACCAGGTGTGATAACTGAGGCAGCTGAGCCGATCATTGTTTTTTAAAAGGTGTAGATGGGGGGCTGGTGCTGTGGCATAGTGAACTAAGCCTTTGCCTATATCACCAGCGTCCCATATGGGCACTGGTTCATGTCCTGGCTGCTCCTCTTCCAATCCAGCTCTCTGCTAGGGCCTGGGAAGGTAGTAGAAGATGGCCTAATTACTTGGTCCCCTGCACCCATGTGTGGACTTGGAAGAAGCTCCTGGCTCCTGGCTTCAGATCAGCCCAGCTCTGGCCATTGCAGCCAATTGGGGAGGGAACCAGTGGATGGAAGACCTCTCTTGGGAAAGCACTTGGGTCCTTGCCCCACACAGACTTCCAGGATTCTGCTTTCAGCCTGGCCCAGCTCTGGCTATTGCAGCCATTTGAGGAGTGAACCAGTGCATCAAAGATTCTCTCTCTCTCTCTTTCTCTGTCACTTTGCCTTTTAAATAAAAAATACATCTTTAAGAAAAGAAAAGGTATAGAGGGGACAGGAAACACAATCCCCTAGGTGAGAGAACTTTGCCATGGGATTTTCCTAAGCCCCACAAAGCCAGGTATCCCAAGTAGCCCGTCATCTTCTTAGTTCCAAGGCTAGGCCCCCTGCCAAATTTGGGAGGGTTAGTATTCTGATGGCAAGCATGAAAACAAAAGACACCGTGGAAAGAAAACCCATGCCCACCTCCTCGCAAATCAGAGGGAACACTTCAAGGCCAAGGCCGCTGTTTCCTTCAAGGCAAAGGCTTAAGTTATGTGGTTCTTCCCATTCTGGCAAAGCAATGTTAAAACTCACTGTCTTTGCCACAGGTCAGATATCTTAAGGTGACTGCACCCTGCAGGAGGACTTACTACTTTGCCCAACACATGGAGCTTCCAGAGAGTGGAGTGACAAACTCCATTTCCTTAGGTGAGCCCCCGTGTAGCCACAGCAGAGCCCCAGGCAAAGGCAAACATGTGTGCGCTGGCATTCACATTGTTATGTCATGATGATTAATATTTTTCTAGGGCATTAAGGCTACTGAAAACATCCTGGAGGAACACTGCACAGTCCATGTAGTAAAACCCACAGCGACATTTGCATAACTGTCCCTGCACCTCCTCACTCCTGTGGCTCGGAGGGCTGTGTGAGTGCAGAGTCCAATCCCATCTTCTATTTAAGATTCTGGCATTGTTGCACAGGATGGGTTGTTTGTGTTCGTTGTGACTTGGGAAAAATGTAAGGGACCTTGATTGCTGAGGTTTTATTGGAATCCTCTGAATTTTTTTAAGTTTTTTTTTTTTTTTTTTTTGAGAGGTCAAGTACAGAGACAGAGAAAGACAGAAAGATCCACCATCTGCTGGTTCACTCCCCAAATGGCCACAATGGCCAGAGCTGGGCCAGGCCAAAGCCAGGAGCTTCATCCGGGTCTCCCATGTGGGTGGAGGGACCCAAGCACTTGGGCCATCTTCCACTGCTTTCCCAGCCATAGCAGACTCTGGATTGGAAGAGGAGCAGCTGGGACATGAACCAACAGCCATATCGGATGCCAGCACCACAAGCAGAGGCTTAGTCTACTACACCACAGCGCTGGCCTCATCCCCTTAAATTTTGCCCCTGGGGAGGCTGCCTCAACTTGCCTCAGCCTAATCTGGGCCCTACTGAGCCCAGGGAAGAAAATGAATGGATGGAACATGAAATGTGACCCCTGACCTTTGGCCTCAGAGAGGCTTCAGGGATTGGTGGGAACAGCATCATGAACTGGAAAGCCCCACTGGGCCCCAAAGGAGCTCCAGTATTGGGTGTGGACAGCATGTTACCCTGGGAGAATGTGCACCCACGGGACCGTCAGTCTGTGAGACCAAGAAGTCAACCATCCGGGGTGTGTGAGGATCCTCATTCCCTTTTGAATGCAAGCAATGAAATTAAAACCTTCTAAGGCCAAGGGATTAAAAAGATGCATATATATCTCTATATATATCTCTATATCTATATAGATATAAATATATATAGATACATATGTATGGCTGAAGTTCATTCTGGCTTCAGGGCAATCAATTCAGAATCAATACAACGTGTATTGGATCAATACTGCTTTCCCAGCAGTAATATTAACATGAAGTTCCCTCCAGTTATCATTTACACAAGCATCTAAATTCCACATTTTTGCCCCAGAAGAAGCCATCCCGAGCACGTTCATGTGTCAGTAGTAATATCCACATGATTAGGATCCTGAGGTCCTCTGGCTTCTCACTGATAAGAGCCAAAAAGGCACAAGGCCCAGAAATTGATTTCCTGGTAAACAAACTGGACTAAAGTCCAGTTTAGTTAAAACTCACAGATCCTTCATATTTTCATATATCTTAAAATGTTTGTTTCTAACTCATCATCTCTGAGAGCTGCAGCAACGTGAACGCATACCTTCCGGAAGCCTTGGGTTCTGTTCTGCCCGGATCCATGGATGAGCAAAGGATGAAAGAAAACTGTGTCCCCCTTCTCCATCACAAGGTGCACGCGGGCGTTGTTCTTCTCGTAGTCCTGGATCCTGTCGCTCCCCGTTTTCGTGGAGGAGCAACACAGGACCCTGCGCTGTTCTTTCGTCTGCTCGGCCCTCCCCGGGTTTGCTGCTGGTTCTTCCCGGGTTGGCTACTATCCCTTCCACCTCCGTGGAAGGGCAGTTCCCCCTGGCCGCATTCCCCACTTCCGCAGGGGAGCGGCACACCACCGGCCGGTTCTCTCGGGGGCTGCACGGGTGTTCCTTCAGCTAGATGTTCCCCATAGATGTTCCCGGTGCATGCCGTCTCTCTCCTCCTTTATAGTCCTCCTCCGCCAATCCCAACTCGGCTGAGTACGCTGCTCTCCAATCAGGAGCAAGTCCTACAGTTAATTGGTTGAACTGGAGGCAGCTGTGCGGAAGCTGTTTACTTCTCTCCCAGCGCCATATTGTGGGAGAGCAGATGCATAGAATAAGTCCTAATTCGAGTAACTTAGTCTAGTCCGGATTGCTCCCCACAGATCCCCCTTTCTTTTTATTTTTGGCGTTGATACGCGCCTGTCTTCGGTGTCCCGCGGCACACACTCTACTCTACTTGCTAGAGTTGCCACAGGCTCTTACAAGTCCTATCAATCAGGAAAACCGAATCCGGGTCCTCTCTTCGCCATGTTGTGAGGAGGTTTTTAGGCGCTGATGCGTGCCTGTGTTCGGTGCCCTGCAGCGCATGCCCTGCTCTGCTAGAACTGCCTGCAGGTGTTTACAAAACCTATCAGGCAAACCGAATCCAAGCCTTCTCATTGCCTTATTGTGGGGGAGACTTATTAGTGTTGGTTCGTGCCTATCTTCGGTGACCTGCAGCTCATACTCTGGTCGAGCTTTGCTGGCGCTTACCGCCTTAAATCAGGCAGACCGAATCCAAGCTTAATATTGTTGTATTGTGGGGAAGCCTTACTGATGTTAATTCGTGCCTGTCTTCGGTGACCTGTGGCGCATAAGCTGCTAGCTGCCCGCAGGTGCTCATCGCCTCACTTGATTAGGCAGACCGAATCCAAGCCTTCTAATTGGCATGTTGAGGGGAGGCCTTATTTTTCTCTATTTCTCTATCTCCGGGCATTCCTACCTCTCCCATTTCACTTCTATCTTCCAGCATTCCCATTTCTCTTTTACTTCACTTCCAAACTTCTGTTTCTCTTATCCCTGCGGCTTTCCGGCACCTCGCCCCGCCGGCAGGTTCCCGGCTCTGCGCTGCTTCAGCCCGCGCGCCTCTCTCATCTGCGCAGCTTCCCGGCTTTGCGCGGCTCGGCTTTGCGCGCTCCGCGGTCTCCACGCTTAACCCTTTCGCGTCTGAACCACGGCCTACGCCAGCCCCGTTCCCTATCTACTCACGCCCCGTGCTCTCTCTGCACGTGGCGGCTTCCGCGAGTAACACAGCGTAGCTTGCGTCTCCACCACTAGCATTCAATCCAAGTTCCCCGGGCTAGCCTGGCGAATTCAACCCAGCGTACGTCTCCGCCCCACGATTTGGCTTCCCGTCCTTTGCTCCCCGGGCTAATCAGACGGATCCCAATCTGGCTTACGTCTCAGCTTCTGGTTTCAACTTTTCGCCCCCTATTCCCGGGCTAACCTGAGAACCCCAAAGTGGCTTTCGTTTCCGCCTTGGCCTGCCCCCCGCGGCTTCAATTTCCCTAACAGTTTTCTCTACCCGGTATGTTTCCCCAAGCTTTCCTCCAACGATATTCCTCCCTCATTTCTCCTGGCCTCTCCCCACAGTCCGCGTCCGAGTCTGTTTGTTCTAGCTTTCACTTTCGCTTTCGACCTTAGAGATTTCTCCCAGCTTCCCCCCGTAGTCCGAATCCGAGTCTATGCCTAGGCTTTCAATAGCTTCTTCCGGCTCCTTTTTCGTCCGGCTTTTCCCTAGGCTGTTTGCTAGTCTCTCTCTCCGATATTTTCCCAGTTCTTCCCGTTTCTTCCCTCCTAAGTTTGCTATCCGTCCTAGGTTTTCTATCCGAATCACGTTTCTTCCCTCCTAAGTTTCCTTATCCGAGTCACGGCACCATTATGTCGCTCCCCCTCTTCATGGAGGAACGACACTAAACCCTGCCTAGGCTTCCTATCCGAGTCAGGTTTCCTATCCGAGTCACGGCACCATTATGTCGCTCCCCCTCTTCGTGGAGGAACGACACTAAACCCTGCCTAGGCTTCATATCCGAGTCACGGCACCATTATGTCGCTCCCCGTTTTCGTGGAGGAGCAACACAGGACCCTGCGCTGTTCTTTCGTCTGCTCGGCCCTCCCCGGGTTTGCTGCTGGTTCTTCCCGGGTTGGCTACTATCCCTTCCACCTCCGTGGAAGGGCAGTTCCCCCTGGCCGCATTCCCCACTTCCGCAGGGGAGCGGCACACCACCAGCCGGTTCTCTCGGGGGCTGCACGGGTGTTCCTTCAGCTAGATGTTCCCCATAGATGTTCCCGGTGCATGCCGTCTCTCTCCTCCTTTATAGTCCTCCTCCGCCAATCCCAACTCGGCTGAGTACGCTGCTCTCCAATCAGGAGCAAGTCCTACAGTTAATTGGTTGAACTGGAGGCAGCTGTGCGGAAGCTGTTTACTTCTCTCCCAGCGCCATATTGTGGGAGAGCAGATGCATAGAATAAGTCCTAATTCGAGTAACTTAGTCTAGTCCGGATTGCTCCCCACAGGATCCCGTGGTACATTAAATTAACTCCTCCCTGCGACACACAAGAGAACACACAGCTAAACACGAGGAAGCAGCAGCATCAGTAAAAACTTGTTCAACGGCTCACCACGGGAGCACGGGCGCTCTCTGTTCTTCCAAGAGAAAGAGACATCTGAATCAGTCTTGGAAAGTTTTCAGGGGCCAGCACTGTGGTACATGGGTTAAGCTTTGGCCTATAATGCTCGCATCCCATATTGGCGCCAGTTCGAGTCCTGGCTGCTCCACTTCCAATCCAGCTTGCTGCTAATGTGTCTGAGAAGGCAACAGATGTTGGCCCAAGAACCTGGGTGCCTGCACCAATGTGGGAGACCAGGAAGAAGCTCCCGGCTTTAGCTTGGCCCAACCCCAGCCCTTGGGGAGGGAACCAGCAGATGGAAGTGCTCTCTCACTCCCTCTCACTCCCTGTCGCTCCCTCTCACTCTCTCTCGCGCTCTGTGCGTGTGTGTGTGTGTGTGTATCTCTGCCTTTCAAATAAATAAAAGAACCTTTAAAAAAAAAAAAAAACAGAAAGAAAGACAAAGTTTTCCATACATAAAAGCCTCTCGGTGCCTGGTTTGAGAAGTCATGTGTTGGTATTAAAATCTTTGAAATTTCATGACTGAGTCAAACAGGAAGCCACAGACGGGCTTTGCCTTTTGGATCAGTACAGTGGTCACCCTTATCCGCCCTCCTCCTGACCCTGCCAGCTGACTCTGTAACAGTCTTTGCCAGCAGTGTCCTCTCCCAGAGCTCGCGAACATTCTTCTCCATTACAGGGGCGCGTCTCTGAGAAGCCAGTCCTTCTGAAATAGGGGCAGGGTGGAAATGCTCAATTTGTACTTTATTTACTTTTTGCTCAAAACCATTTATGTCACGTCCTTAGTAAGAAAAAAACAAAAAGAATACAGTTGGTGTTTGTTTAAAACTGTTTCCAAAGCAAGTTATCGCTTTAGGTAATGGGTTGCTTCTTTATTGCAGAAACACAAGTGAGAAGCATGTAAAGCTTGCAAGCCTCAGGGTGTGGTTTGGCTTAGCTGTGTAGATGCCTACACTCCACATGAGGGGCCTGAGTTCCATACCCGCCTCCAGCTTCAACTAATGCCGACCCTGCGAGGCAGCAGAATATGGGGCAAGTACTTGGGTTCCTGGGGCCGGTGCTATGGCACAGTGGGTTAAAGCCTTGGCCTGAAGAGCCAGAACCAGCATCCCATATGAGTGCTAGTTCTAGTCCCGACTGCTCCTCTTCGGAACAGCTCTCTGCTGTGCTCCAGGAGTTCAGTGCAGGATGGCCCAAGTCCTTGGGCCCCTGCACCCACATGGGAGACCCAGAAAAAGCTCCTGGCTCCTGACTTCGGATCTGCACAGCTTTAGCCATTGTGGCCATCTGGGGAGTGAACTAGTGGATGGAAGACCTCTCTCTCTCAGTCTCTACCTCTCTCTGTAACTCTGCCTTTCAAATAAATAAAAATATCTTAAAAATAAATAAAATAATAAGCTGTAAGCTCCTATTTTAAAAAATTACTTGGGTTCCTGCCACCCACATGAGAGACCTGGCCTGAGCTCCCAGCTCCTTGGTCTCTGCCACTGCGGGTTTCTGGGGAGCGTGAACCAGTAGATGGGAGTGCATGCATGCGCTGTGTTTGTCTCTGAAAGAAAAAGAGAAGGAAGGAAGGGACAGAGGGAGGGAGGGAGACAGCGAGGGAAAGAGAGGGAGGAGGGAAGGAAGGGAGAGAGGAAAGACAGACAGCGAGAAAGACAATAAAGTTCACAGTGTGGGAGTTTACATGGGTCACTGGGGGGCAGGGAGGCAGGAGCACCCATTCAGCTTCCCAAGGGATCCCAAATCCCATGCCTCTGTCTGCGCCCACTTCCCTGCTGCAGAGTGGTGAACCTTGACCCAGTGCCCTTCTCTTCTGGCAAAAGGTGGAAACGTGACCCAGGCTCAGTGAGTCAGACCCCCAGCCCTGCAGCTGCCACCACTCTGAGCCCCACAGAGGGGACAGCCCCAGCCTGGCCCTGGAGTCCTACAGACATCCCTCGGCCTAAGGCATCCAGAGCCTCTCCTGCTGCTTCCTTGCACTAACTCTCACCAAAACCGGAACTGCATGGATGATCTCACAATTCCAAGTTTTTCTAACAGGATCAGACTCAAACATTTTCACGTGACACTAATTATCCGTGCAAGAATTCTAACTAACGAGACGAACGTTCAGAGGTTCTTCACTTCTAAAGACCTACAACCCCCACTTCCTGCCGCAGGTGCTCTTCCAGCCCAACCATCTCTCAGGCCTTCCCGACCTCCTCATCTTACGCCTCAAATGCTCATGATCTCCTTCTGGTTCCTCTGGCTCTGGACGCCCACAGCTCCAGTGCATCCTGGGCCAGAGTGTCAGCCTATTCTTCCTCAAGGACCGATCTGATGCCGCCACTCATTGGCTTAAAGGAGCATACCAGTCCCCAGCATCTACAGCTGCACGGATGAACAAAGCCAGAAAGTAACTCAGTGTTTACCTGTGATTAAGAGAGCTTATCTCGATTGTGGTGGGGATTGCACAGGGGTGCGTGTGTGTGTGTGTGTGTGTGTGTATCAAAGTGATCATGTTATACACTCAAAATATGCTCAGTTTAGGGCAAAGATGATGACTGGGAAACCCACATGCCACATCAGAATGCCTGGTTTGAGTCCTGGTTCCTAGGCTTCTGGACCCAGCTTCTTGCTGACGCACATCCTGCGATATAGCAGGTGACAAGTACAGTGTGTCCCTGCCACCTACTGGGGACACCTGTCCAAGCCCTGGCTGTTGTGATCATTTGGGGAGTGAATTTGCAGATGGAGGAGCTCTCTCTCTCTCTCCCTCTCTCTCGCACCCTCTCCCCCCCCCACCCCTCCCCTCTCTTTCTGTCTCTCTGCCCTTTAAACCAGGCCTCTCTGCTTGGGCCATTCTCCTCCGTCCAGCCCTCCGAAGAGCCCTGCTGGCCTTTGCAGTTGGAGCACGCGATCCCTTCCTCTTCTCCGCTCTCAGAGCCACGGTCAGCGAGCAGACTCGGGGGGCACGTATCACCCACATCCAGGGCTGAAGTGCTTACGTCTTCCTCTGCGATTAGGCCGTGCCATCTCGGGCCCTCCGCAGCACCTGCTCAAGTTCCCCACCTGGGCCGGTTTTCAAACACGTGTTCAAAGGACAACTACACTGGGTGTTTGGTCTGACATCCTCCAACTGATCGCACTTCTAAGTCTCAGGACAGCGCTTGGCTAAGAAAGGCAGTGCCCTCTCCCCTGTATGCTCTTTATGGATGCTGAGTGAAATTTAAAACCGGGAAGGAGATTCGGCTCCCAGATAGACCTACCTCCCACTGCGGGTAGTCGTGCGGCTTCAGGGGGCCTTTGTGGGTGCCGGGGAGCACCACCAGACAACCGTTGTTCCGGTCAATGTGCTCCATCGGGGTCCACGCACAATGAGATTGCTGGGCCGGAAGGGGAAATAGTGCAGATCCTGGTGCAAGGGATGACGGGACGTCTTCTTGCCTGAAAGACAACCTGCTGTTAATAGATGTTCAAGGGCAGACAAGAGGCCCCGTGGTTAAGACACTGGTGAGGACATCTGCATCCCCATTCAGATGCCTGGGTCTGATACTCAGTCCTGGCTCCTAACTCCAGTTTCTTGCCACTCTGCACCCTGGAAGGCACTGGGTGAAGATGGTTCAAGTACCTTAGTTCCTGCCACCCAGGTGGGTACCTGGATTGAGTTCCTGGCCCAGCCCCAGGCATTGCAAGTATCAGGGAGTGAATCAGAAGATGGGCTCTTTCTTGAGAGGGCTCTCGCTCTCTCTCTTTTCTTCTCAGACAAATTTTTTTTAATTTTAAATAAATAATCAAATTAAATCTAATGTCTTAAAAAGACATTTGTCCAAGTCTCAGAATTCCTTATCCTTTGCCTAGAAAACCAGAAAAATGAACTATCCCCAGGAAATGAAACAACACTACAGAAAAATCAACCTTGAGAGAGAAGCAACCAACTGGATGTCAAATCAAATGCGAAGGGGCCAGTACTGTGGAGTAGCAGTGCCACATCCCATATGGGTGGGGGTTTCAGTCTTGGCTGCTCCACTTCCGATCCAGCTCTGTGCAATGGCCTGAGAAAGCAGTTTACTGTGGCCCAAGTCCTTGGGCTCCTGCACTTGCGTAGGAGACCCAGAAGAAGCTCCTGGCTTTGGATCGGCCCAGCTTTGGTCATTGTGGCCATTTGGGGAGTGAACCAGCCACTACAACTGCAGGAGCAAAGCCAGTCTGAAGCCAGAAGCCTGGAAGTTCTGCACCACCAAGGTCAGAACATCAACCTCACATATGTTAATTGAACAATTTTTTCTTGCTTCTCCTTAATAAGAAGAGTCCTGGAGTACTGTGGTGGCACCGCTGGTTAAGTACCACCTACAATGCTGGCATCCTTTATGAGCGCTGGTTCGAGTCCTGAATGCTGCACTTCCAACGCAGCTCCCTTCTGATGCACCTGGGAAGGCAGCAGAAGATGGCCCAAGTGCTTGGGCCCCTGCCACCCACCAGTGAACTCAGGGGGCTTCCATAGCCTTGGCAGCTCATGACAAGAGCCCAGGGTGATTACTGATGCCATAAACAAGAGTGTCAATTTGTTAAGTCAACAACAGGAGTCACTGTGCACTTACTCCTCATGTAGGATCTTTGTCCTTAGTATGCTGTACATTGTGATTTGATGCTATAACTAGTACTCAAACAGTATTTTTCACTTTATGTTTCTGTGTGGGAGCAAACTGTTGAAATCTTTACTTAATGTATGCTAAACTGATCTTCTGTATATAAAGAGAAACGAAAATGAATCTTGATGAGAATGGAAGGGGAGAGGGAGTGGGAAAGGGGAGGGTTGCGGGTGGGAGGGACGTTATGGGGGGGAAGCCATTGTAATCCATAAGCTGTACTTTGGAAATTTATATTCATTAAATAAAAGTTAAAAAAAAAAGAAAGAGGGTTGGAGGGAGGTTACGGGGGGGAAAACGCTATAATCCAAAACTGTACTTTTGAAATTTATATTTATTAAATAAAAGTTTAAAAAAATAAAATTAAATCAAAAAAAAAAAATAAGAAGAGTCCTTTACCAACATCTGAAGGTTTGTTAATCAGCATTGCGTGCATGGCCATAATATTGGGTCCGGTGAAGCACTCCACATATTTCAAGATCTAAGAAAAATAAGGGGGAGGGGGAGGAACAAAGTTTCATGGGCAATCAGAAGTACAGGCCAGTGGCACCAAGGCCAACTCCTCTATGACAGGCAAGATGGTAACAGTCAGTATTTCACAACACTGCGAACAAAGCATGGCGGAAAATCCAGAAACTGGAAACCACTCTACATCTACAACCCTTTGAATTGGGCAGGCTTGTCTGAGTAGCTGGGAATATAACCTGTTTCTCTTCTACAAGAAAGGGGTGCGTTTCTGTAAGGTATCAGCCTAGAAGGCAAGGACCAGCCCTTCTGCCACCCAAAGCCACAGACAGTGCCCAGGGAGAAACGGCTTCCTTTTTCTTCTTGGAGACCCTGCACAAGAACGACCCTGCCTAAGTGGGCCCAAGGGGAGCATCTGGCCCGGCAGCTGGGTTTGAGTCCCAGCTCTGTGCCCAATTCCAGCTCCCTGCTCGTGCACACGCTGGGAGGGAGCAGCTGATGGCTCAAGTCGCTGGGTTCTTGCCACCCACGTGGGAGACCTGGATTGAGTTCCAGCGCCCACCTTTGGCAGGCCCAGCCCTGGACACTTATGGGCATCTGTGGAGTAGAATTGTGAGTGGAGATTTCTCCATCAGTCTGCCTCTCAGACAGTAAGAGAAGAAAGGAAGAGCTCAGCAGGATTCGCTGCTGTCAGGAGCGGCCAGGTCAGAGCAGGGCAGCGGCTCAGAGGACACTGCACAACCAGTGTGCCCTCCCCTCCACATCTTCACATAGGCGGGAAGCAGGCCCAGTCACAGGAAGCAGGCGTGCAGCAGTGGACAAGAAAAGCAGGTCCTGTGCCTGTGCAGTTGGAGGTCCCGTGAGAATCAAGATACTGACTCAGTCATGACCTGGGAGCATTGTGGGTGCACGGCCAAGGGTGAAGTCAGATCAGGGAAGAAGACGGCATTCAAGCGTGGCCAGGTCTGATTCCAAAACAGGAGGCAGGGCCCGCTCCTCCTCACAGCCTGATCTCTGCTAGGTCGGGAATGTTGGCAGTTACAGCCTGAAACACTTGAAATGTACAAACAGTTCAAGAGGCAGGCCTCATGGTTCCATCTACACCAAGCCTGGGACTGTGCACATTGGCCTGGACTGGCGCTTATAAACCCCCACTGCTGAGAGCCATCCCCACCATCCCTGCTGTCCTCCGTACTGTTCTTTAGCCAGTCACTTCCCTCAATTACATCAGCTTCCTTCTAAATCTTATCCCGAGTACTAACTTTCTGAAAATCGTTGAGTTCGATGTGCTGGTGATGCTTCCCAACACATGGACAGAGAAGTAACCATTCACGTAACTCGTACCTCCTGAGGGCGCTACAGGAACTGCCAATATTCACCCAAGGTATTCACAGCAGCGTTTCGCCAACCACAAGTTGTCACCCACCATCCCGCAGCCGAGTTCCATCTCCAGCACAGGACTGCACGACAGTCCAGGGGGCCGCTTCCCCTCGGTCCTCTGTCTGGGACCTGGATGTGACGGCACAGGTGGCATCCCTGTACAGCCCACCTCTGGGAACCAAGCTCTCTAACAGCACCTGCTTATAATTCCTATACTCCCTGGGAAGCCTCCTGCTGAGCCATTCCAACAAATGGCTCAGAAACTAAGACCCTGGTATACTGCAGTTTGAAAGTTACCAGGTGGCTCCATGCAGAGGGCTATGGGAGGATGACAGGCACCCACTGTAAGTGAAAAACACAAGGTGACAGCCAGGAGGTTCCTGATCCCCGACACAGGCAGGAGATGTACAAGTGAGAGAATTCCTGACACATACACTCATCGGGGAGCAAGGTTCCGGGGAGCTGGGGTCACTCCTTTTTGCTTCATGTCTTTGTGTACTGCTTAGATCTTTTCTTTAAATAAAGTTCACTCTTAAAGAGTAATACTCTTGGCTGGTGCCGTGGCTCACTTGGCTAATCCTCTGCCTGCGGCACCGGTACCCCGGGTTCTAGTCCCAGTTGGGGCGCCGGATTCTGTCCCCGCTGCTCCTCTTCCAGTCCAGCTCTCTGCTGTGGCCCGGGAAAGCAGTGGGGGATGCCCCAATTGCTTGGGCCCTGCCCCCGCATGGGAGACCAAAAGGAAGCACCTGGCTCCTGGATTCTGATCAGTGCAGCACGGCGGCCGCTGCGGCCATTTAGGGGGTGAACCAACGAAAAGATGACCTTTCTCTCTGTCTCTCCATCTCTCACTGTCTAACTCGGCCTGTCAAAAAAGAGAATAATACTCTTCTTCTTCAAAAAAAAAAAAGAAATCTAATTTTTAAAACAAACACATCGTGGGGCCAGTGCTGTGGTGCAGCGGGTAAAGCATATGCCTACAGAATCAGCATCCGATATGGGTTCTGGTTTGCTCAGAGGCTCAGAGGCTCCACTTCCGATCCAGCTCTCTGCTATGGCCTGGGAAAGCAGTGGAAGATGGCCCAAATCCTTGGGCCCCTGCACCCACATGCAAGACCCGCGAGAAGCTCCTAGCTCATAGCTTCAGATGCGCCCAGCTCCAGCTGTTGAGGCTATTTGGGGAGGGAACTGGTAGATGAAAGACCTCTGCCTAAAACTTCTATCTCTCAAGTAAATATTTAAAATAAAAAAGAAAAAAATACATGATTTTACGAATCATATCCTCAGTAACTTCACGCCTGTTGTCTTGGAAGGGCTGTGTCCCGTTCACCCAGAATTCTGTTCCTTCTCAACAGACACACGGCTCCTCAAGGCTGCCATCCCTGGCGCTGCGGGTGGGGTCATTCTCTGTCTGGGGAGGGGGCTGCTCTGGCTCTGGGCACTGTAGCATGGCTGAGCCCCGCTACTGCGGCATCCCCGGCTCCCACCCAGGAGAAGCTAACGCGTGCCAACCAAAACTCGCGAAATACCCAGTGGGGGCCCAAAGCACCTCCAGCTGCGGACTACATGGCTTAGAGCCACATGCGGGAAGGGTCAGGGGCAGCAGATCTGGGGGCAGGGGTGCAGGCTCGCAGCCCGGTGATGCCACACACAAGCCCAGCACACAGAGCCTCTGACCTCGGGCAGGGTGCAGTATCTGAAGAGCTCCTCGTCTTCCTGGAAGTCCTGGACCTTGGTAACTGATTTCTCACTCAGGTTATGCTCCGATTTCACAATGGCCACATCTTTCATCACCATTAAGCCCGGTGGTCTCACCTCCTTTCTGCAGATTCTTTCAAACTCACTCCTAGGAAAATAAATTTGCATACGGTGTCATGAAGGCAGGCTCCCAGCACCTATCCGGCCCCACCCTGCCAGAGGGACCTACAGACTCCAGGATGGGTTTCCCTGCACAACAGAATAGTCCTGGCGACAGGGGGGCACACGGCCACCTCAGACATGCCGGCCTCCTTAAGGCCAGGCCCTACCACAATGAAAACATTGCTCAGCTGACAAACCTGCAGGGAAACAGTTTTGTGCTTTTGGTTGCACGGTAAAAATGATGGCCACACGCCAGTCGCGTTCACCGCGTGCCAGGCCCCACTTGCTACGTTTTCCTTACTTGTCACTGTACTTAGTCTTAGCCACTGGGATGGCGGCACTGTCCCAATGGCCATTGCACAGATGAAATGTAGCAGGGAGGGGACACGGAGTCGCGGAAACCTAGGCAGATGGCCCCAGGACACAGCCCTCAGTCTAGCCCAGAGCTCATACCCAGCTCCTAACAAAGTGAATCACTGCAAACACGGATCAGGAAGAGGCGGGTCTTGACTCAGGTCCTCATGCCACAGAACACACAGTTCATAACGAACAAACAGGGCTACCGTACCTGAAGCGCTGAATGTCAGCATGCCACACCAGATTCTTAATGACCAGATACCAGTTTTCTTCATAAAATTTTCTCTGTTCTAGGCTAGAACATTATTATCCAGAGTATACCTAAAGAAGAAAAGATTTCCATATATCCTTATAAGAAAACAACATGTATCAAGAACCTAAGAAAGATTCATACTCTACTCTCCAATCTGTTATTTCTGTTCCTCACTGTAAGGAACTAATCTAAAACAACCTAAAAAGCAAGGACTGTAATTAAGCCCCCAAAAAACTGCAGTAATAGAAGAAAAATTAACCGACATTATGAGGGTACTTCAAACAGTTTGAGGGAAATAGAGTAAAAATACAAGTTTATTGAGGTACAAAGAATTTTTTTGAAATCTATGCAGAGTATTTTCACAGTCTAGATTTTCCACAGACTTTTTGAACACCCCCGTATATCCACTCAATAGCTTATGACTCCAGCATTAAAAATAAAAGGCATGGGGCCAGTGCTGTGGCGTAGTGGGTTAAGCCACTGCCTGTAGTGCTGGTATCCCATATGGGTGCCAGTTTGAGACCCAGCTGCTCCACCTCTGATCCAGCTCTCTGCTATGCACTGGGAAAGCAGCAGAAAATGGTCCAAGTCCTTGGGCCCCCACAACCAACCCAAGTGGGAGATCCAGAGGAATCTCCTGGCTTTGGATTGGCACAGTTCCAGCCATTGTGGCCAACTGGAGAGTGAACCAGTGGGTAGAAGACCTCTCTCTCTCTCTCTCTCTCTCTCTCTTTGCCTCTCCTCTCTGTGTGTAACTCTTTCAAATAAATAAATATTAAAAATAAAGGGCATATGATAGTTTGGATGATGTTTCTTCTAATACGATATGAGGACCGTGATGTAAAGCCAAGACACGACTTGTGGAAAGATGCAGGGGCAGGTGTTTGGAGCAGCAGCGTAAGTCATCCCCTGAGACACCTACATCCCATTCCTGAGTGCCTGGTTCGAGTCTTGGCTACTCCATCTCTGATCCAACTTCCTCTTAATGTGCATCCTGGGAGGCAAGAGATGATGGCTCAGCGGCTTGGATTCCTGCACCCACGTCAGAGACTTGGAAGGAATTCTGGGCTCCTGGCTTCAGCCTTGGCCTAGTCTCAACTACTGTGTTCCTTGGAGAGTGAACCAGGGGGTGGTAGCTCACTCTCTCTTTTTTTGCCATTGTCTCTCTCTCTCTCTCTCTCTCTCCCTTTCAGATAAAATGAAAATACATCAATAAAAACTTAGAAGAAAAGTTTAAAACTTGCAACAATATATCAAAAATAATTTGTAAGAGTGAGTGCCTTTCAGTAATGGAATTATAGATGAGTATATAAGATTTTTGGTGTAATGAATATAAGTGGTTTTTCAGATGGGAAACAATCCAATACACCTGTGCCCCAGAACATCTGCAAACAACAAAGTCCATTTTCTGTTCTCAGGGTCTGGGTCAGCTTCTGATGTTTGCAACCAAAACAGCTGACTGCTCCTGACATACACGCTTACCCAGAATCCATGAAGAGATCACATCTCCCCTCGTGCCTTCAAGCAGTTCCCTTCTGGGCAGCAATGACACAGAACTGGCAAAGGATGGGTCTTAACAGGTGACTCCACGCAACTCAATTCAAAACCGGCCACTTCAAGAAAACAAAAGGAGCCGTTCTGTACACCCAGGAGGGTGTACAGAGGGAGAGGCTGGCAGAACCTTCTGCCCATTTGTAAGAGCAGTGAGGAACGGGTCCCCCAAAGCACCGCTCCTCAGGTGGGGGTGCTGCTTGCCAAGGTGCAGGGCTGTTTGCTTTGCTGAAGTTGTATGTTCATCTAGAGCAGAGCAGGCAGACCAGAGCCCCAGCCTCAGGCCTGGCAGACGGCCTCTTTGTAAATAGAGTTTTGTTGGGTCCCAGCCACGCTCCTTGAGGTCCTGTTGTCTCTGGCAGCCTTCCTGCCCCAACGGCAGAGTGGAATCAATGCAGCAGATGTGGCCTGGGCTGCATGGGGGAAAATACTGACCATCCGGGTCTTGACAGGACAAGCTTGCAGGCTCCTGACCCAGGGCCCAAGTATGCACCTGACTCGATGGAAAGTTCTGCTTGTACCAGAGGGTCTTCACAAGGTTCATAGAAAATGCATGTTATGAAAACAGGGCACATGGATTTCAAATTGTGGCACCCAAATACATGTGTTTTATTTCCATTTTCTACCCACTTTTTTTAAAGGACTTTCGTTGTCCTGGGTCCATTCTCTGTTGCTCTAAATTTCTTCCTGTTTATTGTCTCTTTTTCTTTTTCTCTGGAGAGTTGTTTATTTATTGGAAAGGCAGAGTGATGGAGAGGAGAGAGGGAGAGACACTGGCTCACTCTCCAGATGGCCTCAACAGCCTGGTCAGGACCAGGCAAAACTGGAAGGCTGGGGCTCCATCCGGGTCTCCCACACGGATAACAGGGGCCCAAGTACTTGGGCTGTCTTCTGCTGCCATCCAAGGTAGATAGCAAGAAGCTGGGTCAGAAGCAGAGCATCAGGGACTCGAACCTGCTACTAGAAGTAGCCACTTCACCAGCTACACCACAACATTGGCCACCCTGTTCATTGTTTCAATTTAAAAATTCATTTTAGTTTCTACACATTTGTGTGATTTACATGAAAATCAAAGGAATACAAAAAGTCCTAAAAAAAAGAAGAAGAAGAAGAAGAAGAAGAAGAAGAAGAAGAAGAAGAAGAAGAAGAAGAAGAAAAGGCCAGCGCCGCAGCTCACTAGGCTAATCTTACGCCTGCGGCACTGGCACCCCGGGTTCTAGTCCCGGTCAGGGTGCTGGATTCTGTCCCAGTCAGAAACCATGACCCCTATGCAAGAGACATAGAAAAAAACAAAGCAGACCCATGGTGTATTAAAACTGTGTAGAAGAACTGATCGGTTGCTGTGCACTTCCTATATAAGTTCCTAATACCCAGACCTGGATGGACCCCTCCCTGGAGGACCCCTCCTGAAAAATGGAAGTCTGCTTCTCAATAAAATCAGCTTAAACTTACTTTTCTCACCCTATTTGCTGTCCACATCATGATTCTTCCTTGTGGTGAGACAAAGGCCCAACTCCAAACTCCTATAACACCTGGGCCCCTGCCCCCAGTGTGAAGACCTGGAAGAAGCTCCTGGCTCCTAACAAAGAGAAAGGCCTTCCATCTTATGGTTCATTACTCAGATGGCTGCAACAGCCAGGGCAGGGCAAGGCCAAAGCCAGGAGCCAGGAGCTTCATCTGGGTCTCCCACATAGGTGCTGGAGTCCAAGTACATGGGCCATCTTCCACTGCTTTCCCAGGGACATTAGCAGGGAGCTAGATAGGAAATGCAGCACTCAGGACTCAAACCATGACCCATATGGTAAGCCAGTAATGCAGGTGGCTGCTTTACATGCTACGCCACAATATTGGTCCCCATGACTTTTTTTTAATGACTTTTTTTAAAGACTTATTTATTTCACAGGCAGAATCAGAGAGAGAGAGAGAAAGAGAGAAAATGAGAATCTTCCATCTGCTGGTTCACTCCCCAGTTGACCACACTGCTAGGGTCGGGCCAGGCTGCAGCCAGGAGCCGGGAACTCCAGAGGGATCTCCTGTGTGGGTGACAGGGGCCCAAGCCCTTGGGCCATCCTCCACTGCCTTCATAGGCGCCTTACTAGGAAGCTGCATCAGATATAGAGCACCCAGGACTCAAGCCAGCATTTGCATGGGATGCCAGCCTTGCAAGCAGTGGCTTAACCTGCTGTGCCACAATGCCAGCCCCTGGCCAAGGCTTTCTACCTCCACGTTGGTCAGTCACAGGGAAAGGGCATGACCTTGGTGGAGGCAGCTCTGCCGTGGAGGCCATTCCCAAAGAGGCTGGCATTTGAAGGCTGTTTACTGACAGTACTAGCAGCGGCAGGAATTGTGTTCTGTATTACTGAGAGGAATCTGGGCAGTGCGGCACTCCCCACCCCACCCCACCCCCACCACAATATATCATCCTGTGAGTCCCGTACAAACAGCCTACAGAGCAGTCATATTGTAGATACTTTATAGATGAGGAAACAGGCTCCGAGAGGTCAGCTTGCTGGGAATTGGTGGGCCTGGGGTCGCGTAGCCTCCGCTGTTGTGTGAAACACTTCCTCTTGCAAAGCATCCAGCCTGCAGGCCTGGCGACCTTCAGGGAAGGAGGTCCACGGACGGCTGCCCCAGGGCTTCATGTACGAGGCGTTCCTCCTTAGAGCCTGCCAAGATCTCTCCTGATTTATCAACGTGGCCCTCATGAGCACGGAAAACGGCTTTTTAACGTCTCCTCAGCCTCTTCACCAACTCCTTCATTAGGTTTCTCTAACCTTCCAGGCTTCAATCTAACTTGAGCCCAAACAGGTGCATTCATTGGAGTCATTGTGAAGTCACAGTCTGTGGTGGAATGAGAAGGCCATGCCAAGGTGGCCACTGGCAAGCGAGCGTCAGTTACTCAGGAATGGCTTTGAAACCCACCTGCCTGGCTTTAGAAGCTGCCTGGCAACAGGCTGTGATTGGATGGCTTTGGAAACTGCCTGGCAACAGGCTGTGATTGGTTGGGGCATAGACCACCCCTTGACCAGATTGGCTGGTCTTGGCTATATAACATGTGGTTCCAACTGTAATAAATGAGTCTGCGGGTTAACGCCCTGGCCTGAAGCGCCAGCATCCTATATGGCGCTGGTTTTAGTCCTGGCTGCTCCATTTCTGATCCAGCTCTCTGCTATGGCCTGGGAAAGCAGTAGAAGATGGCCCAAGTCCTTGGGCCCCTGCACCCACATGGGAGACCCAGAAGAAGCTCCTGGCTCCTGGCTTCGGATCGAGAAGCTCTGGACGTTGCAGTCATCTGGGGAGGAAACCAGCAGACAGAAGACCTCTCTCTCTGTCTCTACCTCTCTCTGTAACTCTTTCAAATAAATAAAATAAATCTTTTTAAAAAATGGCATATGGGTGCTGACGCTGTGGTACAGTGGATTAAAGCCTTGGCGTGCAGTGCCAGCATTCTATATGGGCACAAGTTCGGGTCTCTGCTGCTCCACTTCTGATCCAGCTCTCTGCTATGGCCTGGGAGGGCAGCAGAGGATGGCCCAAGTCCTTGGGCCCCAGCACCTGCATGAGAGACCCCGAAGAAGCTGCTGGCTTCGGATTGGCTCAGCTTCAGCCATTGCAGCCATTTGTGGAGTGAACCAGTGGATGGAAGACCTCTCTCTCTCTCTCTCTGTCTCTACCTCTCTCTAACTCTGCCTCTAAAATAAGTAAGTCTTAAATAAAAAAACAGTTTATGTTGGGTTGGTGTTGTGGTATAACATGCTAAGCTGTTGCCTGCAGCACCGGCATCCCATATGAGCACCAACTTGAGTCCTTGCTACTCCACTTCTGATCCAGCTCCCTGCTAATGTGCCTGGGAAAGCAGAAGATGGCCCAAGTGTTTGGGTCCCTGTACCCATATGTGAGACCCAGAAAAGCTCCTTGCTTTGGACTGGTCCAGCTCCAGCCATTATGGCCATTGGGGAGTGAACCAGCAGATGGAAGATTCTCTCTCTACTTCTCTCACTGTAACTCTGCCTTTCAAATAAATAAAATGAGTCTTTTTTAAACAAAAGTTATGGAAAAAACAAACCTGATTTATGTGGAAGAGTTTCCATTAGGGGCATTTTACAATTGAAAAAAAAAAAAAGAACACAGGAATGAAAGGTGAGTCGAGGAAGGCTTGCACTGTAGACAGTGAGCAAAGACCTTTGGTTTTCCTAAGCTGGGAGTCCCAAAATTCATACAAGGGAAGCCTTTCCTTTTGTTTCGTTTTGTGCTTTGTTTGAGCATTAACTTCTAGATTAGTCTCTGCTGAAAGGAACAGCAGCCCAGGCCAAGTCACCCTCTGAGGCACCAGGCAGCCCTCATTCTGCCAAGCACCAGTGCCATCCCCTTTACAGCTCCTCCTCTCTCCTCCACTCGCCTGGGATCCACACGGACGATGAGCAGTGCCCATTTCCTCAGCTGTTCTTTTCCTTCATGGACAAAACCATGGATAAAATGTGACATCCTGATTGGTTGGCTTTCACTCACAAATACACATGGACAGAAACATCTTGTGCTATCTACTTTTCCTACAGAAGTTTTTTTTTTTTTTGTCTTTATTTTTTAATGTACTTATTTATTTGAAAGCCAGTGTTACAGAGGCAGAGAGAGAGAGAAAGAAAGTCTTCCATATACTGGTTCATTCCCCAAATGGCCACAACAGCCAGAGTCTGCCAATCCAAGCCAGGAGCCAGGAGCTTCTTCAGGGTCTCCCATGCAGGTACAGGGGCCCAAGGACTTGAGCCATCTTCTACTGCTTTCCCAGGCCATAGCAGAGAGCTGGATCAGAAATGGAGCAGCCAGGACTTCAACCAGCACCCATATGGGATGCCAGCACTGAAGGCGGCGGCTTTACCCACTATGCCACAGCACCGGCCCCAAATCCACTCTTTTCAAACAAGCTCCACCCACTATGCCACAATGCCACACACACACACACCCTTTTTTTAACACTGACGTTTGAAACCAGCTTGGGAAGTTTAGTCCAGAACAAAACAGTGTTGCCTAAGTGCTATCTATTCACACTGGCATTCCTTCTTTACATTTTAGCGCCATTCCACAATCCAGTCTGCTCAGATCCTCCCCAGGAGTCCCTTGGCAACCCTGGTTTCCAGATGGAACAAGTCCTAAACAAGGTGTCCCTACAAAGAAACCGACCAGAAAGGTGATGCTAGATTTGGGGACATTTCTGCTTAGCAGAATGGCAAGAAAGCGACCCTTTGTTATTTTTTCTCACTAAAGTCCTAACTACAATTTTAAAAATCAAGACTGTGTTTCCTTGCTGCCCTCCACTGGTCCAGAAATATGGTGCTGTGGTGAAATCCTCTCCAGTCCATGGATACTTCCAATCCAGGCAAAAGTACCTAAAACTTTCTCTGTACAATGAAGGAAGTGGTGTTTCATTCATAAATGCTCAAGGCTTTGGACTGCCCTGCCCAATAGAACACACCATCTGAACAGAGGAAAAGATCAGAGATAGGAGCTGGCGCTGTGGCAATAGTAGGCTAAGCCACCACCTGCAGTGCAGGCATCCCGTGTGGATGCTGGTTCAAGTCCTGGCTGCTCCACTTCCAATCCAACTCCCTGCTCATGGCTTGGGAAAGCAGTGGAAGATAGCCCAAGTCCTTGGGCCACTTCACTCACATGGGAGACCCAGAAGATGCTCCTGGCTCCTGTCTTTGGCCACGTAGGGAGTAAGCAGTGCATAGAAGATCTCTCTGTCTCTCCCCCTCTCTGTCTGTAACTCTGCCTCTCAAACAAATAAACTAATTTTTAAAAGAACAGAAATACCAGGTGGGTTTCTTAAGGAGGACAGTTGGGTTGAGCAAGTTGTGCAAGAAGGCCTGTATCAGACCCTTACTGTGTCTTTATTATGTCCTCTTAAAGCCTTTAATAAAAGGTCAATGTGTTATATGGTGTTCTTAATTGGAGAAGCATCTGTCACGACAGGAAATTGGTAGGTTGTGGGTTTATCAGGACAGAAATGCAAACCTCAGCTCTTCCTGAGTTCCAAAGCATTCATTTCAGCAACTGAACGAAATAACCGACTTCACACACTGAAATTATGTCAACTATCTTTATTAATCTTGTTGTAACCCCAGATGATTTTCCTTGAGACAATACTATTTCAGTTTTACTGTTTTTACTTCCATCACCACACCCTCATTGCACTGCAGAATTAACTGTATGCAATCAAGTACCTGAGCCATGGTTTGTGATTTTGTTAACGAGTGATAGCACAGATGACACCATCACAAGGGAAGGGTTTTCTTCTGACACCTGGTTTTGTTTGGCGTTCCTGTAGGAGAGTTTTAGCAAAGGGTGGTTTCAAAGGTTGACTCGTTCCCCCTTCACAAGTCGACTTCGAAATATCCAAACATCCTGGAAATAAGGCCAAACAGAAGGAATTTATGGAACACTTCTATTTGCCTATTCACCATCTACATAGGGTTAAATAGGGGGAAAATTTCCCCGTTATTGCTACACTGGTTAGTAAGTAAACCATGTTCTGAGACTCCAATTAATCTAATATCTAAAATAGTGCCACCACACTAAGTCAGTGGGGGCCCCACATCGCCAGCCCTGGCTGAGGTGGTGCACCTGCTAACTGCAGGGAATGTCTCGTAACATCGCCAGTTCCTGAAGAGTTTCCTCTGCACTTCCCTGCCGCCCTTTATGCTGACTGCTAGAGCCATCTAGAACATTCTACTCCTGATTACATCCTAACCGAGAAAACCAGTGTCTTGGGTTACTAATTTGTTTGTTGCTTTTTTTCCTTTGTTTTTTGATGACACAATTTAGAACTCCTTGTTTATTATTTATTTCTGGGCAAAAGGTATGGTGGAAAGGATGATTTTAGGATTAGACCTCTGAATTCTTATGTTGCTAAAGAAACTTGCACCAACCACCTGACTCTTATGTTCTCCTACACAGCATGGAGCTGTGCTGACTGCTCCTTTCAGTGTGGGAGAAAAAAACAGGAGAATGGACGTGAACGTGCTTTGATACCTCACAAAGAATTATAGAGCAGATCACAACAATTAGCACCGCCATTCTCAGTAAATATAGGAGGCATTTATTCAGCACAGCCTTGCTGAACCTCAAACATATGTGCAGCTGGACCTCATCATATCTTCAGGGCACTGGTTCCAGGACCCCCAGGGAATACCAACATCTGAGGCTGCTCCAGTCTCCCATCTGAGTATCAAGTAGTGTATAAAACCTGAATCTAACCTGTGCACATCCTCCTGCCTACTTCAAGTCATCTTTAGAGTCTTCATAATATTAGTACAATGACTATGCTATGTAAACAGCTGTTCTGGATCATTCAGGGACTAATGACACAGATAATTTGTCTGCTGGTCACCGGTAGCTTTGACTGTCTGCTCGTTAATAAGGAACAAGTCTGTACATATTTGGGACAAGTGGAATATTTTTTCAAATGTTTCCTCTTGTCTTTTATACTTTGGATGATTGATCTACAGACGCAGAACTTGCAATTAAGCAGAGCTGACTGCATACTGTGTTTATCCTATGTTAAAATTCAGGGTGTCAGACAGAAGTCCCAGTGGACAGATTAGGTTGTCTGTGTGAGGCATTTTAAGGACTGAACAAAAGGCAAGGGACAAGATTTCGTGGGAAAAATGCCAAGACCTGCCAGCTGGGGTCACACCTGCAGGTAATGAAGGAAGAAGATTCTCATGCTGGGAAGCTACTTCAGAAGGTGCACTCTGCACCTCCCAGAATTAAACTGGGTGGGAGAACCATGAAGCATCTGAAGACACACCTGACACCTGTACCTAATTTTTCACAAGCGTACCTTCAAGTCCACGGTGCCCTCATAGCCCTGGAATTTATCCGCCATTCGTGAAGCTTCCTTCCCAATGTTTTCTTGGATGGTGCCCTCCACATCAATGTAGTGGCAGTCGGCACTGGCGTAATGGCAGGAAATGGCCTATAGAGAGTGGTGAAATTGAGAAACACATCCCATTGCTGCCAGCAACCAACCAGGCAGGGAGGCCTTCTCTTACCCAGCCAATTCTACACTGGAAGCCTGCTCCATGGGACACAAAATCAGTGTCTCTGTAGCTCAGCTCCATCCCTCTCCCAGGACGCCAGTTAAAGGCTAACTGAAAATTTACAAATGGTTTTAACCAGGTGTGATAACTGAGGCAGCTGAGCCGATCATTGTTTTTTAAAAGGTGTAGATGGGGGGCTGGTGCTGTGGCATAGTGAACTAAGCCTTTGCCTATATCACCAGCGTCCCATATGGGCACTGGTTCATGTCCTGGCTCCTCCTCTTCCAATCCAGCTCTCTGCTAGGGCCTGGGAAGGTAGTAGAAGATGGCCTAATTACTTGATCCCCTGCACCCATGTGTGGACTTGGAAGAAGCTCCTGGCTCCTGGCTTCAGATCAGCCCAGCTATGGCCATTGCAGCCAATTGGGGAGGGAACCAGTGGATGGAAGACCTCTCTTGGGAAAGCACCTGGGTCCTTGCCCCACACAGACTTCCAGGATTCTGGTTTCAGCCTGGCCCAGCTCTGGCTATTGCAGCCATTTGAGGAGTGAACCAGTGCATCAAAGATTCTCTCTCTCTCTCTTTCTCTCTCTCTCTCTCTCTCTCTCTCTCTCTCTCTCTTTCTCTGTCACTTTGCCTTTTAAATAAAAAATACATCTTTAAGA
This sequence comes from Oryctolagus cuniculus, assembly GCF_051225735.1. NCBI lineage: Eukaryota > Metazoa > Chordata > Mammalia > Lagomorpha > Leporidae > Oryctolagus > Oryctolagus cuniculus. The sequence goes on along the minus strand of NC_142879.1, from coordinate 69,970,310 downwards.
AAAGAAAAGGTATAGAGGGGACAGGAAACACAATCCCCTAGGTGAGAGAACTTTGCCATGGGATTTTCCTAAGCCCCACAAAGCCAGGTATCCCAAGTAGCCCGTCATCTTCTTAGTTCCAAGGCTAGGCCCCCTGCCAAATTTGGGAGGGTTAGTATTCTGATGGCAAGCATGAAAACAAAAGACACCGTGGAAAGAAAACCCATGCCCACCTCCTCGCAAATCAGAGGGAACACTTCAAGGCCAAGGCCGCTGTTTCCTTCAAGGCAAAGGCTTAAGTTATGTGGTTCTTCCCATTCTGGCAAAGCAATGTTAAAACTCACTGTCTTTGCCACAGGTCAGATATCTTAAGGTGACTGCACCCTGCAGGAGGACTTACTACTTTGCCCAACACATGGAGCTTCCAGAGAGTGGAGTGACAAACTCCATTTCCTTAGGTGAGCCCCCGTGTAGCCACAGCAGAGCCCCAGGCAAAGGCAAACATGTGTGCGCTGGCATTCACATTGTTATGTCATGATGATTAATATTTTTCCAGGGCATTAAGGCTACTGAAAACATCCTGGAGGAACACTGCACAGTCATCTAGTAAAACCCACAGCGACATTTGCATAACTGTCCCTGCACCTCCTCACTCCTGTGGTTCGGAGGGCTAGTGAGTGCAGAGTCCAATCCCATCTTCTATTTAAGATTCTGGCATTGTTGCACAGGATGGGTTGTTTGTGTTCATTGTGACTTGGGAAAAATGTAAGGGACCTTGATTGCTGAGGTTTTATTGGAATCCTCTCAATTTTTTTAAGTTTTTTTTTTTTTTTTTTTTGAGAGGTCAAGTACAGAGACAGAGAGAGACAGAAAGGTCCTCCATCCGCTGGTTCACTCCCCAAATGGCCACAATGGCCAGAGCTGGGCCAGGCCAAAGCCAGGAGCTTCATCCGGGTCTCCCATGTGGGTGGAGGGACCCAAGCACTTGGGCCATCTTCCACTGCTTTCCCAGCCATAGCAGACTCTGGATTGGAAGAGGAGCAGCTGGGACACGAACCAGCAGACATATCGGATGCCAGCACCACAAGCACAGGCTTAGTCTACTACACCACAGCACTGGCCTCATCCCCTTAAATTTTGCCCCTGGGGAGGCTGCCTCAACTTGCCTCAGCCTAATCTGGGCCCTACTGAGCCCAGGGAAGAAAATGAATGGATGGAACATGAAATGTGACCCCTGACCTTTGGCCTCAGAGAGGCTTCAGGGATTGATGGGAACAGCATCATGAACTGGAAAGCCCCACTGGGCCCCAAAGGAGCTCCAGTATTGGGTGTGGACAGCATGTTCTCCTGGGAGAATGTGCACCCACGGGACCGTCAGTCTGTGAGACCAAGAAGTCAACCATCCGGGGTGTGTGAGGATCCTCATTCACTTTTGAATGCAAGCAATGAAATTAAAACCTTCTAAGGCCAAGGGATTAAAAAAGATACATATATATCTCTATATATATCTCTATATCTATATAGATATAAATATATATAGATACATATGTATGGCTGAAGTTCATTCTGGCTTCAGGGCAATCAATTCAGAATCAATACAACGTGTATTGGATCAATACTGCTTTCCCAGCAGTAATATTAACATGAAGTTCCCTCCAGTTATCATCTACACAAGCATCTAAATTCCACATTTTAGCCCCAGAAGAAGCCATCCCGAGCACGTTCATGTGTCAGTAGTAATATCCACATGATTAGGATCCTGAGGTCCTCTGGCTTCTCACTGATAAGAGCCAAAAAGGCACAAGGCCCAGAAATTGATTTCCTGGTAAACAAACTGGACTAAAGTCCAGTTTAGTTAAAACTCGCACACCCTTCACATTTTCATATATCTTAAAATTTTTGTTTCTAACTCATCATCTCTGAGAGCTGCAGCAACGTGAACGCATACCTTCCGGAAGCCTTGGGTTCTGTTCCGCCCGGATCCATGGATGAGCAAAGGATGAAAGAAAACTGTGTCCCCCTTCTCCATCACAAGGTGCACGCGGGCGTTGTTCTTCTCATAGTCCTGGATCCCGTGGTACATTAAATTAACTCCTCCCTGCGACACACAAGAGAAGACACAGCTAAACACGAGGAAGCAGCAGCATCAGTAAAAACTTGTTCAACGGCTCACCACGGGAGCACGGGCGCTCTCTGTTCTTCCAAGAGAAAGAGACATCTGAATCAGTCTTGGAAAAGTGTTCAGGGGCCAGCACTGTGGTACATGGGTTAAGCTTTGGCCTATAATGCTCGCATCCCATATTGGCGCCAGTTCGAGTCCTGCCTGCTCCACTTCCAATCCAGCTTGCTGCTAATGTGTCTGGGAAGGCAACAGATGTTGGCCCAAGAACCTGGGTGCCTGCACCAATGTGGGAGACCAGGAAGAAGCTCCCGGCTTTAGCTTGGCCCAACCCCAGCCCTTGGGGAGGGAACCAGCAGATGGAAGTGCTCTCTCACTCCCTCTCACTCCCTGTCGCTCCCTCTCACTCTCTCTCACGCTCTGTGTGTGTGTGTGTGTGTGTATGTATGTATCTCTGCCTTTCAAATAAATAAAAGAACCTTTAAAAAAAAAATAAAAACAGAAAGAAAGACAAAGTTTTCCATACACAAAAGCCTCTCGGTGCCTGGTTTGAGAAGTCATGTGTTGGTATTAAAATCTTTGAAATTTCATGACTGAGTCAAACAGGAAGCCACAGACGGGCTTTGCTTTTCGGATCAGTACAGGGGTCACACTTCCTGCCCTCCTCCTGACCCTGCCAGCTGACTCTGTAACAGTCTTTGCCAGCAGTGTCCTCTCCCAGAGCTCGCGAACATTCTTCTCCATTACAGGGGCGCGTCTCTGAGAGGCCAGTCCTTCTGAAATAGGGGCAGGGTGGAAATGCTCAATTTGTACTTTATTTACTTTTTGCTCAAAACCATTTATGTCACGTCCTTAGTAAGAAAAAAAACAAAAAGAATACATTTGGTGTTTGTTTAAAACTGTTTCCAAAGCAAGTTATCGCTTTAGGTAATGGGTTGCTTCTTTATTGCAGAAACACAAGTGAGAAGCATGTAAAGCTTGCAAGCCTCAGGGTGTGGTTTGGCTTAGCTGTGTAGATGCCTACACTCCACATGAGGGGCCTGAGTTCCATACCCGCCTCCAGCTTCAACTAATGCCGACCCTGCGAGGCAGCAGAATATGGGGCAAGTACTTGGGTTCCTGGGGCCGGTGCTATGGCACAGTGGGTTAAAGCCTTGGCCTGAAGAGCCAGAACCAGCATCCCATATGAGTGCTAGTTCTAGTCCCGACTGCTCCTCTTCGGAACAGCTCTCTGCTGTGCTCCAGGAGTTCAGTGCAGGATGGCCCAAGTCCTTGGGCCCCTGCACCCACATGGGAGACCCAGAAAAAGCTCCTGGCTCCTGACTTCGGATCTGCACAGCTTTAGCCATTGTGGCCATCTGGGGAGTGAACTAGTGGATGGAAGACCTCTCTCTCTCAGTCTCTACCTCTCTCTGTAACTCTGCCTTTCAAATAAATAAAAATATCTTAAAAATAAATAAAATAATAAGCTGTAAGCTCCTATTTTAAAAAATTACTTGGGTTCCTGCCACCCACATGAGAGACCTGGCCTGAGCTCCCAGCTCCTTGGTCTCTGCCACTGCGGGTTTCTGGGGAGCGTGAACCAGTAGATGGGAGTGCATGCATGCGCTGTGTTTGTCTCTGAAAGAAAAAGAGAAGGAAGGAAGGGACAGAGGGAGGGAGGGAGACAGCGAGGGAAAGAGAGGGAGGAGGGAAGGAAGGGAGAGAGGAAAGACAGACAGCGAGAAAGACAATAAAGTTCACAGTGTGGGAGTTTACATGGGTCACTGGGGGGCAGGGAGGCAGGAGCACCCATTCAGCTTCCCAAGGGATCCCAAATCCCATGCCTCTGTCTGCGCCCACTTCCCTGCTGCAGAGTGGTGAACCTTGACCCAGTGCCCTTCTCTTCTGGCAAAAGGTGGAAACGTGACCCAGGCTCAGTGAGTCAGACCCCCAGCCCTGCAGCTGCCACCACTCTGAGCCCCACAGAGGGGACAGCCCCAGCCTGGCCCTGGAGTCCTACAGACATCCCTCGGCCTAAGGCATCCAGAGCCTCTCCTGCTGCTTACTTGCACTAACTCTCACCAAAACCGGAACTGCATGGATGATCTCACAATTCCAAGTTTTTCTAACAGGATCCAGACTCAAATATTTTCACGTAACACTAATCATCCGTGCAAGAATTCTAACTAACGGAGACGAACGTTCAGAGGTTCTTCACTTCTAAAGACCTACAACCCCCACTTCCTGCCGCAGGTGCTCTTCCAGCCCAACCATCTCTCAGGCCTTCCCGACCTCCTCATCTTACGCCTCAAATGCTCATGATCTCCTTCTGGTTCCTCTGGCTCTGGACGCCCACAGCTCCAGTGCATCCTGGGCCAGAGTGTCAGCCTATTCTTCCTCAAGGACCGATCTGATGCCGCCACTCAAAAAATCATCTATTATTTTTCACTTTATGTTTCTGTGTGGGAGCAAACTGTTGAAATCCATACTTCATGTATACTAAGCTGATCTTCTGTATATTAAGATAATCGAAAATGAATCTTGATGTGAATGGAAGGGGAGAGGGAGTGGGAAAGGGGAGGGTTGTGGGTGGGAGGGACGATATGGGGGGGAAGACACTTTAATCCATAAGTCGTACTTTGGAAATTTATATGCATTAAATAAAAGTTAAAAAAAAAAAAAGGAGCATACCAGTCCCCAGCATCTACAGCTGCACGGATGAACAAAGCCAGAAAGTAACTCAGTGTTTACCTGTGATTAAGAGAGCTTATCTCGATTGTGGTGGGGATTGCACAGGGGTGCGTGTGTGTGTGTGTGTGTGTGTATCAAAGTGATCATGTTATAGACTCAAAATATGCTCAGTTTGGGGCAAAGATGATGACTGGGAAACCCACATGCCACATCAGAATGCCTGGTTTGAGTCCTGGTTCCTAGGCTTCTGGACCCAGCTTCTTGCTGACGCACATCCTGCGACACAGCAGGTGACAAGTACAGTGTGTCCCTGCCACCTACTGGGGACATCTGTCCAAGCCCTGGCTGTTGTGATCATTTGGGGAGTGAATTTGCAGATGGAGGAGCTCTCTCCCTCTCTCTCGCACCCTCTCCCCCCCCCACCCCTCCCCTCTCTTTCTGTCTCTCTGCCCTTTAAACCAGGCCTCTCTGCTTGGGCCATTCTCCCCCGACCAGCCCTCCGAAGAGCCCTGCTGGCCTTTGCAGTTGGAGCACACGATCCCTTCCTCTTCTCCGCTCTCAGAGCCACGGTCAGCGAGCAGACTCGGGGGGCACGTATCACCCACATCCAGGGCTGAAGTGCTTACGTCTTCCTCTGCGATTAGGCCGTGCCATCTCGGGCCCTCCGCAGCACCTGCTCAAGTTCCCCACCTGGGCCGGTTTTCAAACACGTGTTCAAAGGACAACTACACTGGGTGTTTGGTCTGACATCCTCCAACTGATCGCACTTCTAAGTCTCAGGACAGCGCTTGGCTAAGAAAGGCAGTGCCCTCTCCCCTATATGCTCTTTATGGATGCTGAGTGAAATTTAAAACCGGGAAGGAGACTCGGCTCCCAGATAGACCTACCTCCCACTGCGGGTAGTCGTGCGGCTTCAGGGGGCCTTTGTGGGTGCCGGGGAGCACCACCAGACAACCGTTGTTCCGGTCAATGTGCTCCATCGCGGTCCAAGCACAAACAATGAGATTGCTGGGCCGGAAGGGGAAATAGTACAGATCCTGGTGCAAGGGATGACGGGACGTCTTCTTGCCTGAAAGAGAACCTGCTGTTAATAGATGTTCAAGGGCAGACAAGAGGCCCCGTGGTTAAGACACTGGTGAGGACATCTGCATCCCCATTCAGATGCCTGGGTCTGATACTCAGTCCTGGCTCCTAACTCCAGTTTCTTGCCACTCTGCACCCTGGAAGGCACTGGGTGAAGATGGTTCAAGTACCTTAGTTCCTGCCACCCAGGTGGGTACCTGGATTGAGTTCCTGGCCCAGCCCCAGGCATTGCAAGTATCAGGGAGTGAATCAGAAGATGGGCTCTTTCTTGAGAGGGCTCTCGCTCTCTCTCTTTTCTTCTCAGACAAATTTTTTTTAATTTTAAATAAATAATCAAATTAAATCTAATGTCTTAAAAAGACATTTGTCCAAGTCTCAGAATTCCTTATCCTTTGCCTAGAAAACCAGAAAAATGAACTATCCCCAGGAAATGAAACAACACTACAGAAAAATCAACCTTGAGAGAGAAGCAACCAACTGGATGTCAAATCAAATGCGAAGGGGCCAGTACTGTGGAGTAGCAGTGCCACATCCCATATGGGTGGGGGTTTCAGTCTTGGCTGCTCCACTTCCGATCCAGCTCTGTGCAATGGCCTGAGAAAGCAGTTTACTGTGGCCCAAGTCCTTGGGCCCCTGCACTTGCGTAGGAGACCCAGAAGAAGCTCCTGGCTTTGGATCGGCCCAGCTTTGGTCATTGTGGCCATTTGGGGAGTGAACCAGCCACTACAACTGCAGGAGCAAAGCCAGTCTGAGCCAGAAGCCTGGAAGTTCTGCACCACCAAGGTCAGAACATCAACCTCACATATGTTAATTGAACAATTTTTTCTTGCTTCTCCTTAATAAGAAGAGTCCTGGAGTACTGTGGTGGCACCGCTGGTTAAGTACCACCTACAATGCTGGCATCCTTTATTAGTGCTGGTTCGAGTCCTGAATGCTGCACATCCAACGCAGCTCCCTTCTGATGCACCTGGGAAGGCAGCAGAAAATGGCCCAAGTGCTTGGACCCATCCCACCCACCAGTGAACTCAGGGGGCTTCCATAGCCTTGGCAGCTCATGACAAGAGCCCAGGGTGATTACTGATGCCATAAACAAGAGTGTCAATTTGTTAAGTCAACAACAGGAGTCACTGTGCACTTACTCCTCATGTAGGATCTTTGTCCTTAGTATGCTGTACATTGTGATTTAATGCTATAACTAGTACTCAAACAGTATTTTTCACTTTATATTTCTGTGTGGGAGCAAACTGTTGAAATCTTTACTTAATGTATGCTAAACTGATCTTCTGTATATAAAGAGAAACGAAAATGAATCTTGATGAGAATGGAAGGGGAGAGGGAGTGGGAAAGGGGAGGGTTGTGGTTGGGAGGGACGTTATGGGGGGGAAGCCATTGTAATCCATAAGCTGTACTTTGGAAATTTATATTCATTAAATAAAAGTTAAAAAAAAAAAGAAAGAGGGTTGGAGGGAGGTTACGGGGGGGGAAACGCTATAATCCAAAACTGTACTTTTGAAATTTATATTTATTAAATAAAAGTTTAAAAAAATAAAATTAAATCAAAAAAAAATAAAATAAGAAGAGTCCTTTACCAACATCTGGAGGTTTGTTAATCAGCATTGCGTGCATGGCCATAATATTGGGTCCGGTGAAGCACTCCACATATTTCAAGATCTAAGAAAAATAAGGGGGAGGGGGAGGAACAAAGTTTCATGGGCAATCAGAAGTACAGGCCAGTGGCACCAAGGCCAACTACTCTATGACAGGCAAGATGGTAACAGTCAGTATTTCACAACACTGCGAACAAAGCATGGCGGAAAATCCAGAAACTGGAAACCACTCTAAATCTACAACCCTTTGAATTGGGCAGGCTTGTCTGAGTAGCTGGGAATATAACCTGTTTCTCTTCTACAAGAAAGGGGTGCGTTTCTGTAAGGTATCAGCCTAGAAGGCCAGGACCAGCCCTTCTGCCACCCAAAGCCACAGACAGTGCCCAGGGAGAAACGGCTTCCTTTTTCTTCTTGGAGACCCTGCACAAGAACGACCCTGCCTAAGTGGGCCCAAGGGGAGCATCTGGCCCGGCAGCTGGGTTTGAGTCCCAGCTCTGTGCCCAGTTCCAGCTCCCTGCTCGTGCACACGCTGGGAGGGAGCAGCTGATGGCTCAAGTCGCTGGGTTCTTGCCACCCACGTGGGAGACCTGGATTGAGTTCCAGCGCCCACCTTTGGCAGGCCCAGCCCTGGACACTTATGGGCATCTGTGGAGTAGAATTGTGAGTGGAGATTTCTCCATCAGTCTGCCTCTCAGACAGTAAGAGAAGAAAGGAAGAGCTCAGCAGGATTCGCTGCTGTCAGGAGCGGAAAGGTCAGAGCAGGGCAGCGGCTCAGAGGACACTGCACAACCAGTGTGCCCTCCCCTCCACGTCTTCACATAGGCGGGAAGCAGGCCCAGTCACAGGAAGCAAGCGTGCAGCAGTGGACAAGAAAAGCAGGTCCTGTGCCTGTGCAGTTGGAGGTCCCGTGAGAATCAAGATACTGACTCAATCATGACCTGGGAGCATTGTGGGTGCACGGCCAAGGGTGAAGTCAGATCAGGGAAGAAGACGGCATTCAAGCGTGGCCGGGTCTGATTCCAAAACAGGAGGCAGGGCCCGCTCCTCCTCACAGCCTGATCTCTGCTAGGTCGGGAATGTTGGCAGTTACAGCCTGAAACACTTGAAATGTACAAACAGCTCGAGAGGCAGGCCTCACGGTTCCATCTACACCAAGCCTGGGACTGTGCACCTTCACTTGGGCTGGCGCTTATAAACCCCCACGGCTGAGAGCCATCCCCACCATCCCTGTGTCCTCCATACTGTTCTTTAGCCAGTCACTTGCCTCAATTACATCAGCTTCCTTCTAAATCTTATCCCGAGTACTAACTTCCTGAAAATCGTTGAGTTCGATGTGCTGGTGATGCTTCCCAACACATGGACAGAGAAGTAACCATTCACGTAACTCGTACCTCCTGAGGGCGCTACAGGAACTGCCAATATTCACCCAAGGTATTCACAGCAGCGTTTCGCCAACCACAAGTTGTCACCCACCATCCCGCAGCCGAGTTCCATCTCCAGCACAGGACTGCACGACAGTCCAGGGGGCCGCTTCCCCTCGGCCCTCTGTCTGGGACCTGGATGTGACGGCACAGGTGGCATCCCTGTACAGCCCACCTCTGGGAACCAAGCTCTCTAACAGCACCTGCTTATAATTCCTATACTCCCTGGGAAGCCTCCTGCTGAGTCATTCCATCAAATGGCTGGGAAACTAAGACCCTGGCATACTGCAGTTTGAAAGTTACCAGGTGGCTCCATGCAGAGGGCTATGGGAGGATGACAGGCACCCACTGTAAGTGAAAAACACAAGGTGACAGCCAGGAGGTTCCTGATCCCCGACACAGGCAGGAGGTGTACAAGTGAGAGAATTCCCGACGTATACACTCAACAGGGAGCGAGGTTCCGGGGAGCTGGGGTCACTCCTTTTTGCTTCATGTCTTTGTGTACTGCTTAGACCTTTTCTTATTTGTTTTTAATTTGATTTATTTATTTATTTATTTATTTATTTATTTTTGACAGGCAGAGTGGACAGTGAGAGAGAAGCAGAGAGAAAGGTCTTTCTTTTCCGTTGGTTCACCTTGCAATTGCCGCTGTGGACAGCACGCTCGGCCGGCGCACCACGCTGATCCAAAGCCAGGAGCCAGGTGTTTCTCTTGGTCTCCCATGCGGGTGCAGGGCCCAAGCACTTGGGCCATCCTCCACTACACACACCCAGGCCACAGCAGAGAGCTGGACAGGAAGAGGAGCAACCGGGACAGAATCCGGCGCCCCGACCGGGACTAGAACACTGTGTGCCAGTGCCGCAGGTGGAAGATTAGCCTATTGAGCCGGGGGGCTGGCCTGTTTAGATCTTTTTTGTAAATATGGTTCATGCTTAAAGAATAATACTCTTGGATGGCGCCGCAGCTCACTTGGTTAATCCTCTGCCTGTGGCTCCGGTACGTTGGGTTCTAGTCCCAGTTGGGGCGACGGATTCTGTCCTGGTTGCTCCTCTTTCAGTCTAGCTCTCTGCTGTGGCCCAGGAAGGCAATGGAGGATGGCCCAAGTGCTTGGGCCCTGCACCCACATGGGAGACCAGGAGGAAGAACCTGGCTCCTGGCTTCAGATGGGTGTAGCACTCCGGCTGCAGCAGCCATTTGTGGGGTGAACCAACGAAAGGAAGACCTTTCTCTCTGTCTCTCCATCTCTCACTGTCTAACTCTGCCTGTCAAAAAAAAAAAAAAAAAGAATTATCTTTTTCAAAAAAAAAGAAATCTGATTTTTAAATCAAAGCATCCTGGGGCCAGTGCTGTGGCATAGCAGGTAAAGCTGCCGCCTGCAGCATCAGATTCCGATATGGGCGCCGGTTCAAGTCTCAGGGGCTCCACTTCCAATCCAGCTCTCTGCTATAGCCTGGGAAAGCAGTGGAAGATGGCCCAAGTCCTTGGGCCCCTGAACCTACATGGGAGCCCCGGGAAGAAACTCCTAGCTCATAGCTTCAGATGCGCCCAGCTCCAGCTGTTGCGGCTATTTGGGGAGGGAACCGGCAGATGGAAGACCTCTGTCTCTCCCTCTCTCATTCTGTAACTTCTATCTCTCAAGTAAATAATCCAAAGAAAAAAAATACATGAGTTTACGTATCATGGCCCCAGTAACTTCATGCCCATTGTCTTGGAAGGGCTGTGTCCCGTTCACCCAGAATTCTGTTCCTTCTCAACAGACACACGGCTCCTCAAGGCTGCCATCCCTGGCGCTGCGGGTGGGGTCATTCTCTGTCTGGGGAGGGGGCTGCTCTGGCTCTGGGCACTGTAGCATGGCTGAGCCCCGCTACTGCGGCATCCCCGGCTCCCACCCAGGAGAAGCCAACGGGAGCCAACCAAAAACCGCCAAATACCCACTGGGGGCCCAAAGCACCTCCAGCTGCAGACTACAGCGCTTAGAGCCACATGTGGGAAGGGGCAGGAGCAGCAGATCTGGGGGCAGGGGTGCAGGCTCGCAGCCCGGTGATGCCACACACAAGCCCAGCACACAGAGCCTCTGACCTCGGGCAGGGTGCAGTATCTGAAGAGCTCCTCGTCTTCCTGGAAGTCCTGGACCTTGGTAACTGATTTCTCACTCAGGTTATGCTCCGATTTCACAATGGCCACATCTTTCATCACCATTAAGCCCGGTGGTCTCACCTCCTTTCTGCAGATTCTTTCAAACTCACTCCTAGGAAAATAAATTTGCATACGGTGTCATGAAGCCGGGCTCCCAGCACCTGTCTGGCCCCGCCCTGCCAGAGGGACCTACAGACTCCAGCAGCAGGTTTCCCTGCACAACAGAATAGTCCTGGCAACAGGGAGTGGACACGGCCACCTCAGACATGCCGGCCTCCTTACTGCCAGGCAGGGATCACCCTACCACAATGAAAACATTGCTCAGCTTGGCAAACCTGCAGGGAAACAGTTTTGTGCTTTTGGTTGCACGGTAAAAATGATGGCCACACGCCAGTCGCGTTCACCGCGTGCCAGCCCCCACTTGCTACGTTTTCCTTACTTGTCACTGTACTTAGTCTTAGCCGCTGGGATGGCGGCACTGTCCCAATGGCCATTGCACAGATGAAATGTAGCAGGGAGGGGACACGGAGTCGCGGAAACCTAGGCAGATGGCCCAGGACGCGGCCCTCAGTCTAGCCCAGAGCTCATACCCAGCTCCTAACAAAGTGAATCACTGCAAACACGGATCAGGGAGAGGCGGGTCTTGACTCGGGTCCTCATGCCACAGAACACACAGTTCATAACGAACAAACAGGGCTACCGTACCTGAAGCGCTGAATGTCAGCATGCGACACCAGATTCTTAATGACCAGATACCCGTTTTCTTCATAAAATTTTCTCTGTTCTAGGCTTAGAACATTATTATCCAGAGTATACCTAAAGAAGAAAAGATTTCCATAATATCCTTATAAGAAAACAACATGTATCAAGAACCTAAGAAAGATTCATACTCTACTCTCCAATCTGTTATTTCTGTTCCTCACTGTAAGGAACTAATCTAAAACAACCTAAAAAGCAAGGACTGTAATTAACCCCCCAAAACACTGCAGTAATAGAAGAAAAATTATCCGACATTATGAGCGTACTTCAAACAGTTTGAGGGAAATAGAGTAAAAATACAAGTTTATTGAGGTACAAAGAATTTTTTTGAAATCTAAGCAGAGTATTTTCACAGTCTAGATTTTCCACAGACTTTTTGAACACCCCGGTATATCCACTCAATAGTTTATGACTCCAGCATTAAAAATAAAAGGCATGGGGCCAGTGCTGTGGCATAGCGGGTTAAGCCACTGCCTGTAGTGCCGGTATCCCATATGGATGCCAGTTTGAGACCCAGCTGCTCCACCTCTGATCCAGCTCTCTGCTATGCACTGGGAAAGCAGCAGAAAATGGTCCAAGTCCTTGGGCCCCCACAACCAACTCAAGTGGGAGATCCAGAGGAATCTCCTGGCTTTGGATTGGCACAGTTCCAGCCATTGTGGCCAACTGGAGAGTGAACCAGTGGGTAGAAGACCTCTCTCTCTCTCTCTCTCTCTCTCTCTCTCTCTCTCTGCCTCTCCTCTCTGTGTGTAACTCTTTCAAATAAACAAATATTAAAAATAAAGGGCATATGATAGTTTGGATGATGTTTCTTCTAATACGATATGAGGACCGTGATGTAAAGCCAAGACACTACTTGTGGGAAGATGCAGGGGCAGGTGTTTGGAGCAGCAGCGTAAGTCATCCCCTGAGACACCTACATCCCATTCCTGAGTGCCTGGTTCGAGTCTTGGCTACTCCATCTCTGATCCAACTTCCTCTTAATGTGCATCCTGGGAGGCAAGAGATGATGGCTCAGCGGCTTGGATTCCTGCACCCACGTCAGAGACTTGGAAGGAATTCTGGGCTCCTGGCTTCAGCCTCGGCCTAGTCTCAACTACTGTGTTCCTCTGGAGAGTGAACCAGGGGGTGGTAGCTCGCTCTCTCTTATTTTCCATGGTCTTTCTCTCTCTCTCTCTCTCTCTCCCTTTCAGATAAAATGAAAATACATCAATAAAAACTTAGAAGAAAAGTTTAAAACCTGCAAAAATATATCCAAAATAATTTGTAAGAGTGAGTGCCTTTCAGTAATGGAATTATAGATGAGTATATAAGATTTTTGGTGTAATGAATATAAGTGGTTTTTCAGATGGGAAACAATCCAATACACTTTTAATTTTCTGGTTGGTGCATTCGTAGAAGTAATCAAAGTGACAACATCCAAGTAAGTACACAGCATGTCCACAGACTCAAGCTACATAACCCACTCCTTGACATGAGCCCTTCTGCTCTGTAACACAGCAGGGTACCTGGACTCTAGAACAATTAATTATGCACTTGATACCACGTAGAGCAGAAGAAATGGTATCTGAGTTGTAGAAAAACTAATTACCCATTTGATCATTTTATATTGCATACATGTATCAAATTACAACATCATATCCCATAAATAAGTATAAATCTTAACCAGCAATTTAAAAATTGGAATTATTGTTAATAATATTTATTACAAGAAGAATATTTATGAAGGTCAAAGCTTTCTCTATCAAAAGTGACTTAAGTTACACCAGAGATGCTAGCTAGCTAATATGTCAATATAACTAGAAGCTAATTTAAATGTAATATATATCATGCCTGGGTTATTAGTTATGTAGTTTCTGATGCTGTTCCTTCCTTCTGAAATTTACATATAGAAAATTAAAGTCAACATGTGAAATATTTTCCCAACTTTACTGATTAGAACTGGTTCTGGGGGACTGGTGCTGTGGTATATATAGTAGGTTAAGCATCTGCCTGTGACACCAGCATCCCATATAGGCACCGGTTCAAATACCAGCAGCTCCAGTTCCAAACCAGCTGCCTGCTGATGGCCTGGGGAAGTAGTAGCAGATGGCCCAAGTGCTTGGCCCCAGAACCCTCTTGGGAGACCCGAAGAAGGTCCTGGCTTCGGATCGGCACAGGTCGTGCTGTTGCGGCCAATTGGGGACTGAACCAACGGATGGTAGACCTCTCTCTCTCTCTCTCTGCGTCTCCTTCTCTCTCTGTGTACCTCTTTCAAATAAAATAAATCGTTAAAAAAAAAAATAAAAAATCACAGTTAGATCTACTTACTGGAATTTCTGAGGCTGGAAACTGGCAGGGGAAGATGTCCCTGAAGTGGGGTGGGCTACCTAGGACGTGAATTAAGGCAAATAAGGTAAAACCGAGGAGCAAGCCGTTCCGAGAAATAGCCCCCCGTGCTAGTTCAGTTCTCACGAGAAAGGCATCTTCCTGAACAGACGCGGGAGCTCTGACTTCACTCCTCCTCGGACAGGTGCACACCTCGGCTAAGGCGCTTTGGCCTCTACCACCTCACTTCATCTTCACAAGGACCCTAGAGGTGGCCGGAAGATGCAGCACCCCCCGCTTTGGCATTTGTGAGCAGGGCTCTGGGCGGCCTCAGAGAAAATGGCAAAGTCCTCCTCCGGATCACCTCCCGAGACCGCAAAGCAAGAAACGGAGCCCCTAAGGGCGCACGGAGGATGGAGCAGAGACACGGCCTCCTCCCCGCTGCCCGGCTCGCCCTGGGGGAAAAGTGACCTAGAGGGGACAAGCGCAAGCAGGCCATCGCCCCGGGCCCGGGCCCGAGCAGCGCGCGCAGGCACAAGGATACGATGGCCGCGGCCAAGGGGTGGCCGAGGTGTCCCAGCACGATCCTCAGGCGGACGCCAGCGCGCAGCTGATCCATGACGGCGGTGCGGAGACCCCATGGCCTCGGACTTAACTCTGCAGGCAGCACCGGAGGCGGGGCGGCCCCGCCCAAGACCGGGGCGTGGACGCGCGCGGCACTAGGGATCCCTGGTTCGCCGCCCCGGCGTGGGCTGGCCGGGCCACCGGGCTGCGGGGACGTCCTCCCAGCGACCGGGGGGAGAGGACCTCAGGCCTGCTCCTTGCCTTACTCCCTGTTAACCTCCGCCGCCGCCCCGGTCACCCCATGAAAGATCCTGATCCTTCAGCTGGCAGGCTGGGATCGCGGAGGCGCACCTGGCCTTTGAGCCCCACTTCAGAGGCTGAGCCTTGGAGGAGCAACTACCAGATGGGGAGCGACCAACTAGTGTCTCCCTACCGCCCTCGCCTGGTGAGCAGTAGGAACTGCTAAGAAGAGAAAAAACCAAACTAAAAATATGAATGCAGCTCACCTGTCACCTACTTGGAGCTCAGACCTGGCCCGCACTGGGCCTGGCAGTGACTGCTTTCCCACCTACTTAGACCTGCACTGGTCCTGCTGCTCTCAAATGCCCTCGTTGAGCAGGTGTGTGAAGATCCCCACCTCGGCTCTGTTAAAACATTTTTTAAGATTATGTTTCAATGTATGATTGTTACCGCGAGAAGAAGAAAATCGTTGAACGTCTACAATCGTCCTTCACCTGTTTAAACTCCAAGGGATGTGCTTTTACTTCCTTCCTTCCTTCCTTCCTTCCTTCCTTCCTTCCTTCCTTCCTTCCAGTTGGAGGCAGGTGTTGAGCCTAGGAGTTCAGATGCCTGCATACCACATGGGCGTGCCTGGGTTCAATTCCCAGCGTCAGCTCCTGTCTCCAGCTTCCTGAGAGGCGGCGATGGCCCCAGTGGTTGGGTCCCTGCCCTCCACACTGGGTATCTGGACTGTGGCAGTCTTGGATTGAGTTTCTGACTTGAGCCAGCGCAACCCATGCCGTTGTGGGAATTTGGGGGAGTGAAACATCCAATGGGAACACTCTCCTTCTCTGTTCCTCTCAAAGACATTTCTTAAAAAACAATTTTTAAACAAATGTGTTCATTTACGAACCCATGGGGAATTAAAACAATTTTTTAAATAAAGGGGTCATTTGGTTGATGTTATTTGCATTCTTAAGCAGCAATTTGGACTACTTGGACATTTCCTGAGTAAGCATCTTCAGGAACTGTAGTGTTTATCTGGGGCCGGTGCTGTGGGTAGCAGGTAAAGCCGCTGCCTGCAGTGCCGGCATCCCATATGGGAACCAATTCGAGACCTGGCTGCTCCACTTCCAATCTAGCTCTCTGTATGGCCTGGGAAAGCAGTAGAAGATGGCCTAGGCCCTTGGGCCCCTGCACCCCCATGGAAGACTTGGAAGAAGCTCCTGGTAGGATCCTGGCTTCAGATCGTCCCAGCTCTGGCCGTTGCGGCCACTTGGGGAGTGAACCAGCAGATGGAAGACTCTCTCTCTCTCCCTGCCTCTCTTTCTCTCTCTGTGCAACTCTGACTTTCACATAAAATAAATAAACCTTTATTAAAAATAAATGAAGTGGGGGCCGGCACCGTGGCTTACTTGGTTAATCCTCCACCTGCAACACCGGCATCCCATATGGGCCCCGGGTTCTAGTCCTGGTTGCTCCTCTTCCAGTCCAGCTGTCTGCTATGGGCCGGGAGGGCAGTGGAGGATGGCCCAAGTGCTTGGGCTCTGCACCCGCATGGGAGACCAGGAGGAAGCACCTGGCTGCTGGCTTCGGATCGGCGTTCCTCTGGCCATAGCAGCCATTTAGGGGGTCAACCAAGGAAGGAAGACCTTTCTGTCTCTCTTTCACTGTCTAACTCTATCTGCCGAACAAATTTTAAAAATGAAGTGTTTAATTATTATTTATTTAAATTTGAGTGGCAAAGCAAGCGAGCCGGATGCTGAACTCCAGACCCCGTCACCAATGGTCTACATCATATTGCCTCTAGGATTTCTTTTCTTTCTTTCTCTCTCTCTCTCTTTCTTTCTTAAAGAGTTATTTATTTGAAAGGCAGATTTCCAGAGAGGCAGAGACAGAGAGAGAAAGAGAGAGGTCTTCCATCCGCTGGGCCACTCCCCAGTTGGCTGCAATGGCCAGAGCTGCGGTGATCCGAAGCCAGGAGCCAGGAGTTTCTTCCCCGTCTCCCACCTGAGTACAGAGGCCCAAAGACTTGGGCCATCTTCTACTGCTTTCCCAGGCCATAGCAGAGAGCTGGATTGGCAGTGGAGCAGCCAGGACTTGAACCGGCGCCCATTTGGGATGCCGGCACTGCAGGTGGCAGATTTACCCACTATGCCACAGCACCGACCACACCCCCCCTCAACAAAGGATCCCTGACACCTCCAAAAGATGGTGTCCCCCTTGCTGGAAGATATGTTCACATCCTAGTCCCCAGGAAAAGGTGAGTGTGGCCTTGTGTGGAAACATGCTCTGTTTTTTTTCCTTTCAGATTCCGGGTCCTGAGATAAACTCAGGCTGGGACCATTGGGGCTAGGCCACTGGGAGGCACTAAATCTAACACAACCACAACAAAAATCTCTCTGGGTGATTTGCCATAACCCTGCTCCCCACCCCACCCCCATCCTGTTGAGAATGGTGGATCTGTGGTATTTGGTGGTGAAGAAGGGGTGGGGAGGAAGGGACTAAGGAGGGAAAAGTCACACTCACGCACACTCACACACTGGCACACACAACACATATGCTTCCCGTTTACTGCCATTCCTTTAGATCTGAATTACAATTTCAGTTCTGCAACAAAAATTGAGGTGTTCTCATGTAAGAATAATTAAAAAGAAAAACCAGGATAAAGACATTTCCAATAGCACAAACACAACTAAGCCATAGGCGGTGGTTTGAAGACAACAATCTTGATGTGAATGGAAGGGGAGAGGGAGCGGGAAAGGGGAGGGTTGCGGGTGGAGCCCTCCACCAAACACTGTAACTCCAAGTAGTTCAGACTCAGCGACCCATTAACAAAGAAAGCTCAACAGGACGCTTGCTTGCTCAGAGGTTTCCAGCACACTTTATTTTGCAGACCACTGGCCTGCGGCTCGAGGACCAACGTCTGTATAAATGCCTGTGAAACGTCCTGTTAGCTTCAGTTCTGCAGCAGCCTCTCACGCACCAGCCGCCACACACGGCTACAGTCCAGGCGCTGGTGCAGAGGGGCTGCCTCGGTTCCCACGGGAGGGCTCGGCCAGGTAATGCCTCTTCCAGGGAGACTCCCCTTCCCCGTGACGGAGCCTAGGGCAAAAAGTGGATGGGTGTGCAAGTGCACCTTTGGTGCTGTGAGCAGGAAGTGTTCAGGCCCTGGGAGAGACGCGGCGCTTTCTCCGACGACAGACACTCAGGGGCTCGGTGCCCCACGCTTCGCCCACGGTTCACCCCACAGGAATCGCCCCTGCTTGTTTACTGGGTGAAAATATAAGGAAGCCTCCGTTTTTTAGCCAGACAGTCAACACCTGTTAAATAGCTTATTGTTTCTAGAACTACAAAATTCAATTCAAGAAAATATAGGTCCCGTGAAAGACTTAAAGTTTTATAAAACTAAAATCTAGTTTTCCCCCATAAATTGTACTTTAGGCAAAACCCTCCAGATGCTTCTAAAATAATACTAAAAGGGGCATCTGATAATACAAGAGCAATTAAAAATTAAATATTTATTTGAATAACAAGTTTAAGTTCAAGCTGTAATGTTAGCAATGCCGATTTTTAACACAGATCACAAAAAGCATGCACAAAAAAAGGACTGGTGCCAAGGGCAAAATACTGCTAAGAATTAGGCTAAATAGCTACTGATTTTAACAAAAGGCTTGCAATCATTATACAAAATATATCATGTATGTTTTCACTTTTATTTAATAAATATAAATTTCCAAAGTACAGCTTATGGATTGCAATGGCTTTCCCCCCACATAACTTCCCTCCCACCCACAACCCTCCCAACTCCCACTCCCTCTCCCATTCCATTCACATCAAGATTCATTTTCAATTATCTTTATACACATGAGATCAATTTAGCATATAGTAAGTAGAAATTTCAACAGTTTGCACCCACACAAAGCATAAACTATAAAATACTGTTTGAGTACTAGTTATAGCATTAATTCACATTGAACAACACATTAAGGACAGAGATCCTACATGAGGGGTAAGTGCACAGTGACTCCTGTTGTTGACTTAACAGATTGACACTCTTGTTTATGGTGTCAGTAATCTCCCTAGGCTCTTGTCATGAGTTGCCAAGGCTATGGAAGCCTTTTGAGTCTGCCGACTTCGATCTTATTTAGACAAGGTCATAGTTAAAGTGGAAGTTCACTCCTCCCTTCAAAGAAAGGTACCTCCTTCTTTGATGGCCCGTTCTTTCCACTGGGATCTCACTCAATTGTGAACTGAAATTGATCACATGGACTAGTGAGATGGCATTGGTACATGCCACCTTGATGGGATTGAATTGGAATCCCCAGGCAGGTTTCTAACTAACCATCTGGGGCAAGTCAGCTTGAGCTTGTTCCAAATTGCACATCTTCTCCCTCTCTTATTCACACTCTTAGATTTAACAGAAATCAATTTTCAGTTAAATTGAAACACCTAGGAATAATTATGTGTTAATTACAGAGTTCAACCAATAGTATTAAGTAGAACAAAAAAATAGTAAAAGGAATAAAGTATTAAGTTGTACATCAACAGTCAGGACAAGGGCTGATCAAGTCATTGTTTCTATAGTGTCCATTTCACTTCAACAGGTTTCCTTTTTGGTGCTCGGTTAGTTGTCACCGATCAGGGAGAACACATGATATTTGTCCCTTTGGGACTAGCTTAATTCACTCAGCATGATGTTTTCCAGATTCCTCCATTTTGTTGCAAATGACTGGATTTCATTGTTTTTTACTGCTGATAGTATTCTATAGAGTACATGTCCCATAACTTCTTTATCCAGTCTACCGTTGATGGGCATTTAGGTTGATTCCAGGTCGTAGCTATTGTGAATGGAGTTGCAATAAACATTAAGGTGCAGACCGCTTTTTTGTTTGCCCATTTAATTTCCTTTGGGCAAATTCCAAGCAGTGGGAAGGCTGGGCTGTATGGAAGGGTTATATTCAGGTTTCTAAGGAATCTCCAGACTGACTTCCATAGTGGCTTGACCAGTTTGCATTCCCACCAACAGTGGGTTAGTGTCCCTTTTTCCCCACATCCTCACCAGGTCGGTAGATTTCTGTATGTGAGCCATTCTCACCGGGGTGAGGTGGAACCTCACTGTGGTTTTGATTTGCATTTCCCTGATTGCTAGCGACCCCAAACATTTTTTCCTGTGCCTGTTGGCCATTTGTATTTCCTCTTTTGAAAAATGTCTATTGAGGTCCTTGACCCATCTCTTAAGTGGGTTCTTTATTTTGTTGTTGTGGAGTTTTCTTGATCTCTTTGTAGATTCTGGTTGTTAATCATTTATCTCTAGCATAGTTTGCAAATATTGTTTCCCATTCTATCGGTTGCCTCTTCACTTTCCTGACTTTTTTTTTCTGTACAGAAACTTCTCAATTTGATGCAATCCCAATAGTTAATTTTGGCTTTGACTGCCTGTGCTTCCGGAGTCTTTTCCAAGAAGTCTTTGCCGGTGCCTATATCTTGCAAGGTTTCTCCAATGTTCTCTAATAATTTGATGGTGTCAGGTCATAGATTTAGGGCTTTAATCCATGCTGAGTGGATTTTTGTGTAAGGCGTAAGGTAGGGGTCTTGCTTCATGCTTCTGCACATGGAAATCCAGTTTTCCCAGCACCATTTATTGATTAGACTGTCCTTGCTCCAGGAATTGGTTTTAGATCCTTGATCAAATATAAGTTGGTTGTAGATGTTTGGGTTGATTTCTGGTGTTTCTATTCTGTTCCATTGGTCTATCCATCTGTTTCTGTACCAGTACCATGCTGTTTTGATTACAACTGCCCTGTAGTATGTCCTGAAATCTGGTATTGTGATGCCTCCAGCTTTGTTTTTGTGGTACAAGATTGCTTTAGCTATTCGAGTTCTGTGCTTCCATATGAATTTCAGCATCATTTTTTCTAGATCTGGGAAGAATGTCTTTGGTGTCTTGATTGGTATCACATTGAATCTATAAATTGCTTTTGGGAGAATGGACATTTTGATGATGTTGATTCTTCCAATCCATGAGCATGGAAGATTTTTCCATTTTTTGGGATCTTCTTCTATTGCTTTCCCTAAGATTTTGTGATTCTCATCGTAGAGATCTTTAAGGTCCTTGGTTAAGTTTATTCCAAGGTATTTGTTTTTGTGGCTATTGTGAATGGGATTGATCTTAGAAGTTCTTCCTCAGCCGTGGCATTGCCTGTGTATCCAAAGGCTATTGATTTTTGTGCATTGATTTTATATCCTGCTACTTTGCCAAACTCTACTATGAGTTCCAATAGTCTCTTAGTAGAGTTCTTTGGATCCCCTACGTAAAGAATCTTATCATCTGCAAAAAGGGATAGTTTGACTTCTTCCTTCCCAATTTCTATGCCTTTAGTTTCTTTTTCTTCCCTAATGGCTCTAGCTAAAACTTCCAGAATGGTATTGAATAGCAGTGGTGAGAGTGGGCATCCCTGTCTGGTACCAGATCTCAGTGGAAATGCTTCCAACTTTTCCCCATTCAATAGGATGCTGGCCATGGGTTTTTCATAAATTGCTTTGATTATATTGAGGAATGTTCCTTTTATACCCAATTTGCTTAGAGTTTTCATCATGAAAGGGTGTTGTATTTTTTTATAATTTTTTTAATTTTTTTTTGACAGGCAGAGTGGACAGTGAGAGAGAGAGAGACAGAGAGAAAGGTCTTCCTTTGCCATTGGTTCACCCTCCATGGCCACCGCGGCCAGCATGCTGCGGCTGGCGCACCGCGCTGATCCGATGGCAGGAGCCTGGTACTTCTCCTGGTCTCCCGTGGGGTGCAGGGCACAAGCACTTGGGCCATCCTCCACTGCACTCCCTGGCCACAGCAGAGAGCTGTCCTGGAAGAGGGGCAACCGGGACAGAATCCGGAGAATGGACCGGGACTAGAACCCAGTGTGCTGGCACTGCAAGACAGAGGATTAGCCTAGTGAGCCGCGGCGCCAGCCAACGGTGTTGTATTTTATCAAATTCTTTCTCTGCATCTATTGAGATAATCGTATCGTTTTTATTCTGCAGTCTGTCAATGTGGTGTATCACATTGATTGATTTGCACACATTGAACCATCCCTGCATACTAGGGGTAAATCCCACTTGGTCTGGGTGGATGATCTTTCTGATGTGTTGTTGCATTCTATTGGCCAGAATTTTATTGAGGATTTTTGTGTCCATGTTCATCAGGAATATTGGTCTGTAATTTTCTTTCTTTCTTTTTTTTTTTTTTTTTTTTCACAAGCAGAGTGGACAGTGAGAGAGAGAGACAGAGAGAGAAAGGTCTTCCTTTGCCGTTGGTTCACCCTCCAATGGCCGCCGCTGCAGCCAGCGCACCGCGCTGATCCGATGGCAGGAGCCAGGAGCCAGGTGCTTTTCCTGGTCTCCCATGGGGTGCAGGGCCCAAGCATCTGGGCCATCCTCCACTGCACTCCCTGGCCATAGCAGAGAGCTGGCCTGGAAGAGGGGCAACCGGGACAGAATCCGGCGCCCCAACCGGGACTAGAACCCGGTGTGCCGGCGCCGCAAGGTGGAGGATTAGCCTATTGAGCCACGGCGCCGGCTAATTTTCTTTCAATGTTGCATCTTTTTCAGCTTAGGGATTAAAGTGATGCTGGCTTCATAGAAAGAATTTGGGAGGATTCCATCTTTTTGGATTGTTCTAAGTAGTTTGAGAAGAAATGGTGTTAGTTCTTCTTTAAATGTCTGGTAGAATTCAGCAGTGAATCCATCTGGTCCTGGGCTTTTCTTTGATGGGAGGGCCTTTATTGCTGTTTCAATTTCTGTCTCAGTTATGGGTCTGCTTAGGTTTTCTATGTCTTCATGGTTCAATTTAGGTAGGTTGCCTGTGTCCAGGAATCTATCCATTTCTGATAGGTTTCCCTGTTTGCTGGCATACAAGTCCTTGTAGTAATTTCTGATGATTCATTTTATTTCTGTGATGTCTGTTGTCACTTTCTCTTTTTTATCTCTGATTATTTTTTTTGGGTCTTTTCTCTTTTTTTTTAGTCAGTTGGGCCAAGGGGTGTCAATTTTGTTTATTTTTTCAAAAATCGGCTTTTTGGCTGATTTTTTGTAATTTTTTTTTTAGATTCAATCCTGTTGATTTCTTCTCTGATGTTAATTATTTCTCTTCTCCTACTAGATTTGGGTCTGGTTTGCTGCAATTGTTCTAGATCCTTGAGATGCACTGAAAGCTCATTTATTTGGTGCCTTTCCAATTTCTTGATGTAGGCACCTATTGCTATAAAGTTTCCTCTTAACACTGCTTTTGCCGTATCCCATAAGTTTTGATATGTTGTATTGTTATCCTCATTTACTTCCAGAAAGTTTTGATTTCTCTTTTGATTTCTTCTGTGACCCAGTGTTCATTCAGGAGCTTGTGGTTCAGTCTCCGTGTGTTTGCATACACTCTAGGGATTCCTGAGTTGCTAATTTCCAACTTCATTCCACTGTGGTCTGAGAAGCTGCATCACATGATTCTAATGTTTTGAATTTGTTGAGACTTGTTTTATGGCCTAGTATGTGGTCAATCCTAGAGTGGGTTCCATGCACTGCTGAGACGAATGTAAATTCTTTAAGTGTAGGATTGAAAGTTCTGTAGATATCTGTTACATCCATTTGGGCTATAGTGTCGATTAAATCTGCTGTTTTCTTGTTGATCTTCTGTCCGTTTGATCTGTCTATTTCTGAGAGTGGAGTATTGAAGTCCCCCAGTGCTATTGTATTGGAGACTACATCTCCCTGTAAGTCCCTTAGCATATGTTTTAAATGAACCGGTGCCCTGTAATTAGGTGCATATACATTGATAATAGTTACATCTTCCTTTCCAGCGCTAGTGCATAGACTCCACGCCTGGGCTCCCGAGCCGTGGGCACCTTGCCCTCCAGGTAGGTCCACCAAGCCCCCTAATTCCAGAAGAGTTTCCTCCGCAGTTTTTTTCCTGAACCTTTCCCTGAAACTACAGTATCTCCACTTTTATTAAACTATCTTTTCCCGGACTATCAGTGCACGCCCTCATGATTCCGCCATCTTGCCTCCCTCCCCATATAAAATGTATTAAATACTACCATCCACACAACAGTCTTATTACTGATTTTATTTAAGAATTATTTGCGTAATTATATATTGAATTGTAAATGAGTATTATACATGAACTCCCTTCGGGAAGGCAATTCCTTGTTGCACTATAGAACATCTAATTACATAGCAAAAAGTATCCTTTTTTGGCTGTCAACAAAGAAAACAGTTAATGATGCTACTGTAAATATCAAGAAGGCTAAAAAAAAAGAAATAAAATTTCTTTTTTTGTCTTCTAAGTGCTTTCCATGCAGAGGGAAGCACTCGACTTGTGGAACTGAATGCACTATTGGAGAATGTCCTGGGCCAAAGACATGCTCTAGGATGATAAGACTCAAAGGAACCATGCAACCCTCCTGCAGCTCAGAAGCCGTCATTCTCACTTACCAATTCCATCTTTCCAGACGCCATTCAAGATGCTTGAAAAAAGATCAGGCTTATATGATAAATACACATCAAATGAAAAGACACGAACCGCTACCTGACACCACTACTGGTAACGTCTGTGCTGTGTGAAAGCACCTTTAGAAAGAGCCTATGCGGCGAGAGATAAGTGTCTAAAGACTCAAAATGAATCAACAGTATTGGATAACAATATAATTCTCAACTCAGAAGCCGCCTCAAGAGCAGGTGCATCTTCAGTTAATGTAACAGGAAAAAAGGCCATGGATTTTATTTTATTAATTGTACCCACTCACAAATCGACCTCAGGTCACCAGATGTGTAGACACAATGAGATTTTTGTTGTTGCTTATAGTCTTTAATTGAAGTGATGAGAAAGGAAATAGATCTTTTTAAAAACAAAACCGAGTAGCTACTGCTGTCTAAATTAAGAGGTGGCACCAGGTGTGGGGTTCACATTTTGAGTGGCCACTTGTGGTGCGACTTCAATGATCCGGGCCTGGTCTATGATCCCGGTGGTACGGTTGCCCTTCTCTACAATCCCAATAATCCATGCTTGGTGACCTTCACCATATTTGGGGGACCTGGGCACTGATTCTCAGTGGGGTATGTATGAGATTTGGGGAAAGGTTTCTTAGTTCTTAGTTTTTACAAAGAAACAAATATAAAGAAAGGATTCTAATCCCTTGAAAGGAGACAAAAGGGCAGGCACAGCAGGTTAGAGCCCTGGCCTACAATGCTGGCATCCCATATGGTCGCCAGTTCAAGTCCCACCTCCACTTCCCATGCACCACTTCCAATCCAGCTCCCTGCTAATGCACCTGGGAAAGCAGCAGATGATGGTCCAAGTGCTTGAGCCCTTGTACCCATGTGGGAGACCCCAAGGAAGCTCCTGGCTCCTGGCTTCAGCCTGGCCCAGCCCCGGCTGTTGCAGCCATTAGGGAGTGAACCAGCATCCAGCAGAGGCCCTAGCCAGCACAGGGGCCTCAGGGACAGGGCTGGGGATTAGAGATCTCACAGATCACAAGAGTCATAACCCAGCCTGTCCCTTTGCACTGTGCCCGCCCGCTCTGCACCCCTGGCTCCCAGCCTCATTTGGGGCAAATCCCTGTGCCCCAGAACATCTGCAAACAACAAAGTCCATTTTCTGTTCTCAGGGTCTGGGTCAGCTTCTGATGTTTGCAACCAAAACAGCTGACTGCTCCTGACATACACGCTTACCCAGAATCCATGAAGAGATCACATCTCCCCTCGTGCCTTCAAGCAGTTCCCTTCTGGGCAGCAATGACACAGAACTGGCAAAGGATGGGGCTTAACAGGTGACTCCACGCAACTCAATTCAAAACCGGCCACTTCAAGAAAACAAAAGGAGCCGTTCTGTACACCCAGGAGGGTGTACAGAGGGAGAGGCTGGCAGAACCTTCTGCCCATTTGTAAGAGCAGTGAGGAACGGGTCCCCCAAAGCACCGCTCCTCAGGTGGGGGTGCTGCTTGCCAAGGTGCAGGGCTGTTTGCTTTGCTGAAGTTGTATGTTCATCTAGAGCAGAGCAGGCAGACCAGAGCCCCAGCCTCAGGCCTGGCAGACGGCCTCTTTGTAAATAGAGTTTTGTTGGGTCCCAGCCACGCTCCTTGAGGTCCTGTTGTCTCTGGCAGCCTTCCTGCCCCAACGGCAGAGTGGAATCAATGCAGCAGATGTGGCCTGGGCTGCATGGGGGAAAATACTGACCATCCGGGTCTTGACAGGACAAGCTTGCAGGCTCCTGACCCAGGGCCCAAGTATGCACCTGACTCGATGGAAAGTTCTGCTTGTACCAGAGGGTCTTCACAAGGTTCATAGAAAATGCATGTTATGAAAACAGGGCACATGGATTTCAAATTGTGGCACCCAAATACATGTGTTTTATTTCCATTTTCTACCCACTTTTTTTAA
Organism: Oryctolagus cuniculus; assembly: GCF_051225735.1. Classification (NCBI taxonomy): domain Eukaryota; kingdom Metazoa; phylum Chordata; class Mammalia; order Lagomorpha; family Leporidae; genus Oryctolagus; species Oryctolagus cuniculus. The sequence continues at coordinate 69,944,019 of NC_142879.1, read as the reverse complement.
AGGACTTTCGTTGTCCTGGGTCCATTCTCTGTTGCTCTAAATTTCTTCCTGTTTATTGTCTCTTTTTCTTTTTCTCTGGAGAGTTGTTTATTTATTGGAAAGGCAGAGTGATGGAGAGGAGAGAGGGAGAGACACTGGCTCACTCTCCAGATGGCCTCAACAGCCTGGTCAGGGCCAGGCAAAACTGGAAGGCTGGGGCTCCATCCGGGTCTCCCACACGGATGACAGGGGCCCAAGTACTTGGGCTGTCTTCTGCTGCCATCCAAGGTAGATAGCAAGAAGCTGGGTCAGAAGCAGAGCATCAGGGACTCGAACCTGCTACTAGAAGTAGCCACTTCACCAGCTACACCACAACATTGGCCACCCTGTTCATTGTTTCAATTTAAAAATTCATTTTAGTTTCTACACATTTGTGTGATTTACATGAAAATCAAAGGAATACAAAAAGTCCTAAAAAAGAAGAAGAAGAAGAAGAAGAAGAAGAAAAGGCCAGCGCTGCAACTCACTAGGCTAATCTTACGCCTGCGGCACTGGCACCCCGGGTTCTAGTCCCGGTCGGGGTGCTGGATTCTGTCCCAGTCAGAAACCATGACCCCTATGCAAGAGACATAGAAAAAAACAAAGCAGACCCATGGTGTATTCAAACTGTGTAGAAGAACTGATCGGTTGCTGTGCACTTCCTATATAAGTTCCTAATACCCAGACCTGGATGGACCCCTCCCTGGAGGACCCCTCCTGAAAAATGGAAGTCTGCTTCTCAATAAAATCAGCTTAAACTTACTTTTCTCACCCTATTTGCTGTCCACATCATGATTCTTCCTTGTGGTGAGACAAAGGCCCAACTCCAAACTCCTATAACACCTGGGCCCCTACCCCCAGTGTGAAGACCTGAAAGAAGCTCCTGGCTCCTAACAAAGAGAAAGGCCTTCCATCTTATGGTTTATTTCTCAGATGGCTGCAACACCCAGGGCAGGGCAAGGCCAAAGCCAGGTACCAGGAGCTTCATCTGGGTCTCCCACATAGGTGCTGGAGTCCAAGTACATGGGCCATCTTCCACTGCTTTCCCAGGGACATTAGCAGGGAGCTAGATAGGAAATGCAGCACTCAGGACTCAAACCATGACCCATATGGTAAGCCAGTAATGCAGGTGGCTGCTTTACTTGCTACGCCACAATATTGGTCCCCATGACTTTTTTTTAATGACTTTTTTTAAAGACTTATTTATTTCACAGGCAGAATCAGAGAGAGAGAGAGAGAGAGAGAATGAGAATCTTCCATCTGCTGGTTCACTCCCCAGTTGACCACACTGCTAGGGTCGGGCCAGGCTGAAGCCAGGAGCCGGGAACTCCACAGGGATCTTCTGTGTGGGTGACAGGGGCCCAAGCCCTTGGGCCATCCTCCACTGCCTTCATAGGCGCCTCACTAGGAAGCTGCATCAGATATAGAGCACCCAGGACTCAAGCCAGCATTTACATGGGATGCCAGCCTTGCAAGCAGTGGCTTAACCTGCTGTGCCACAATGCCAGCCCCTGGCCAAGGCTTTCTGCCTCCACGTTGGTCAGTCACAGGGGAAAGGGCGTGACCTTGGTGGAGGCAGCTCTGCCGCGGAGGCCATTCCCAAAGAGGCTGGCATTTGAAGGCTGTTTACTGACAGTCCTAGCAGCGGCAGGAATTGTGTTCTGTATTACTGAGAGGAATCTGGGCTGTGCAGCACTCCCCACCCCACCCCACCCTCGCTGCAATATATCATCCTGTGAGTCCCGTACAAACAGCCTACAGAGCAGTCATATTGTAGATACTTTATAGATGAGGAAACAGGCTCCGAGAGGTCAGCTTGCTGGGAATTGTGGGCCTGGGGTTGCACGGCCTCCGCTGTTGTGTGAAACCCTTCGTCTTGCAAAGCATCCAGCCTGCAGGCCTGGCGACCTTCAGGGAAGGAAGTCCACGGGAAGGCTGCCCCAGGGCTTCATTTACGAGGCGTTCCTCCTTAGAGCCTGCCAAGATCTCTCCTGATTTATCAACGTGGCCCTCATGAGCACGGAAAACGGCTTTTTAACGTCTCCTCAGCCTCTTCACCAACTCCTTCATTAGGTTTCTCTAACCTTCCAGGCTTCAATCTAACTTGAGCCCAAACAGGTGCATTCATTGGAGTCATTGTGAAGTCACAGTCTGTGGTGGAATGAGAAGGCCATGCCAAGGTGGCCACTGGCAAGCGAGCGTCAGTTACTCAGGAATGGCTTTGAAACCCACCTGGCTTTAGAAGCTGCCTGGCAACAGGCTGTGATTGGTTGGGGCATAGACCGCCCCTTGACCAGATTGGCTGCTCTTGGCTATATAACATGTGGTTCCAACTGTAATAAACGATCTGCGGGTTAACGCCCTGGCCTGAAGCGCCAACATCCTATATGGCGCTGGTTTTAGTCCTGGCTGCTCCATTTCTGATCCAGCTCTCTGCTATGGCCTGGGATACCAGTAGAAGATGGCCCAAGTCCTTGGGCCCCTGCACCTGCATGGGAGACCCAGAAGAAGCTCCTGGCTCCTGGCTTCGGATCGAGAAGCTCTGGACGTTGCAGTCATCTGGGGAGGAAACCAGCAGACAGAAGACCTCTCTCTCTGTCTCTACCTCTCTCTGTAACTCTTTCAAATAAATAAAATCAATCTTTTTAAAAAATGGCATATGGGTGCTGACGCTGTGGTACAGTGGATTAAAGCCTTGGCGTGCAGTGCCAGCATCCTCTATGGGCACCAGTTCGGGTCTCTGCTGCTCCACTTCTGATCCAGTTCTCTGCTATGGCCTGGGAGGGCAGCAGAGGATGGCCCAAGTCCTTGGGCCCCAGCACCTGCATGAGAGACCCCGAAGAAGCTGCTGGCTTCGGATTGGCTCAGCTTCAGCAGTTGCAGCCATTTGTGGAGTGAACCAGTGGATGGAAGACCTCTCTCTCTCTGTCTCTACCTCTCTCTAACTCTGCCTCTCAAATAAGTAAATCTTAAATAAAAAAAACAGTTTATGTTGGGTTGGTGTTGTGGTATAACATGCTAAGCTGTTGCCTGCAGCACCGGCATCCCATATGAGCACCAACTTGAGTCCTTGCTACTCCACTTCTGATCCAGCTCCCTGCTAATGTGCCTGGGAAAGCAGCAGAAGATGGCCCAAGTGTTTGGGTCCCTGTACCCATATGTGAGACCCAGAAAAGCTCCTTGCTTTGGACTGGTCCAGCTCCAGCCATTATGGCCATTGGGGAGTGAACCAGCAGATGGAAGATTCTCTCTCTACTTCTCTCACTGTAACTCTGCCTTTCAAATAAATAAAATGAGTCTTTTTTAAACAAAAGTTATGGAAAAAACAAACCTGATTTATGTGGAAGAGTTTCCATTAGGGGCATTTTACAATTGAAAAAAAAAAAAGAACACAGGAATGAAAGGTGAGTCGAGGAAGGCTTGCACTGTAGACAGTGAGCAAAGACCTTTGATTTTCCTAAGCTGGGAGTCCCAAAATTCATACAAGGGAAGCCTTTCCTTTTGTTTCGTTTTGTGCTTTGTTTGAGCATTAACTTCTAGATTAGTCTCTGCTGAAAGGAACAGCAGCCCAGGCCAAGTCCAGCCTCTGAGGCACCAGGCAGCCCTCATTCTGCCAAGCACCAGTGCCATCCCCTTTACAGCTCCTCCTCACTCCTCCACTCGCCTGGGATCCACACGGACGATGAGCAGTGCCCATTTCCTCAGCTGTTCTTTTCCTTCATGGACAAAACCATGGATAAAATGTGACGTCCTGATTGGTTGGCTTTCACTCACAAATACACATGGACAGAAACATCTTGTGCTATCTACTTTTCCTACAGAAGTTTTTTTTTTTTTTGGTCTTTATTTTTTAATGTACTTATTTATTTGAAAGCCAGTGTTACAGAGGCAGAGAGAGAGAGAGAGAGAGAAAGAAAGTCTTCCATATACTGGTTCATTCCCCAAATGGCCACAACAGCCAGAGTCTGCCAATCCAAGCCAGGAGCCAGGAGCTTCTTCAGGGTCTCCCATGCAGGTACAGGGGCCCAAGGACTTGAGCCATCTTCTACTGCTTTCCCAGGCCATAGCAGAGAGCTGGATCAGAAATGGAGCAGCCAGGACTTCAACCAGCACCCATATGGGATGCCAGCACTGAAGGTGGCGGCTTTACCCACTATGCCACAGCACCGGTCCCAAATCCACTCTTTTCAAACAAGCTCCACCCACTATGCCACAATGCCACACACACACACACCCTTTTTTTTAACACTGACGTTTGAAACCAGCTTGGGAAGTTTAGTCCAGAACAAAACAGTGTTGCCTAAGTGCTATCTATTCACACTGGCATTCCTTCTTTACATTTTAGCGCCATTCCACAATCCAGTCTGCTCAAATCCTCCCCAGGAGTCCCTTGGCAACCCTGGTTTCCAGATGGAACAAGTCCTAAACAAGGTGTCCCTACAAAGAAACCGACCAGAAAGGTGATGCTAGATTTGGGGACATTTCTGCTTAGCAGAATGGCAAGAAAGCGACCCTTTGTTATTTTTCTCAGTAAAGTCTCCTAACTACAATTTTAAAAATCAAGACTGTGTTTCCTTGCTGCCCTCCACTGGTCCAGAAATATGGTGCTGTGGTGAAGTCCTCTCCAGTCCATGGATACTTCCAATCCAGGCAAAAGTACCTAAAACTTTCTCTGTACAATGAAGGAAGTGGTGTTTCATTCATAAATGCTCAAGGCTTTGGACTGCCCTGCCCAATAGAACACACCATCTGAACAGAGGAAAAGATCAGAGATAGGAGCTGGCGCTGTGGCAATAGTAGGCTAAGCCACCACCTGCAGTGCAGGCATCCCGTGTGGATGCTGGTTCAAGTCCTGGCTGCTCCACTTCCAATCCAACTCCCTGCTCATGGCTTGGGACAGCAGTGGAAGATAGCCCAAGTCCTTGGGCCACTTCACTCACATGGGAGACCCAGAAGATGCTCCTGGCTCCTGTCTTTGGCCACGTAGGGAGTAAGCAGTGCATAGAAGATCCCTCTGTCTCTCCCCCTCTCTCTCTGTAACTCTGCCTCTCAAATAAATAAACTAATTTTTAAAAGAACAGAAATACCAGGTGGGTTTCTTAAGGAGGAGAGTTGGGTTGAGCAAGTTGTGCAAGAAGGCCTGTATCAGACCCTTACTGTGTCTTTATTATGTCCTCCTGAAGCCTTTAATAAAAGGTCAATGTGTTATATGGTGTTCTTAATTGGAGAAGCATCTGTCACGACAGGAAATTGGTAGGTTGTGGGTTTATCAGGACAGAAATGCAAACCTCAGCTCTTCCTGAGTTCCAAAGCATTCATTTCAGCAACTGAACGAAATAACCGACTTCACACACTGAAATTATGTCAGCTATCTTTATTAATCTTGTTGTAACCCCAGATGATTTTCCTTGAGACAATACTATTTCAGTTTTACTGTTTTTACTTCCATCACCACACCCTCATTGCACTGCAGAATTCACTGTATGCAATCAAGTACCTGAGCCATGGTTTGTGATTTTGTTAACGAGTGATAGCACAGATGACACCATCACAAGGGAAGGGTTTTCTTCTGACACCTGGTTTTGTTTTGGGTTCCTGTAGGAGAGTTTTAGCAAAGGGTGGTTTCAAAGGTTGACTCGTTCCCCCTTCACAAGTCGACTTCGAAATATCCAAACATCCTGGAAATAAGGCCAAACAGAAGGAATTTATGGAACACTTCTATTTGCCTACTCACCATCTACATAGGGTTAAATAGGGGAAAAATTTCCCCATAATTGCTACACTGGTTAGTAAGTAAACCATGTTCTGAGACTCCATTAATCTAATATCTAAAATAGTGCCACCACACTAAGTCAGTGGGGGCCCACATCGCCAGCCCTGGCTGAGGTGGTGCACCTGCTAACTGCAGGGAATGTCTCGTAACATCACCAGTTCCTGAAGAGTTTCCTCTGCACTTCCCTGCCGCCCTTTATGCTGACTGCTTGAGCCATCTAGAACATTCTACTCCTGATTACACCCTGACAGGGAAAACCAGTGTCTTGGGTTACTAATTTTTGTTGCTTTTTTTTCCCTTTGTTTTTTGATGACACAGTTTGAACCTCCTTGTTTAGTATTTATTTCCGGGCAAACAGCAAGGTATGGTGGAAAGAATGATTTTAGAATTAGGCCTCTGAAATCTTATGTTGCTAAGGAAACTTGCACCAACCACCTGACTCTTATGTTCTCCTACACAGCATGGAGCTGTGCTGACTGCTCCTTTCAGTGTGGGAGAAGAAAACAGGAGAATGGACATGAACGTGCTTTGATACCTCACAAAGAATTATAAAGCAGATCACAACAATTAGTACCGCCATTCCCAGTAAGCCTGAGGAACAATGACCTGCTCGATAACTCAATTAAATATAGGAGGCATTTATTCAGCATAGCCTTGCTGAATTCAAACATATGTGCAGCTGGACCTCATCATATCTTCAGGGCACTGGTTCCAGGACCCCCAGGGAATACAACATCTAAGGCTGCTCCAGTCCCTCATCTGAGTATCAAGTAGTGTATAAAACCTGAATCTAACCTGTGCACATCCTCCTGCCTACTTCAAGTCATCTTTAGAGTCTTCATAATATTAGTACAATGACTATGCTATGTAAACAACTGTTCAGGATCATTCAGGGACTAATGACACAGATAATTTGTCTGCTGGTCACCGGTAGCTTTGACTGTCTGCTCGTTAATAAGGAACAGGTCTGTATGTATTCAGAACAAGTGGAATATTTTTTCAAATGTTTCTGCTTGTCTTTTATACATTGGATGATTGACTCTACAGACGCAGAACTTGCAATTAAGCAGAGCTGACTGCATACTGTGTTTATCCTGTGTTAAAATTCAGGGTGTCAGATATAAGTCCCAGTGGACAGATTAGGTTGTCTGTGTGAGGCATTTTAAGGACTGAACAAAGGCAAGGGACAAGATTTCGTGGGAAAAATGCCAAGACCTGCCAGCTGGGGTCACACCTGCAGGTAATGAAGGAAGAAGATTCTCATGCTGGGAAGCTACTTCAGAAGGTGCACTCTGCACCTCCCAGAATTAAACTGGGTGGGAGAACCATGAAGCATCTGAAGACACACCTGACACCTGTACCTAATTTTTCACAAGCATACCTTCAAGTCCACGGTGCCCTCATAGCCCTGGAATTTATCCGCCATTCGTGAAGCTTCCTTCCCAATGTTTTCTTGGATGGTGCCCTCCACATCAATGTAGTGGCAGTCGGCACTGGCGTAATGGCAGGAAATGGCCTATAGAGAGTGGTGAAATTGAGAAACACATCCCATTGCTGCCAGCAACCAACCAGGCAGGGAGGCCTTCTCTTACCCAGCCAATTCTACACTGGAAGCCTGCTCCATGGGACACAAAATCAGTGTCTCTGTAGCTCAGCTCCATCCCTCTCCCAGGACCCCAGTTAAAAGCTAACTGAAAATTTACAAATGGTTTTTAACCAGGTGTGATAACTGAGGCAGCTGAGCCGATCATTGTTTTTTAAAAGGTGTAGATGGGGGGCTGGTGCTGTGGCATAGTGAACTAAGCCTTTGCCTATATCACCAGCGTCCCATATGGGCACTGGTTCATGTCCTGGCTGCTCCTCTTCCAATCCAGCTCTCTGCTAGGGCCTGGGAAGGTAGTAGAAGATGGCCTAATTACTTGGTCCCCTGCACCCATGTGTGGACTTGGAAGAAGCTCCTGGCTCCTGGCTTCAGATCAACCCAGCTCTGGCCATTGCAGCCAATTGGGGAGGGAACCAGTGGATGGAAGACCTCTCTTGGGAAAGCACTTGGGTCCTTGCCCCACACAGACTTCCAGGATTCTGCTTTCAGCCTGGCCCAGCTCTGGCTATTGCAGCCATTTGAGGAGTGAACCAGTGCATCAAAGATTCTCTCTCTCTCTCTCTCTCTCTCTTTCTCTGTCACTTTGCCTTTTAAATAAAAAATACATCTTTAAGAAAAGAAAAGGTATAGAGGGGACAGGAAACACAATCCCCTAGGTGAGAGAACTTTGCCATGGGATTTTCCTAAGCCCCACAAAGCCAGGTATCCCAAGTAGCCCGTCATCTTCTTAGTTCCAAGGCTAGGCCCCCTGCCAAATTTGGGAGGGTTAGTATTCTGATGGCAAGCATGAAAACAAAAGACACCGTGGAAAGAAAACCCATGCCCACCTCCTCGCAAATCAGAGGGAACACTTCAAGGCCAAGGCCGCTGTTTCCTTCAAGGCAAAGGCTTAAGTTATGTGGTTCTTCCCGTTCTGGCAAAGCAATGTTAAAACTCACTGTCTTTGCCACAGGTCAGATATCTTAAGGTGACTGCACCCTGCAGGAGGACTTACTACTTTGCCCAACACATGGAGCTTCCAGAGAGTGGAGTGACAAACTCCATTTCCTTAGGTGAGCCCCCGTGTAGCCACAGCAGAGCCCCAGGCAAAGGCAAACATGTGTGCGCTGGCATTCACATTGTTATGTCATGATGATTAATATTTTTCCAGGGCATTAAGGCTACTGAAAACATCCTGGAGGAACACTGCACAGTCAGGTAGTAAAACCCACAGCGACATTTGCATAACTGTCCCTGCACCTCCTCACTCCTGTGGCTCGGAGGGCTGTGTGAGTGCAGAGTCCAATCCCATCTTCTATTTAAGATTCTGGCATTGTTGCACAGGATGGGTTGTTTGTGTTCATTGTGACTTGGGAAAAATGTAAGGGACCTTGATTGCTGAGGTTTTATTGGAATCCTCTCAATTTTAAGTTTTTTTTTTTTTTTTTTTTTTGAGAGGTCAAGTACAGAGACAGAGAGAGACAGAAAGATCCACCATCTGCTGGTTCACTCCCCAAATGGCCACAATGGCCAGAGCTGGGCCAGGCCAAAGCCAGGAGCTTCATCCGGGTCTCCCATGTGGGTGGAGGGACCCAAGTACTTGGGCCATCTTCCACTGCTTTCCCAGCCATAGCAGACTCTGGATTGGAAGAGGAGCAGCTGGGACACGAACCAGCAGCCATATCGGATGCCAGCACCACAAGCAGAGGCTTAGTCTACTACACCACAGCGCTGGCCTCATCCCCTTAAATTTTGCCCCTGGGAAGGCTGCCTCAACTTGCCTCAGCCTAATCTGGGCCCTACTGAGCCCAGGGAAGAAAATGAATGGATGGAACAGGAAATGTGACCCCTGACCTTTGGCCTCAGAGAGGCTTCAGGGATTGATGGGAACAGCATGATGAACTGGAAAGCCCCACTGGGCCCCAAAGGAGCTCCAGTATTGGGTGTGGACAGCATGTTATCCTGGGAGAATGTGCACCCACGGGACCGTCAGTCTGTGAGACCAAGAAGTCAACCATCCAGGGTGTGTGAGGATCCTCATTCCCTTTTGAATGCAAGCAATGAAATTAAAACCTTCTAAGGCCAAGGGATTAAAAAAGATACATATATATCTCTAGATATATCTCTATATCTATATAGATATAAATATATATAGATACATATATATGGCTGCTGTTCGTTCTGGCTTCAGGGCAATCAATTCAGAATCAATACAACGTGTATTGGATCAATACTGTTTTCCCAGCAGTAATATTAACATGAAGTTCCCTCTGGTTATCCTTTACACAAGCATCTAAATTCCACATTTTTGCCCCAGAAGAAGCCATCCCGAGCACGTTCATGTGTCAGTAGTAATATCCACATGATTAGGATCCTGAGGTCCTCTGGCTTCTCACTGATAAGAGCCAAAAAGGCACAAGGCCCAGAAATTGATTTCCTGGTAAACAAACTGGACTAAAGTCCAGTTTAGTTAAAACTCGCACACCCTTCACATTTTCATATATTTTAAAATTTTTGTTTCTAACTCATCAGCTCTGAGAGCTGCAGCAACGTGAACGCATACCTTCCGGAAGCCTTGGGTTCTGTTCCGCCCGGATCCATGGATGAGCAAAGGATGAAAGAAAACTGTGTCCCCCTTCTCCATCACAAGGTGCACGCGGGCGTTGTTCTTCTCGTAGTCCTGGATCCCGTGGTACATTAAATTAACTCCTCCCTGCGACACACAAGAGAAGACACAGCTAAACACGAGGAAGCAGCAGCATCAGTAAAAACTTGTTCAACGGCTCACCACGGGAGCACGGGCACTCTCTGTTCTTCCAAGAGAAAGAGACATCTGAATCAGTCTTGGAAAAGTTTTCAGGGGCCAGCACTGTGGTACATGGGTTAAGCTTTGGCCTATAATGCTCGCATCCCATATTGGCGCCAGTTCGAGTCCTGCCTGCTCCACTTCCAATCCAGCTTCCTGCTAATGTGTCTGAGAAGGCAACAGATGTTGGCCCAAGAACCTGGGTGCCTGCACCAATGTGGGAGACCAGGAAGAAGCTCCTGGCTTTAGCTTGGCCCAACCCCAGCCCTTGGGGAGGGAACCAGCAGATGGAAGTGCTCTCTCACTCCCTCTCACTCCCTGTCGCTCCCTCTCACTCTCTCTCGCGCTCTGTGTGTGTGTGTGTGTGTGTATCTCTGCCTTTCAAATAAATAAAAGAACCTTTAAAAAAAAAAAAAAACAGAAAGAAAGACAAAGTTTTCCATACACAAAAGCCTCTCGGTGCCTGGTTTGAGAAGTCATGTGTTGGTATTAAAATCTTTGAAATTTCATGACTGAGTCAAACAGGAAGCCACAGATGGGCTTTGCTTTTTGGATCAGTACAGGGGTCACCCTTATCCGCCCTCCTCCTGACCCTGCCAGCTGACTCTGTAACAGTCTTTGCCAGCAGTGTCCTCTCCCAGAGCTCGCGAACATTCTTCTCCATTACAGGGGCGCGTCTCTGAGAAGCCAGTCCTTCTGAAATAGGGGCAGGGTGGAAATGCTCAATTTGTACTTTATTTACTTTTTGCTCAAAACCATTTATGTCACGTCCTTAGTAAGAAAAAAACCAAAAGAATACATTTGGTGTTTGTTTAAAACTGTTTCCAAAGCAAGTTATCGCTTTAGGTAATGGGTTGCTTCTTTATTGCAGAAACACAAGTGAGAAGCATGTAAAGCTTGCAAGCCTCAGGGTGTGGTTTGGCTTAGCTGTGTAGATGCCTACACTCCACATCAGGGGCCTGAGTTCCATGCCCGCCTCCAGCTTCAACTAATGCCGACCCTGCGAGGCAGCAGAATATGGGGCAAGTACTTGGGTTCCTGGGGCCGGTGCTATGGCACAGTGGGTTAAAGCCTTGGCCTGAAGAGCCAGAACCAGCATCCCATATGAGTGCTAGTTCTAGTCCCGACTGCTCCTCTTCGGAACAGCTCTCTGCTGTGCTCCAGGAGTTCAGTGCAGGATGGCCCAAGTCCTTGGGCCCCTGCACCCACATGGGAGACCCAGAAAAAGCTCCTGGCTCCTGACTTCGGATCTGCACAGCTTTAGCCATTGTGGCCATCTGGGGAGTGAACTAGTGGATGGAAGACCTCTCTCTCTCAGTCTCTACCTCTCTCTGTAACTCTGCCTTTCAAATAAATAAAAATATCTTAAAAATAAATAAAATAATAAGCTGTAAGCTCCTATTTTAAAAAATTACTTGGGTTCCTGCCACCCACATGAGAGACCTGGCCTGAGCTCCCAGCTCCTTGGTCTCTGCCACTGCGGGTTTCTGGGGAGCGTGAACCAGTAGATGGGAGTGCATGCATGCGCTGTGTTTGTCTCTGAAAGAAAAAGAGAAGGAAGGAAGGGACAGAGGGAGGGAGGGAGACAGCGAGGGAAAGAGAGGGAGGAGGGAAGGAAGGGAGAGAGGAAAGACAGACAGCGAGAAAGACAATAAAGTTCACAGTGTGGGAGTTTACATGGGTCACTGGGGGGCAGGGAGGCAGGAGCACCCATTCAGCTTCCCAAGGGATCCCAAATCCCATGCCTCTGTCTGCGCCCACTTCCCTGCTGCAGAGTGGTGAACCTTGACCCAGTGCCCTTCTCTTCTGGCAAAAGGTGGAAACGTGACCCAGGCTCAGCGAGTCAGACCCCCAGCCCTGCAGCTGCCATCACTCTGAGCCCCACAGAGGGGACAGCCCCAGCCTGGCCCTGGAGACCTACAGACATCCCTCGGCCTAAGGCATCCAGAGCCTCTCCTGCTGCTTACTTGCATTAACTCTCACCAAAACCGGAACTTCAATGATGATCTCACAATTCCAAGTTTTTCCAACAGGATCCAGACTCAAATATTTTCACGTAACACTAATCATCCGTGCAAGAATTCTAACTAACGGAGACGAACGTTCAGAGGTTCTTCACTTCTAAAGACCTACAACCCCCACTTCCTGCCGCAGGTGCTCTTCCAGCCCAACCATCTCTCAGGCCTTCCCGACCTCCTCATCTTACGCCTCAAATGCTCATGATCTCCTTCTGGTTCCTCTGGCTCTGGACGCCCACAGCTCCAGTGCATCCTGGGTCAGAGCGTCAGCCTATTCTTCCTCAAGGACCGATCTGATGCCGCCACTCATTGGCTTAAAGGAACATACCAGTCCCCAGCATCTACAGCTGCACGGATGCACAAAGCCAGAAAGTAACTCAGTGTTTACCTGTGATTAAGAGAGCTTATCTCGATTGTGGTGGGGATTGCACAGGGGTGCGTGTGTGTGTGTGTGTGTGTGTGTATCAAAGTGATCATGTTATAGACTCAAAATATGCTCAGTTTGGGGCAAAGATGATGACTGGGAAACCCACATGCCACATCAGAATGCCTGGTTTGAGTCCTGGTTCCTAGGCTTCTGGACCCAGCTTCTTGCTGACGCACATCCTGCGACACAGCAGGTGACAAGTACAGTGTGTCCCTGCCACCTACTGGGGACACCTGTCCAAGCCCTGGCTATTGTGATCATTTGGGGAGTGAATTTGCAGATGGAGGAGCTCTCTCTCTCTCTCCCTCTCTCTCGCACCCTCTCCCCCCCCACCCCTCCCCTCTCTTTCTGTCTCTCTGCCCTTTAAACCAGGCCTCTCTGCTTGGGCCATGCTCCCCCGACCAGCCCTCCGAAGAGCCCTGCTGGCCTTTGCAGTTGGAGCACACGATCCCTTCCTCTTCTCCGCTCTCAGAGCCACGGTCAGCGAGCAGACTCGGGGGGCACGTATCACCCACATCCAGGACTGAAGTGCTTACGTCTTCCTCTGCGATTAGGCCGTGCCATCTCGGGCCCTCCGCAGCACCTGCTCAAGTTCCCCACCTGGGCCGGTTTTCAAACACGTGTTCAAAGGACAACTACACTGGGTGTTTGGTCTGACATCCTCCAACTGATCGCACTTCTAAGTCTCAGGACAGCGCTTGGCTAAGAAAGGCAGTGCCCTCTCCCCTGTATGCTCTTTATGGATGCTGAGTGAAATTTAAAACCGGGAAGGAGATTCGGCTCCTAGACAGACCTACCCCCCACTGCGGGTAGTCGTGCGGCTTCAGGGGGCCTTTGTGGGTGCCGGGAAGCACCACCAGACAACCGTTGTTCCGGTCAATGTGCTCCATCGCGGTCCACGCACAAACAATGAGATTGCTGGGCCGGAAGGGGAAATAGTACAGATCCTGGTGCAAGGGATGACGGGACGTCTTCTTGCCTGAAAGAGAACCTGCTGTTAATAGACGTTCAAGGGCAGACAAGAGGCCCCGTGGTTAAGACACTGGTGAGGACATCTGCATCCCCATTCAGATGCCTGGGTGTGATACTCAGTCCTGGCTCCTAACTCCAGTTTCTTGCCACTCTGCACCCTGGAAGGCACTGGGTGAAGATGGTTCAAGTACCTTAGTTCCTGCCACCCAGGTGGGTACCTGGATTGAGTTCCTGGCCCAGCCCCAGGCATTGCAAGTATCAGGGAGTGAATCAGAAGATGGGCTCTTTCTTGAGAGGGCTCTCGCTCTCTCTCTTTTCTTCTCAGACAAATTTTTTTTAATTTTAAATAAATAATCAAATTAAATCTAATGTCTTAAAAAGACATTTGTCCAAGTCTCAGAATTCCTTATCCTTTGCCTAGAAAACCAGAAAAATGAACTATCCCCAGGAAATGAAACAAAACTACAGAAAAATCAACCTTGAGAGAGAAGCAACCAACTGGATGTCAAATCAAATGCGAAGGGGCCAGTAAGTGGAGTAGCAGTGCCACATCCCATATGGGTGGGGGTTTCAGTCTTGGCTGCTCCACTTCCGATCCAGCTCTGTGCAATGGCCTGAGAAAGCAGTTTACTGTGGCCCAAGTCCTTGGGCCCCTGCACTTGCGTAGGAGACCCAGAAGAAGCTCCTGGCTTTGGATCGGCCCAGCTTTGGTCATTGTGGCCATTTGGGGAGTGAACCAGCCACTACAACTGCAGGAGCAAAGCCAGTCTGAGCCAGAAGCCTGGAAGTTCTGCACCACCAAGGTCAGAACATCAACCTCACATATGTTAATTGAACAATTTTTTCTTGCTTCTCCTTAATAAGAAGAGTCCTGGAGTACTGTGGTGGCACCGCTGGTTAAGTACCACCTACAATGCTGGCATCCTTTATGAGCGCTGGTTCGAGTCCTGAATGCTGCACTTCCAACGCAGCTCCCTTCTGATGCACCTGGGAAGGCAGCAGAAGATGGCCCAAGTGCTTGGGCCCCTGCCACCCACCAGTGAACTCAGGGGGCTTCCATAGCCTTGGCAGCTCATGACAAGAGCCCAGGGTGATTACTGATGCCATAAACAAGAGTGTCAATTTGTTAAGTCAACAACAGGAGTCACTGTGCACTTACTCCTCATGTAGGATCTTTGTCCTTAGTATGCTGTACATTGTGATTTGATGCTATAACTAGTACTCAAACAGTATTTTTCACTTTATGTTTCTGTGTGGGAGCAAACTGTTGAAATCTTTACTTAATGTATGCTAAACTGATATTCTGTATATAAAGAGAAACGAAAATGAATCTTGATGAGAATGGAAGGGGAGAGGGAGTGGGAAAGGGGAGGGTTGTGGTTGGGAGGGACATTATGGGGGGGAAGCCATTGTAATCCATAAGCTGTACTTTGGAAATTTATATTCATTAAATAAAAGATAAAAAAAAAAAAAAGAAAGAGGGTTGGAGGGATGTTACGGGGGGGAAAACGCTATAATCCAAAACTGTACTTTTGAAATTTATATTTATTAAATAAAAGTTTAAAAAAATAAAATTAAATAAAAAAAATAAGAAGAGTCCTTTACCAACATCTGGAGGTTTGTTAATCAGCATTGCGTGCATGGCCATAATACTGGGTCCGGTGAAGCACTCCACGTATTTCAAGATCTAAGAAAAATAAGGGGGAGGGGGAGGAACAAAGTTTCATGGGCAATCAGAAGTACAGGCCAGTGGCGCCAAGGCCAGCTACTCTATGACAGGCAAGATGGTAACAGTCAGTATTTCACAACACTGCGAACAAAGCATGGGGGAAAATCCAGAAACTGGAAACCACTCTAAATCTACAACCCGTTGAATTGGGCAGGCTTGTCTGAGTAGCTGGGAATATAACCTGTTTCTCTTCTACAAGAAAGGGGTGCGTTTCTGTAAGGTATCAGCCTAGAAGGCCAGGACCAGCCCTTCTGCCACCCAAAGCCACAGACAGTGCCCAGGGAGAAACGGCTTCCTTTTTCTTCTTGGAGACCCTGCACAAGAACGACCCTGCCTAAGTGGGCCCAAGGGGAGCATCTGGCCCGGCAGCTGGGTTTGAGTCCCAGCTCTGTGCCCAATTCCAGCTCCCTGCTCGTGCACACGCTGGGAGGGAGCAGCTGATGGCTCAAGTCGCTGGGTTCTTGCCACCCACGTGGGAGACCTGGATTGAGTTCCAGCGCCCACCTTTGGCAGGCCCAGCCCTGGACACTTATGGGCATCTGTGGAGTAGAATTGTGAGTGGAGATTTCTCCATCAGTCTGCCTCTCAGACAGTAAGAGAAGAAAGGAAGAGCTCAGCAGGATTCGCTGCTGTCAGCTGCGTCCAGGTCAGAGCAGGGCAGCGGCTCAGAGGACACTGCACAACCAGTGTGCCCTCCCCTCCACGTCTTCACATAGGCAGGAAGCAGGCCCAGTCACAGGAAGCAGGCGTGCAGCAGTGGACAAGAAAAGCAGGTCCTGTGCCTGTGCAGTTGGAGGTCACGTGAGAATCAAGATACTGACTCAGTCATGACCTGGGAGCATTGTGGGTGCACGGCCAAGGGTGAAGTCAGATCAGGGAAGAAGACGGCATTCAAGCGTGGCCGGGTCTGATTCCAAAACAGGAGGCAGGGCCCGCTCCTCCTCACAGCCTGATCTCTGCTAGGTCGGGAATGTTGGCAGTTACAGCCTGAAACACTTGAAATGTACAAACAGCTCGAGAGGCAGGCCTCACGGTTCCATCTACACCAAGCCTGGGACTGTGCACCTTCACTTGGGCTGGCGCTTATAAACCCCCACGGCTGAGAGCCATCCCCACCATCCCTGTGTCCTCCGTAGTGTTCTTTAGCCAGTCACTTGCCTCAATTACATCAGCTTCCTTCTAAATCTTATCCCGAGTACTAACTTCCTGAAAATCGTTGAGTTCGATGTGCTGGTGATGCTTCCCAACACATGGACAGAGAAGTAACCATTCACGTAACTCGTACCTCCTGAGGGCGCTACAGGAACTGCCAATATTCACCCAAGGTATTCACAGCAGCGTTTCGCCAACCACAAGTTGTCACCCACCATCCCGCAGCCGAGTTCCATCTCCAGCACAGGACTGCACGACAGTCCAGGGGGCCGCTTCCCCTCGGTCCTCTGTCTGGGACCTGGATGTGACGGCACAGGTGGCATCCCTGTACAGCCCACCTCTGGGAACCAAGCTCTCTAACAGCACCTGCTTATAATTCCTATACTCCCTGGGAAGCCTCCTGCTGAGCCATTCCAACAAATGGCTCGGAAACTAAGACCCTGGCATACTGCAGTTTGAAAGTTACCAGGTGGCTCCATGCAGAGGGCTATGGGAGGATGACAGGCACCCACTGTAAGTGAAAAACACAAGGTGACAGCCAGGAGGTTCCTGATCCCCGACACAGGCAGGAGGTGTACAAGTGAGAGAATTCCCGACGTATACACTCAACAGGGAGCGAGGTTCCGGGGAGCTGGGGTCACTCCTTTTTGCTTCATGTCTTTGTGTACTGCTTAGACCTTTTCTTATTTGTTTTTAATTTGATTTATTTATTTATTTATTTATTTATTTAATTTTGACAGGCAGAGTGGACAGTGAGAGAGAAGCAGAGAGAAAGGTCTTTCTTTCCCGTTGGTTCACCTTCCAATTGCCGCTGTGGACAGCACGCTCGGCCGGCGCACCACGCTGATCCAAAGCCAGGAGCCAGGTGTTTCTCTTGGTCTCCCATGCGGGTGCAGGGCCCAAGCACTTGGGCCATCCTCCACTACACACACCCAGGCCACAGCAGAGAGCTGGACAGGAAGAGGAGCAACCGGGACAGAATCCGGCGCCCCGACCGGGACTAGAACACGGTGTGCCAGTGCCGCAGGTGGAAGATTAGCCTATTGAGCCGGGGGGCTGGCCTGTTTAGATCTTTTTTGTAAATATGGTTCATGCTTAAAGAATAATACTCTTGGATGGCGCCGCAGCTCACTTGGTTAATCCTCTGCCTGTGGCTCCGGTACGTTGGGTTCTAGTCCCAGTTGGGGCGACGGATTCTGTCCTGGTTGCTCCTCTTCCAGTCTAGCTCTCTGCTGTGGCCCAGGAAGGCAATGGAGGATGGCCCAAGTGCTTGGGCCCTGCACCCACATGGGAGACCAGGAGGAAGAACCTGGCTCCTGGCTTCAGATGGGTGTAGCACTCCGGCTGCAGCAGCCATTTGTGGGGTGAACCAACGAAAGGAAGACCTTTCTCTCTGTCTCTCCATCTCTCACTGTCTAACTCTGCCTGTCCAAAAAAAAAAAAAAAAAAGAATACTCTTTTTCAAAAAAAAAGAAATCTGATTTTTAAATCAAAGCATCCTGGGGCCAGTGCTGTGGCATAGCAGGTAAAGCTGCCGCGTGCAGCATCAGATTCCGATATGGGCGCCGGTTCAAGTCTCAGGGCCTCCACTTCCAATCCAGCTCTCTGCTATGGCCTGGGAAAGCAGTGGAAGATGGCCCAAGTCCTTGGGCCCCTGAACCCACATGGGAGCCCCGGAAGAAGCTCCTAGCTCATAGCTTCGGATGCGCCCAGCTCCAGCTGTTGCGGCTATTTGGGGAGGGAACCGGCAGATGGAAGACCTCGGTCTCTCCCTCTCTCATTCTGTAACTTCTATCTCTCAAGTAAATAATCCAAAGAAAAAAAATACATGAGTTTACGTATCATGGCCCCAGTAACTTCACGCCCGTTGTCTTGGAAGGGCTGTGTCCTGTTCACCCAGAATTCTGTTCCTTCTCAACAGACACACGGCTCCTCAAGGCTGCCATCCCTGGCGCTGCGGGTGCGGTCATTCTCTGTCTGGGGAGGGGGCTGCTCTGGCTCTGGGCACTATAGCATGGCTGAGCCCCACTACTGCAGCATCCCCGGCTCCCACCCAGAGGAGCCACCACAAGCCAACCAAAACCCCCCCAAATACCCACTGGGGGCCCAAAGCACCTCCAGCTGCGGACTACAGCGCTTAGAGCCACATGCGGGAAGCGGCAGGGGCAGCAGATCTGGGGGCAGGGGTGCAGGCTCGCAGCCTGGCAATGCCACACACAAGCCCAGCCCACAGAGCCTCTGACCTCGGGCAGGGTGCAGTATCTGAAGAGCTCCTCGTCTTCCTGGAAGTCCTGGACCTTGGTAACTGATTTCTCACTCAGGTTATGCTCCGATTTCACAATGGCCACATCTTTCATCACCATTAAGCCCGGTGGTCTCACCTCCTTTCTGCAGATTCTTTCAAACTCACTCCTAGGAAAATAAATTTGCATACGGTGTCATGAAGCCGGGCTCCCAGCACCTGTCCGGCCCCGCCCTGCCAGAGGGACCTACAGACTCCAGGATGGGTTTCCCTGCACTACAACAGAATAGTCCTGGCGACAGGGAGGGGACACGGCCACCTCAGACATGCCGGCCTCCTTACTGCCAGGCAGGGATCACCCTACCACAATGAAAACATTGCTCAGCTTGGCAAACCTGCAGGGAAACAGTTTTGTGCTTTTGGTTGCATGGTAAAAATGATGGCCACACGCCAGTCGCATTCACCGCGTGCCAGCCCCCACTTGCTACGTTTTCCTTACTTGTCACTGTACTTAGTCTTAGCCACTGGGATGGCAGCACTGTCCCGATGGCCATTGCACAGATGAAATGTAGCAGGGAGGGGACACGGAGTCGCGGAAACCTAGGCAGATGGCCCCAGGACACAGCCCTCAGTCTAGCCCAGAGCTCATACCCAGCTCCTAACAAAGTGAATCACTGCAAACACGGATCAGGGAGAGGCGGGTCTTGACTCGGGTCCTCATGCCACAGAACACACAGTTCATAACGAACAAACAGTGCTACCGTACCTGAAGCGCTGAATGTCAGCATGCGACACCAGATTCTTAATGACCAGATACCCGTTTTCTTCATAAAATTTTCTCTGTTCTAGGCTTAGAACATTATTATCCAGAGTATACCTAAAGAAGAAAAGATTTCCATAATATCCTTATAAGAAAACAACATGTATCAAGAACCTAAGAAAGATTCATACTCTACTCTCCAATCTGTTATTTCTGCTCCTCACTGTAAGGAACTAATCTAAAACAACCTAAAAAGCAAGGACTGTAATTAACCCCCCAAAAAACTGCAGTAATAGAAGAAAAATTATCCGACATTATGAGCGTACTTCAAACAGTTTGAGGCAAATAGAGTAAAAATACAAGTTTATTGAGGTACAAAGAATTTTTTTGAAATCTATGCAGAGTATTTTCACAGTCTAGATTTTCCACAGACTTTTTGAACACCCCAGTATATCCACTCAATAGTTTATGACTCCAGCATTAAAAATAAAAGGCATGGGGCCAGTGCTGTGGCATAGTGGGTTAAGCCACTGCCTGTAGTGCTGGTATCCCATATGGATGCCAGTTTGAGACCCAGCTGCTCCACCTCTGATCCAGCTCTCTGCTATGCACTGGGAAAGCAGCAGAAAATGGTCCAAGTCCTTGGGCCCCCACAACCAATCCAAGTGGGAGATCCAGAGGAATCTCCTGGCTTTGGATTGGCACAGTCCCAGCCATTGTGGCCAACTGGACAGTGAACCAGTGGGTAGAAGACCTCTCTCTCTCTCTCTCTCTCTCTGCCTCTCCTCTCTGTGTGTAACTCTTTCAAATAAATAAATATTAAAAATAAAGGGCATATGATAGTTTGGATGATGTTTCTTCTAATACGATATGAGGACCGTGATGTAAAGCCAAGACACTACTTGTGGAAAGATGCAGGGGCAGGTGTTTGGAGCAGCAGCGTAAGTCATCCCCTGAGACACCTACATCCCATTCCTGAGTGCCTGGTTCGAGTCTTGGCTACTCCATCTCTGATCCAACTTCCTCTTAATGTGCATCCTGGGAGGCAAGAGATGATGGCTCAGCGGCTTGGATTCCTGCACCCACGTCAGAGACTTGGAAGGAATTCTGGGCTCCTGGCTTCAGCCTCGGCCTAGTCTCAACTACTGTGTTCCTCTGGAGAGTGAACCAGGGGGTGGTAGCTCACTCTCTCTTTTTTTGCCATTGTCTTTCTCTCTCTCTCTCTCTCTCCCTTTCAGATAAAATGAAAATACATCAATAAAAACTTAGAAGAAAAGTTTAAAACCTGCAACAATATATCAAAAATAATTTGTAAGAGTGAGTGCCTTTCAGCAATGGAATTATAGATGAGTATATAAGATTTTTGGTGTAATGAATATATGTGGTTTTTCAGATGGGAAACAATCCAATACACTTTTAATTTTCCGGTTGGTGCATTCGTAGAAGTAATCAAAGTGACAACATCCAAGTAAGTACACAGCATGTCCACAGACTCAAGCTACATAACCCACTCCTTGACGTGAGCCCTTCTGCTCTGTAACACAGCAGGGTACCTGAACTCTAGAACAATTAATTATGCACTTGAAACCACGTAGAGCAGAAGAAATGGTATCTGAGAGGTAGAAAAACTAATTACCCCATTTGATCATTTTATATTGCATACATGTATCAAATTCAATATCATATCCCATAAATAAGTATAAATCTTAACCAGCAATTTAAAAATTGGAATTATTGCTAATAATATTTATTACAAGAAGAATATTTATGAAGGTCAAAGCTTTCTCTATCAAAAGTGACTTAAGATATGCCAGAGATGCTAGCTAGCTAATATGTCAATATAACTAGAAGCTAATTTAAATGTAATATATATCATGCCTGGGTTATTAGTTATGTAGTTTCTGATGCTGTTCCTTCCTTCTGAAATTTACATATAGAAAATTAAAGTCAACATGTGAAATATTTTCCCAACTTTACTGATTAGAACTGGTTCTGGGGGACTGGTGCTGTGGTATATATAGTAGGTTAAGCATCTGCCTGTGACACCAGCATCCCATATAGGCACCGGTTCGAATACCAGCAGTTCCAGTTCCAAACCAGCTGCCTGCTGATGGCCCGGGGAAGTAGTAGCAGATGGCCCAAGTGCTTGGGCCCCAGAACCCTCTTGGGAGACCCGAAGAAGCTCCTGGCTCCTGGCTCCTGGCTTCGGATCGGCACAGGTCGTGCTGTTGCGGCCAATTGGGGACTGAACCAACGGATGGTAGACCTCTCTCTCTCTCTCTCTGCGTCTCCTTCTCTCTCTGTGTACCTCTTTCAAATAAAATAAATCTTTTTAAAAAATAAAAAAATCACAGTTAGATCTACTTACTGGAATTTCTGAGGCTGGAAACTGGCAGGGGAAGATGTCCCTGAAGTGGGGTGGGCTACCTAGGACGTGAATTAAGGCAAATAAGGTAAAACCGAGGAGCAAGCCGTTCCGAGAAATAGCCCCCCCCCCCCCCCCCCCCGCCCCGTGCTAGTTCAGTTCTCAGGAGAAAGGCATCTTCCTGAACAGACGCGGGAGCTCTGACTTCACGCCTGCTCGGACAGGTGCACACCGCGGCTAAGGCGCTTTGGCCTCTACCACCTCACTTCATCTTCACAAGGACCCTAGAGGTGGCTGGAAGATGCAGCACCCCCCGCTTTGGGATTTGTGAGCAGGGCTCTGGGCGGCCTCAGAGAAAATGGCAAAGTCCTCTTCGGAATCAGCTGCCCAGACCCCAGAGCAAGAAACCGAGCCCCTAAGGGCGCGCGGACAATGGAGCAAAGCCACAGAGGCCAGCGAGGCCCGCCGGGGCCACCCGCGTCCCGGGACACGGCCTCCTCCCCGCTTCCCGGCTCGCCCTGGGGGAAAAGTGACCCTAGCAGGGATGAGCGCACCCAGGCCATCGCCCCGGGCCCGGGCCCGAGCGGCCCACGCAGGCGCAAGGATACGATGGCCGTGGCCGAGGGGTGGCCGAGGTGTCCCAGCAGGATCCTCAGGCGGGCGACTGCGCGCAGCTGATCCGTGATGGCAGCACTGAGACCCCAAGACCCGGACTTAACACTGCAGGCAGCACCAGAGGCAGGACGGCCCCGCCCAAGGCCTGGGCATGGAGGCGCGAGCCTCTAGGGATCCCTGGCAGCTGCGCCCTGGTGTGGGCTGGCCGGGCCACCAGGCTGCGGGGACGTCCTCCCAGCGACCAGGGGGGAGAGGGGGTCCTCCCGGCAGCACCCAGACTTGGGGGCCAGGGACTGGACGGAGGCCCTCCAGTGACCCGTGGCTGAGCGGAGAAGGGACCCAATCCGTTTAACCCCACGTGGCTCTCCTTCCACTAACTGCAGAGCGCACGCAAAGTCAAAGGTTCACCCGTGCAAGTCACATGCCTGAGACCTTTGGCCTGTGACCCCTCCTCCCCCAGAGCCCCCGAGGTAGCAGAAGGACCTCGGGCCTGCTCCTTGCCCTACTCCCTGTTAACCTCCGCCGCCGCCCCGGTCACCCCATGCAAGATCCTGATCCTTTAGCTGGCAGGCTGGGATCGCGGAGGCGCACCTGGCTTTTGAGCCCTACTTCAGAGGCTGAGCCTTGGAGGAGCAACTACCAGATGGGGAGCGAACCAACTGGTGTCTCCCTACCGCCCTCGCCTGGTGAGCAGTAGGAACTGCTAAGAAGAGAAAAAACCAAACTAAAAATATGAATGCGGCTCACCTGTCACCTACTTGGAGCTCAGACCTGGCCCGAACTGGGCCTGGCAGTGACTGCTTTCCCACCTACTTAGACCTGCACTGGTTATGCTGCTCTCAAATGCCCTCGTTGAGCAGGTGTGTGAAGATCCCCGCCTCGGCTCTGTTAAAACATTTTTTTAAGATTATGTTTCAATGTATGATTGTTACCGGGAGAAGAAGAAAATCCTTGAACGTCTACAATCGTCCTTTATCTGTTTAAACTCCAAGGGATGTTCTTTTCCTTCCTCCCTCCCTCCCTTCCTTCCTTCCTTCCTTTCTTCCTTCCTTCCTTCCCTCCTTCCTTCCCTTCCTTCCTTCCTTCCTTCCTTCCTTCCTTCCTTCCTTCCTTCCTTCCTGTTGGAGGCAGGTGTTGAGCCTAGGAGTTCAGATGCCTGCATTCCACATGGGAGTGCCTGGGTTCAATTCCCAGTGTCAGCTCCTGTCTCCAGCTTCCTGAGAGGCGGCGACGGCCCCAAGTGGTTGGGTCCCAGCCCTCCACACTGGATATCTGGACCGTGGCAGTCTTGGATTGAGTTTCTGACTTGAGCCAGCGCAACCCATGCCGTTGTGGGAATTTGGGGGAGTGAAACATCCAATGGGAACACTCTCCTTCTCTGTTCCTCTCAAAGACATTTCTGAAAAAACAATTTTTAAACAAATGTGTTCATTTACGAACCCATGGGGAATTAAAACAATTTTTTAAATAAAGGGGTCATTTGGTTGATGTTATTTGCATTCTTAAGCAGCAATTTGGACTACTTGGACATTTCCTGAGTAAGCATCTTCAGGAACTGTAGTGTTTATCTGGGGCCGGTGCTGTGGGTAGCAGGTAAAGCCGCTCTCTGCAGTGCCGGCATCCCATATGGGAACCAATTCGAGACCTGGCTGCTCCACTTCCAATCTAGCTCTCTGTATGGCCTGGGAAAGCAGTAGAAGATGGCCTAGGCCCTTGGGCCCCTGCACCCACGTGGAAGACTTGGAAGAAGCTCCTGGTAGGATCCTGGCTTCAGATCGGCCCAGCTCTGGCCGTTGCGGCCACTTGGGGAGTGAACCAGCAGATGGAAGACTCTCTCTCTCTCCCTGCCTCTCTTTCTCTCTCTGTGCAACTCTGACTTTCACATAAAATAAATAAACCTTTATTAAAAATAAATGAAGTGGGGGCCGGCACCGTGGCTTACTTGGTTAATCCTCCACCTACAACACTGGCATCCCATATGGGCCCCGGGTTCTAGTCCTGGTTGCTCCTCTTCCAGTCCAGCTGTCTGCTATGGGCCGGGAGGGCAGTGGAGGATGGCCCAAGTGCTTGGGCTCTGCACCCGCATGGGAGACCAGGAGGAAGCACCTGGCTGCTGGCTTCGGATCGGCGTTCCTCCGGCCATAGCGGCCATTTAGGGGATCAACCAAGGAAGGAAGACCTTTCTGTCTCTCTTTCACTGTCTAACTCTATCTGTCAAACAAATTTTAAAAATGAAGTGTTTAATAATTATTTATTTAAATTTGAGTGGCAAAGCAAGCGAGCTGGATGCTGAACTCCAGACCCCGTCACCAATGGTCTACATCATATTGCCTCTAGGATTTCTTTTCTTTCTTTCTCTCTCTCTCTCTTTCTTTCTTAAAGAGTTATTTATTTGAAAGGCAGATTTCCAGAGAGGCAGAGACAGAGAGAGAAAGAGAGAGGTCTTCCATCCGCTGGGCCACTCCCCAGTTGGCTGCAACGGCCAGAGCTGCGGTGATCCGAAGCCAGGAGCCAGGAGTTTCTTCCCCGTCTCCCACCTGAGTACAGAGGCCCAAAGACTTGGGCCATCTTCTACTGCTTTCCCAGGCCATAGCAGAGAGCTGGATTGGCAGTGGAGCAGCCAGGACTTGAACCGGCGCCCATTTGGGATGCTGGCACTGCAGGTGGCAGATTTACCCACTATGCCACAGCACCGACCACACCCCCCTCAACAAAGGATCCCTGACACCTCCAAAAGATGGTGTCTCCCTTGCTGGAAGATATGTTCACATCCTAGTCCCCAGGAAAAGGTGAGTGTGGCCTTGTGTGGAAACATGGTCTGTTTTTTTTCCTTTCAGATTCAGGGTCCTGAGATAAACTCAGGCTGGGACCATTGGGGCTAGGCCACTGGGAGGCACTAAATCTAACACAACCATAACAAAAATCTCTCTGGGTGATTTGACATGCCCCTGCTCCCCACCCCACCCCCATCGTGTTGAGAATGGTGGATCTGTGGTATTTGGTGGTGAAGAAGGGATGGGGAGGAAGGGACTAAGGAGGGAAAAGTCACACTCATGCACACTCACACACTTGCACACACAACACATATGCTTCCCGTTTACTGCCATTCCTTTAGATCTGAATTACAATTTCAGTTCTGCAACAAAAATTGAGGTATTCTCATGTAAGAATAATTAAAAAGAAAAACCAGGATAAAGACATTTCCAATAGCACAAACACAACTAAGCCATACACAGTGGTTTTAAGACAACAATCTTGATGTGAATGGAAGGGGAGAGGGAGCGGGAAAGGGGAGGGTTGCGGGTGGGGCCCTCCACCAAACACTGTAACTCCAAGTAGTTCAGACTCAGCGACCCATTAACAAAGAAAGCTCAACAGGACGCTTGCTTACTCAGAGGTTTCCAGCACACTTTATTTTGCAGACCACTGGCCTGCGGCTCGAGGACCAATGTCTGTATAAATGCCTGTGAAACGTCCTGTTAACTTCAGTTCTGCAGCAGCCTCTCACGCACCAGCCGCCACACACGGCTACAGTCCAGGCGCTGGTGCAGAGGGGCTGCCTCGGTTCCTATGGGAGGGCTCGGCCAGGTAATGCCTCTTCCAGGGAGCCTCCCCTTCCCTGTGATGGAGCCTTGGGCAGCAAGTGGATACGTGTGCAAGTGCAGCTCTGGTGCCATGAGCAGGAAGTGTTCAGGCCCTGGGAGAGACGCGGCGCTTTCTCCGACGACAGACACTCAGGGGCTCAGTGCCCCACGCTTCACCCACGGTTCACCCCACAGGAATCGCCCCTGCTTGTTTACTGGGTGAAAATATAAGGAAGCCTCCGATTTTAAGCTAGACAGTCAACACCTGTTAAATAGCCTATTGTTTCTAGAACTACAAAATTCAATTCAAGAAAAATAGGTCCCATGAAAGACTTAAAGTTTTATAAAACTAAAATCTAGTTTTCCCCGATAAATTGTACTTTAGGCAAAACCCTCCCGATGCTTCTAAAATAATACTAAAAGGGGCATCTGATAATACAAGAGCAATTAAAAAAATTAAATGTTTATTTGAATAACAAGTTTAAGTTCAAGCTGTAATGTTAGCAATGCCGATTTTTAACACAGATCACAAAAAGCATGCACGAAAAAAGGACTGGTGCCAAGGGCAAAATAATGCTAAGAATTAGGCTAAATAGCTACTGATTTTAACAAAAGGCTTGCAATCATTATACAAAATATATAATGTATTTTTTCACTTTTATTTAATAAATATAAATTTCCAAAGTACAGCTTATGAATTGCAATGGCTTTCCCCCCACATAACTTCCCTCCCATCCACAACCCTCCCAACTCCCAATCCCTCTCCCATTCCATTCACATCAAGATTCATTTTCAATTATCTTTATACACATGAGATCAATTTAGCATATATTAAGTAGAAATTTCAACAGTTTGCACCCACACAGAGCATAAAGTATAAAATACTGTTTGAGTACTAGTTATAGTATTAGTTCACATTGAACAACACATTAAGGACAGAGATCCTACATGAGGGGTAAGTGCACAGTGACTCCTGTTGTTGACTTAACAGATTGACACTCTTGTTTATGGTGTCAGTAATCTCCCTAGGCTCTTGTCATGAGTTGCCAAGGCTATGGAAGCCTTTTGAGTCTGCTGACATCGATCTTATTTAGACAAGGTCATAGTTAAAGTGGAAGTTCACTCCTCCCTTCAGAGAAAGGTACCTCCTTCTTTGATGGCCTGTTCTTTCCACTGGTATCTCACTCATAGAGATCTTTCATTTAGGTTTATTTTTTTTTCCCAGGGTGTCTTTGCTTTCCATGCCTAAAATACTCTCATGGACTCTTCAGCCTTTCCGAATGCCTTAAGGGCTGATTCTGAGGCCAGAGTGCTGTTTAGGACATCTGTCATTCTATGAGTCTGCTGTGTACCCTGCTTCCCATGTTGGATCGTTCTCTCCCTTTTTAATTCTATCAGTATTTTCAGACACTAGTCTTGTTTATGTGATCCCTTTGACCTTAGACCTATCAGTATGATCAATTGTGAACTGAAATTGATCACATGGACTAGTGAGATGGCGTTGGTACATGCCACCTTGATGGGATTGAATTGGAATCCCCAGGCAGGTTTCTAACTAACCATCTGGGGCAAGTCAGCTTGAGCTTGTTCCAAATTGCACATCTTCTCCCTCTCTTATTCACACTCTTAGATTTAACAGAAATCAATTTTCAGTTAAATTGAAACACCTAGGAATAATTATGTGTTAATTACAGAGTTCAACCAATAGTATTAAGTAGAACAAAAAAATAGTAAAAGGAATAAAGTATTAAGTTGTACATCAACAGTCAGGACAAGGGCTGATCAAGTCATTGTTTCTATAGTGTCCATTTCACTTCAACAGGTTTCCTTTTTGGTGCTCGGTTAGTTGTCACCGATCAGGGAGAACACATGATATTTGTCTCTTTGGGACTAGCTTAATTCACTCAGCATGATGTTTTCCAAATTCCTCCATTTTGTTGCAAATGACTGGATTTCATTGTTTTTTACTGCTGATAGTATTCTATAGAGTACATGTCCCATAACTTCTTTATCCAGTCTACCGTTGATGGGCATTTAGGTTGATTCCAGGTCGTAGCTATTGTGAATGGAGCTGCAATAAACATTAAGGTGCAGACCGCTTTTTTGTTTGCCCATTTAATTTCCTTTGGGCAAATTCCAAGCAGTGGGAAGGCTGGGCTGTATGGAAGGGTTATATTCAGGTTTCTAAGGAATCTCCAGACTGACTTCCATAGTGGCTTGACCAGTTTGCATTCCCACCAACAGTGGGTTAGTGTCCCTTTTTCCCCACATCCTCACCAGAGTCTGTTGTTGGTAGATTTCTGTATGTGAGCCATTCTCACCGGGGTGAGGTGAAACCTCATTGTGGTTTTGATTTGCATTTCCCTGATTGCTAGTGATCACAAACATTTTTTCCTGTGCCTGTTGGCCATTTGTATTTCCTCTTTTGAAAAATGTCTATTGAGGTCCTTGACCCATCTCTTAAGTGGGTTCTTTATTTTGTTGTTATGAAGTTTTCTTGATCTCTTTGTAGATTCTGGTTGTTAATCATTTATCTCTAGCATAGTTTGCAAATATTTTTTCCCATTCTATCGGTTGCCTCTTCACTTTCCTGACTGTTTTTTTTTTCTTTTTTTCTGTACAGAAACTTCTCAATTTGATGCAATCCCAATAGTTAATTTTGGCTTTGACTGCCTGTGCTTCCGGAGTCTTTTCCAAGAAGTCTTTGCCGGTGCCTATATCTTGCAAGGTTTCTCCAATGTTCTCTAATAATTTGATGGTGTCAGGTCATAGATTTAGGGCTTTAATCCATGCTGAGTGGATTTTTGTGTAAGGCGTAAGGTAGGGGTCTTGCTTCATGCTTCTGCACGTGGAATCCAGTTTTCCCAGCACCATTTATTGAATAGACTGTCCTTGCTCCAGGAATTGGTTTTAGATCCTTGATCAAATATAAGTTGGTTGTAGATGTTTGGGTTGATTTCTGGTGTTTCTATTCTGTTCCATTGGTCTATCCATCTGTTTCTGTACCAGTACCATGCTGTTTTGATTACAACTGCCCTGTAGTATGTCCTGAAATCTGGTATTGTGATGCCTCCAGCTTTGTTTTTGTGGTACAAGATTGCTTTAGCTATTCGAGTTCTGTGCTTCCATATGAATTTCAGCATCATTTTTTTTTCTAGATCTGGGAAGAATGTCTTTGGTGTCTTGATTGGTATCACATTGAATCTATAAATTGCTTTTGGGAGAATGGACATTTTGATGATGTTGATTTTTCCAATCCATGAGTATGGAAGATTTTTCCATTTTTTGGGATCTTCTTATATTGCTTTCCCTAAGATTTTGTAATTCTCATCGTAGAGATCTTTAAGGTCCTTGGTTAAGTTTATTCCAAGGTATTTGTTTGTTTTTGTGGCTATTGTGAATGGGATTGATCTTAGAAGTTCTTCCTCAGCCGTGGCATTGCCTGTGTATCCAAAGGCTATTGATTTTTGTGCATTGATTTTATATCCTGCTACTTTGCCAAACTCTACTATGAGTTCCAATAGTCTCTTAGTAGAGTTCTTTGGATCCCCTACATAAAGAATCTTATCATCTGCAAAAAGGGATAGTTTGACTTCTTCCTTCCCAATTTCTATGCCTTTAGTTTCTTTTTCTTCCCTAATGGCTCTAGCTAAAACTTCCAGAATGGTATTGAATAGCAGTGGTGAGAGTGGGCATCCCTGTCTGGTACCAGATCTCAGTGGAAATGCTTCCAACTTTTCCCCATTCAATAGGATGCTGGCCATGGGTTTTTCATAAATTGCTTTGATTATATTGAGGAATGTTCCTTTTATACCCAATTTCCTTAGAGTTTTCATCATGAAAGGGTGTTGTATTTTTTTTTAATTTTTTTTTTAATTTTTTTTTTTGACAGGCAGAGTGGACAGTGAGAGAGAGAGAGACAGAGAGAAAGGTCTTCCTTTGCCATTGGTTCACCCTCCAATGGCCACCACGGCCAGCATGCTGCGGCTGGCGCACCACGCTGATCCGATGGCAGGAGCCTGGTACTTCTCCTGGTCTCCCATGGGGTGCAGGGCCCAAGCACTTGGGCCATCCTCCACTGCACTCCCTGGCCACAGCAGAGAGCTGTCCTGGAAGAGGGGCAACCGGGACAGAATCCGGAGCCCGGACCGGGACTAGAACCCGGTGTGCTGGCACTGCAAGACAGAGGATTAGCCTAGTGAGCCGCGGCGCCAGCCAAGGGTGTTGTATTTTATCAAATTCTTTCTCTGCATCTATTGAGATAATCGTATCGTTTTTATTCTGCAGTCTGTCAATGTGGTGTATCACATTGATTGATTTGCACATATTGAACCATCCCTGCATACCAGGGGTAAATCCCACTTGGTCTGGGTGGACGATCTTTCTGATGTGTTGTTGCATTCTATTGGCCAGAATTTTATTGACAATTTTTGTGTCTATGTTCATCAGGAATATTGGTCTGTAATTTTCTTTCAATGTTGCATCTTTTTTGGCTTAGGGATTAAAGTGATGCTGGCTTCATAGAAAGAATTTGGGAGGATTCCCTCTTTTTTGATTGTTCTAAGTAGTTTGAGAAGAAATGGTGTAGTTCTTCTTTAAATGTCTGGTAGAATTCAGCAGTGAATCCATCTGGTCCTGGGCTTTTCTTTGATGGGAGGGCCTTTATTGCTGTTTCAATTTCTGTCTCAGTTATGGGTCTGCTTAGGTTTTCTATGTCTCCATGGTTCAAATTAGGTAGGTTGCCTGTGTCCAGGAATCTATCCATTTCTGATAGGTTTCCCTGTTTGCTGGCATACAAGTCCTTGTAGTAATTTCTGATGATTCATTTTATTTCTGTGATGTCTGTTGTCACTTTCTCTTTTTCATCTCTGATTTTATTTTTTTGGGGTCTTTTCTCTTTATTTTTTTAGTCAGTTGGGCCAAGGGGTGTCAATTTTGTTTATTTTTTCAAAAATCAGCTTTTTGGCTGATTTTTTGTAATTTTTTTTTAGGTTCAATCCTGTTGATTTCTTCTCTGATGTTAATTATTTCTCTTCTCCTACTAGATTTGGGTCTGGTTTGCTGCAGTTGTTCTAGATCCTTGAGATGCACTGAAAGCTCATTTATTTGGTGCCTTTCCAATTTCTTGATGTAGGCACCTATTGCTATAAAGTTTCCTCTTAACACTGCTTTTGCCGTATCCCATAAGTTTTGATATGTTGTATTGTTATCCTCATTTACTTCCAGAAAGTTTTTGATTTCTCTTTTGATTTCTTCTATGACCCAGTGTTCATTCAGGAGCTTGTGGTTCAGTCTCCGTGTGTTTGCATACACTCTAGGGATTCCTGAGTTGCTAATTTCCAACTTCATTCCACTGTGGTCTGAGAAGCTGCATCACATGATTCTAATGTTTTGAATTTGTTGAGACTTGTTTTATGGCCTAGTATGTGGTCAATCCTAGAGTGGGTTCCATGCACTGCTGAGACGAATGTAAATTCTTTAAGTGTAGGATTGAAAGTTCTGTAGATATCTGTTAGATCCATTTGGGCTATAGTGTCAATTAAATCTGCTGTTTTCTTGTTGATCTTCTGTCCGTTTGATCTGTCTATTTCTGAGAGTGGAGTATTGAAGTCCCCCAGTGCTATTGTATTGGAGACTACATCTCCCTGTAAGTCCCTTAGCATATGTTTTCAATAAACCGGTGCCCTGTAATTAGGTGCATATACCTTGATAATAGTTACATCTTCCTTTCCAGCGCTAGTGCGTAGACTCCACGCCTGGGCTCCCGAGCCGTGGGCACCTTGCCCTCCAGGTAGGTCCACCAAGCCCCCTAATTCCAGAAGAGTTTCCTCCGCAGTTTTTTTCCTGAACCTTTCCCTGAAACTACAGTATCTCCACTTTTATTAAACTATCTTTTCCCGGACTATCAGTGCACGCCCTCATGATTCCGCCATCTTGCCTCCCTCCCCATATAAAATGTATTAAATACTACCATCCACACAACAGTCTTATTACTGATTTTATTTAAGAATTATTTGCGTAATTATATATTGAATTGTAAATGAGTATTATACATGAACTCCCTTCGGGAAGGCAATTCCTTGTTGCACTATAGAACATCTAATTACATAGCAAAAAGTATCCTTTTTTGGCTGTCAACAAAGAAAACAGTTAATGATGCTACTGTAAATATCAAGAAGGCTAAAAAAAAAAGAAATAAAATTTCTTTTTTTGTCTTCTAAGTGCTTTCCATGCAGAGGGAAGCACTCGACTTGTGGAACTGAATGCACTATTGGAGAATGTCCTGGGCCAAAGACATGCTCTAGGATGATAAGACTCAAAGGAACCATGCAACCCTCCTGCAGCTCAGAAGCCGTCATTCTCACTTACCAATTCCATCTTTCCAGACGCCATTCAAGATGCTTGAAAAAAGATCAGGCTTATATGATAAATACACATCAAATGAAAAGACAGGAACCGCTACCTGACACCACTACTGGTAACGTCTGTGCTGTGTGAAAGCACCTTTAGAAAGAGCCTATGCGGCGAGAGATAAGTGTCTAAAGATTCAAAATGAATCAACAGTATTGGATAACAACATAATTCTCAACTCAGAAACCGCCTCAAGAGCAGGTGCATCTTCAGTTAATGTAACAGGAAAAAAGGCCATGGATTTTATTTTATTAATTGTACCCACTCACAAATCGACCTCAGGTCACCAGATGTGTAGACACAATGAGATTTTTGTTGTTGCTTATAGTCTTTAATTGAAGTGATGAGAAAGGAAATAGATCTTTTTAAAAACAAAACCGAGTAGCTACTGCTGTCTAAATTAAGAGGTGGCACCAGGTGTGGGGTTCATATTTTGAGTGGCCACTTGCGGTGCGACTTCGATGATCCGGGCCTGGTCTATGATCCTGGTGGTACGGTTGCCCTTCTCTACAATCCCAATAATCCATGCTTGGTGACCTTCACCATATTTGGGGGACTTTATCTCTGCACAGAACCGAGCTGCTTGCTCACGTAGTAAACAGATTAGGAGGCCTCCTGGCAAAGGAATAAAGAGGGACCATTAGCTGTGACACTACAAGAGCAGCTCTCCACCTCTGTGTGTCTACAGACACTCCCACCCAGACCAGCGCCTCACTGGGCCTGCAGCAAGCTGCGCCTTCCATTCAGCTCAGATGCCGGGTCTGTCCTGAACAGCGGTTCAGCAAGTTCTCAGTCAGCTCCACTTTATTAATTAAAAACCACTTCTACAACAAAAACGAAAAATGATGAAAACAATCAATCTGTGAATGATTAATGCTACATAGGAGTAAGGGAGCTACACTGAAGTCCATACAAACAAGAGGATTCCTCATCTTAACCACGAATGTATTCTGGCGGTTTTTTTTTTTTAATTTAAGACTCTTTCATGAGTATATGCCACCACGCACCTAAATTCTAGTCCAGACCATTATTCCTCCTAATATTCGCCCTCTCCCACCCATCACCAGATTCTGATGTCAAAAAGAACACAGGACAGTCCCAATGAAGCAGCTCAGTCACACACAGGCTGCTGGGCCTGGAAGCCCATACACAGCAGGAGGCTGCCACGGCCACAGGAGACTGACCTCAAAGTGGGGTCACATGCACAGACTGGGCCCACACCCTTGTCCTGATGTTTCCAGGCAGGTCCCATGCATGAGGCCAAACATGTTTGACAGGCCTTGCTCACAGCAGCCATCTTGGCCAGCACAGGAAGGTTGTGGATCACAAATGACACCTCGTTCCTCTGCTGCTTGGCTAGGTTCTGTGTGTGGCCCAGGATCCCGAAGCCTGTGAGCAGCCTGGTCTCTAACTGGTGCCCATATGGGATGCTGGCACTTGCAAGCAGTGGCTTTGCCCATTACGCCACAACACTGGTGCCTAGAGGAAAACTCGTCACCCAACTACATTGTGGGTTCGGTTTTATTATAAAATCAAATCAGCCCACAAGACTTCCTATCATCAGAAATCTGACTTTATTTTTCAGGTCAACCTGCAAATACAATTAACCTGCAAATACACCCACTGAGACAATCATGTCACCTCCAACTTCAAAGACAAATAGGCAGGCACAGCGCCTTGCTGTCAGTTTCTCTCGGGGCTGCAGTCAGCTCCGTTGCTTGAAGGTTTTCTCACTGCTGCTTCCTTACTCTGTTGTCACCCGACTTTGTCATCGGAAGAACATCCACCTGGAGGTTTTCACTCCCTTGAGGAATGAACCTTGATGAGGTCCATACATTGGGGGCTTGGAGGAAGAGCTGTTTGTCTTTTTCTTCCAATGTTTTTTAAATTATTTTAAAGATTTATTTATTCATCTGCAAAAGATTGGGTGAGGGGGAAAGAGAAATATTCCACCTTCTGGTTCACTCCCCAAATGCCTGCAATAGCGAGGATTGGGCCGGGAGCCAGGACCTGCATCCGCCAGTCCCTATTTTTACTTATTTGAAAGGCCAAGAGAGAGAGAGACAGAGATCTTCCATCTTCTGGTTCACTTCCTAAATGGGCCAGGCCAAAGCCAAGAGCCTAGAATTCAATCCAGGTCTACCATGTGGATGCCAAGGCCCCAAGCATTTCAGCCAACACCTGCTGCTTCCCAGGGAGTGCATTGGCAGGAAGCTGGAGGCGGATATGGAATGCAGTGTTTTAGCAGTGAGGCGAAACTCCCACTCTGGTCTGAGCTACCGGTAAGTGCACAGTTCAGCAGCATTGCATGCATTCCTCACATTGCACAACCACCACTGCTACCTATCCCCAGAGCTCTTTTTCTTTCCAGCTTGTAAAACTGAGCCCTGCACCCATCAACAATAGCTTGCCATTACACCTCCCAAGAACCAGCAGCCACCATTCCATGTTCTGTCTAGGAATTGGACTACTCTAGGCACCTCATGTAAGTAGAATTAGATAGTATTTGTTCTTTTGTGTCTGGCGTATTTCACTAAGCATAAACTCAAGGTTCATCCACCTCAGAGCCTGTGTCAGAGTTTCCTTCCTTGTTTAGGCTGAACAATATAGTGTATGTTATGGGGCAGCCGTGGTGATGCAGCAGGTTAAGCCACTTGTTACTCTCTCTCTCTTTTATTTTTTTTTTTTACCAGACATAACCTACTGGGTATGAGGATTTGATTTACACTGTGCTGCTTGTCTTATGTTAAAAAGTGGAAAGGATTGGAAAGCCCACACCTCCTCCGTCCCTGGGCACATGTCAGAACAGTTTCAGGAAAGAGTGGATGGAGATTGAGCGAGAACTTGGTGCTCAAAACCAGGGCCACTGCACCTGCAGAGACTTCACAGACACCTCCCTCTCTGACCTCGGGAAGGCGTAGGAAGAAGAGAGAAGGTCTGAGAAGGCAAAGCGTGCACAGAGTTAGACATCAAGGACAGGAAGAGAACCAGCAAAGGAGACTGAGAAGGAACCCCCCGGAGGCTCTAGGAGAGTGGGGTTGAGAGCCCGCAGGGGAGGGCCAGGGAGATGAGTTGCTGGCAGGAGGCATCCCGCACATCTGGGGAACCTGGGCACTGACTCTCAGTGGGGTCTTTATGGCCTTGGAAACACCTTCTTTCAGGGGTCCTCAGAGTAGGTTTGGTGGGGTCAATCGGCAGAGAAGAGAGAGTACCCCTCATGTTCTGGGGTCACCCTGGCCTCCTCTCTTCCTCTCACCATCACATCTAACTCCGCTGCTTCTGTGTCTTCAACAAGGTCCACTGTGTCCATTCCTGCATTCTGCATTTGCTATGGCTGAGGCTGTCATTTCAAACCCTCCCATGCTGCTTTCCCTGTCGGGAGTGCCCGTTTTCTCCCCCTTAGCATCCTGTAAACTGTTTCCGGAGTCATCTGTCCACAATGCAAATCAGATCACATTGTCCCTCCACCGAAAGCCCACAAGCAGGGCTCAGCACAGCAATGGCACGTGCCACTCCCTTCTCTGGCAGCAGAGCTGAGATGTCATCCAAGTATCTGCCAACCATGTGCATCTCGACCCATCTCCAGCCCCTGGGGTAGGGCTTGATGAGTCAACTCAGTTAAGTAAGTCCCCTTGCTAATCATTGATTTAACAAGGGGTGCATGAACTTGATGGTGTGGAGGAAGGAACCTTATGGGGTGTATGAGATTTGGGGAAAGGTTTCTTAGTTCTTAGTTTTTACAAAGAAACAAATATAAAGAAAGGATTCTAATCCCTTGAAAGGAGACAAAAGGGCAGGCACAGCAGGTTAGAGCCCTGGCCTACAATGCTGGCATCCCATATGGTCGCCAGTTCAAGTCCCACCTCCACTTCCCATGCACCACTTCCAATCCAGCTCCCTGCTAATGCACCTGGGAAAGCAGCAGATGATGGTCCAAGTGCTTGAGCCCTTGTACCCATGTGGGAGACCCCAAGGAAGCTCCTGGCTCCTGGCTTCAGCCTGGCCCAGCCCCGGCTGCTGCAGCCATTAGGGAGTGAACCAGCATCCAGCAGAGGCCCTAGCCAGCACAGGGGCCTCAGGGACAGGGCTGGGGATTAGAGATCTCACAGATCCCAACAGTCATAGCCCAGCCTGTCCCTTTGCACTGTGCCCACCCGCTCTGCACCCCTGGCTCCCAGCCTCATTTGGGGCAAATCCCTGTGCCCCAGAACATCTGCAAACAACAAAGTCCATTTTCTGTTCTCAGGGTCTGGGTCAGCTTCTGATGTTTGCAACCAAAACAGCTGACTGCTCCTGACATACACGCTTACCCAGAATCCATGAAGAGATCACATCTCCCCTCGTGCCTTCAAGCAGTTCCCTTCTGGGCAGCAATGACACAGAACTGGCAAAGGATGGGGCTTAACAGGTGACTCCACGCAACTCAATTCAAAACCGGCCACTTCAAGAAAACAAAAGGAGCCGTTCTGTACACCCAGGAGGGTGTACAGAGGGAGAGGCTGGCAGAACCTTCTGCCCATTTGTAAGAGCAGTGAGGAACGGGTCCCCCAAAGCACCGCTCCTCAGGTGGGGGTGCTGCTTGCCAAGGTGCAGGGCTGTTTGCTTTGCTGAAGTTGTATGTTCATCTAGAGCAGAGCAGGCAGACCAGAGCCCCAGCCTCAGGCCTGGCAGACGGCCTCTTTGTAAATAGAGTTTTGTTGGGTCCCAGCCACGCTCCTTGAGGTCCTGTTGTCTCTGGCAGCCTTCCTGCCCCAACGGCAGAGTGGAATCAATGCAGCAGATGTGGCCTGGGCTGCATGGGGGAAAATACTGACCATCCGGGTCTTGACAGGACAAGCTTGCAGGCTCCTGACCCAGGGCCCAAGTATGCACCTGACTCGATGGAAAGTTCTGCTTGTACCAGAGGGTCTTCACAAGGTTCATAGAAAATGCATGTTATGAAAACAGGGCACATGGATTTCAAATTGTGGCACCCAAATACATGTGTTTTATTTCCATTTTCTACCCACTTTTTTTAAAGGACTTTCGTTGTCCTGGGTCCATTCTCTGTTGCTCTAAATTTCTTCCTGTTTATTGTCTCTTTTTCTTTTTCTCTGGAGAGTTGTTTATTTATTGGAAAGGCAGAGTGATGGAGAGGAGAGAGGGAGAGACACTGGCTCACTCTCCAGATGGCCTCAACAGCCTGGTCAGGGCCAGGCAAAACTGGAAGGCTGGGGCTCCATCCGGGTCTCCCACACGGATGACAGGGGCCCAAGTACTTGGGCTGTCTTCTGCTGCCATCCAAGGTAGATAGCAAGAAGCTGGGTCAGAAGCAGAGCATCAGGGACTCGAACCTGCTACTAGAAGTAGCCACTTCACCAGCTACACCACAACATTGGCCACCCTGTTCATTGTTTCAATTTAAAAATTCATTTTAGTTTCTACACATTTGTGTGATTTACATGAAAATCAAAGGAATACAAAAAGTCCTAAAAAAGAAGAAGAAGAAGAAGAAGAAGAAGAAGAAAAGGCCAGCGCTGCAACTCACTAGGCTAATCTTACGCCTGCGGCACTGGCACCCCGGGTTCTAGTCCCGGTCGGGGTGCTGGATTCTGTCCCAGTCAGAAACCATGACCCCTATGCAAGAGACATAGAAAAAAACAAAGCAGACCCATGGTGTATTCAAACTGTGTAGAAGAACTGATCGGTTGCTGTGCACTTCCTATATAAGTTCCTAATACCCAGACCTGGATGGACCCCTCCCTGGAGGACCCCTCCTGAAAAATGGAAGTCTGCTTCTCAATAAAATCAGCTTAAACTTACTTTTCTCACCCTATTTGCTGTCCACATCATGATTCTTCCTTGTGGTGAGACAAAGGCCCAACTCCAAACTCCTATAACACCTGGGCCCCTACCCCCAGTGTGAAGACCTGAAAGAAGCTCCTGGCTCCTAACAAAGAGAAAGGCCTTCCATCTTATGGTTTATTTCTCAGATGGCTGCAACACCCAGGGCAGGGCAAGGCCAAAGCCAGGTACCAGGAGCTTCATCTGGGTCTCCCACATAGGTGCTGGAGTCCAAGTACATGGGCCATCTTCCACTGCTTTCCCAGGGACATTAGCAGGGAGCTAGATAGGAAATGCAGCACTCAGGACTCAAACCATGACCCATATGGTAAGCCAGTAATGCAGGTGGCTGCTTTACTTGCTACGCCACAATATTGGTCCCCATGACTTTTTTTTAATGACTTTTTTTAAAGACTTATTTATTTCACAGGCAGAATCAGAGAGAGAGAGAGAGAGAGAGAATGAGAATCTTCCATCTGCTGGTTCACTCCCCAGTTGACCACACTGCTAGGGTCGGGCCAGGCTGAAGCCAGGAGCCGGGAACTCCACAGGGATCTTCTGTGTGGGTGACAGGGGCCCAAGCCCTTGGGCCATCCTCCACTGCCTTCATAGGCGCCTCACTAGGAAGCTGCATCAGATATAGAGCACCCAGGACTCAAGCCAGCATTTACATGGGATGCCAGCCTTGCAAGCAGTGGCTTAACCTGCTGTGCCACAATGCCAGCCCCTGGCCAAGGCTTTCTGCCTCCACGTTGGTCAGTCACAGGGGAAAGGGCGTGACCTTGGTGGAGGCAGCTCTGCCGCGGAGGCCATTCCCAAAGAGGCTGGCATTTGAAGGCTGTTTACTGACAGTCCTAGCAGCGGCAGGAATTGTGTTCTGTATTACTGAGAGGAATCTGGGCTGTGCAGCACTCCCCACCCCACCCCACCCTCGCCGCAATATATCATCCTGTGAGTCCCGTACAAACAGCCTACAGAGCAGTCATATTGTAGATACTTTATAGATGAGGAAACAGGCTCCGAGAGGTCAGCTTGCTGGGAATTGGTGGGCCTGGGGTCGCACAGCCTCTGCTGTTGTGTGAAACCCTTCCTCTTGCAAAGCATCCAGCCTGCAGGCCTGGCGACCTTCAGGGAAGGAGGTCCACGGGAAGGCTGCCCCAGGGCTTCATTTACGAGGCGTTCCTCCTTAGAGCCTGCCAAGATCTCTCCTGATTTATCAACGTGGCCCTCATGAGCACGGAAAACGGCTTTTTAACGTCTCCTCAGCCTCTTCACCAACTCCTTCATTAGGTTTCTCTAAGCTTCCAGGCTTCAATCTAACTTGAGCCCAAACAGGTGCATTCATTGGAGTCATTGTGAAGTCACAGTCTGTGTTGGAATGAGAAGGCCATGCCAAGGTGGCCACTGGCAAGCGAGCGTCAGTTACTCAGGAATGGCTTTGAAACCCACCTGGCTTTAGAAGCTGCCTGGCAACAGGCTGTGATTGGTTGGGGCATAGACCACCCCTTGACCAGATTGGCTGGTCTTGGCTATATAACATGTGGTTCCAACTGTAATAAACAATCTGCGGGTTAACGCCCTGGCCTGAAGCGCCAACATCCTATATGGCGCTGGTTTTAGTCCTGGCTGCTCCATTTCTGATCCAGCTCTCTGCTATGGCCTGGGAAAGCAGTAGAAGATGGCCCAAGTCCTTGGGCCCCTGCACCTGCATGGAAGACCCTGAAGAAGCTCCTGGCTCCTGGCTTCGGATCGAGAAGCTCTGGACGTTGCAGTCATCTGGGGAGGAAACCAGCAGACAGAAGACCTCTCTCTCTGTCTCTACCTCTCTCTGTAACTCTTTCAAATAAATAAAATCAATCTTTTTAAAAAATGGCATATGGGTGCTGACGCTGTGGTACAGTGGATTAAAGCCTTGGCGTGCAGTGCCAGCATCCTCTATGGGCACCAGTTCGGGTCTCTGCTGCTCCACTTCTGATCCAGTTCTCTGCTATGGCCTGGGAGGGCAGCAGAGGATGGCCCAAGTCCTTGGGCCCCAGCACCTGCATGAGAGACCCCGAAGAAGCTGCTGGCTTCGGATTGGCTCAGCTTCAGCCGTTGCAGCCATTTGTGGAGTGAACCAGTGGATGGAAGACCTCTCTCTCTCTCTGTCTCTACCTCTCTCTAACTCTGCCTCTCAAATAAGTAAATCTTAAATAAAAAAACAGTTTATGTTGGGTTGGTGTTGTGGTATAACATGCTAAGCTGTTGCCTGCAGCACCGGCATCCCATATGAGCACCAACTTGAGTCCTTGCTACTCCACTTCTGATCCAGCTCCCTGCTAATGTGCCTGGGAAAGCAGCAGAAGATGGCCCAAGTGTTTGGGTCCCTGTACCCATATGTGAGACCCAGAAAAGCTCCTTGCTTTGGACTGGTCCAGCTCCAGCCATTATGGCCATTGGGGAGTGAACCAGCAGATGGAAGATTCTCTCTCTACTTCTCTCACTGTAACTCTACCTTTCAAATAAATAAAATGAGTCTTTTTTAAACAAAAGTTATGGAAAAAACAAACCTGATTTATGTGGAAGAGTTTCCATTAGGGGTATTTTACTATTAAAAAAAAAAAGGACACAGGAATCAAAGGTGAGTCGAGGAAGGCTTGCAGTATAGACAGTGAGCAAAGACCTTTGGTTTTCCTAAGCTGGGAGTCCCAAAATTCATACAAGGGAAGCCTTTCCTTTTGTTTCGTTTTGTGCTTTGTTTGAGCATTAACTTCTAGATTAGTCTCTGCTGAAAGGAACAGCAGCCCAGGCCAAGCCCAGCCTCTGAGGCACCAGGCAGCCCTCATTCTGCCAAGCACCAGTGCCATCCCCTTTATAGCTCCTCCTCACTCCTCCACTCGCCTGGGATCCACACGGACGACGAGCATTGCCCATTTCCTCAGCTGTTCTTTTCCTTCATGGACAAAACCGTGGATAAAATGTGACGTCCTGATTGGTTGGCTTTCACTCACAAATACACATGGACAGAAACATCTTGTGCTATCTACTTTTCCTACAGAAGTTTTTTTTTTTTGTCTTTATTTTTTAATGTACTTATTTATTTGAAAGCCAGTGTTACAGAGGCAGAGAGAGAGAGAGAGAGAAAGAAAGTCTTCCATATACTGGTTCATTCCCCAAATGGCCACAACAGCCAGAGTCTGCCAATCCAAGCCAGGAGCCAGGAGCTTCTTCAGGGTCTCCCATGCAGGTACAGGGGCCCAAGGACTTGAGCCATCTTCTACTGCTTTCCCAGGCCATAGCAGAGAGCTGGATCAGAAATGGAGCAGCCAGGACTTCAACCAGCACCCATATGGGATGCCAGCACTGAAGGCGGCGGCTTTACCCACTACGCCACAGCACCGGCCCCAAATCCACTCTTTTCAAACAAGCTCCACCCACTATGCCACAATGCCACACACACACACACACACACACCCTTTTTTTAACACTGACGTTTGAAACCAGCTTGGGAAGTTTAGTCCAGAACAAAACAGTGTTGCCTAAGTGCTAGCTATTCACACTGGCATTCCTTCTTTACATTTTAGCGCCATTCCACAATCCAGTCTGCTCAGATCCTCCCCAGGAGTCCCTTGGCAACCCTGGTTTCCAGATGGAACAAGTCCTAAACAAGGTGTCCCTACAAAGAAACCGACCAGAAAGGTGATGCTAGATTTGGGGACATTTCTGCTTAGCAGAATGGCAAGAAAGCGACCCTTTGTTATTTTTTCTCACTAAAGTCCTAACTACAATTTTAAAAATCAAGACTGTGTTTCCTTGCTGCCCTCCACTGGTCCAGAAATATGGTGCTGTGGTGAAGTCCTCTCCAGTCCATGGATACTTCCAATCCAGGCAAAAGTACCTAAAACTTTCTCTGTACAATGAAGGAAGTGGTGTTTCATTCATAAATGCTCAAGGCTTTGGACTGCCCTGCCCAATAGAACACACCATCTGAACAGAGGAAAAGATCAGAGATAGGAGCTGGCGCTGTGGCAATAGTAGGCTAAGCCACCACCTGCAGTGCAGGCATCCCGTGTGAATGCTGGTTCAAGTCCTGGCTGCTCCACTTCCAATCCAACTCCCTGCTCATGACTTGGGAAAGCAGTGGAAGATAGCCCAAGTCCTTGGGCCACTTCACTCACATGGGAGACCCAGAAGATGCTCCTGGCTCCTGTCTTTGGCCACGTAGGGAGTAAGCAGTGCATAGAAGATCTCTCTGTCTCTCCCCCTCTCTGTCTGTAACTCTGCCTCTCAAACAAATAAACTAATTTTTAAAAGAACAGAAATACCAGGTGGGTTTCTTAAGGAGGACAGTTGGGTTGAGCAAGTTGTGCAAGAAGGCCTGTATCAGACCCTTACTGTGTCTTTATTATGTCCTCCTGAAGCCTTTAATAAAAGGTCAATGTGTTATATGGTGTTCTTAATTGGAGAAGCATCTGTCACGACAGGAAATTGGTAGGTTGTGGGTTTATCAGGACAGAAATGCAAACTTCAGCTCTTCCTGAGTTCCAAAGCATTCATTTCAGCAACTGAACGAAATAACCGACTTCACACACTGAAATTATGTCAACTATCTTTATTAATCTTGTTGTAACCCCAGATGATTTTCCTTGAGACAATACTATTTGACTTTTACTGTTTTTACTTCCATCACCACACCCTCATTGCACTGCAGAATTAACTGTATGCAATCAAGTACCTGAGCCATGGTTTGTGATTTTGTTAACGAGTGATAGCACAGATGACACCATCACAAGGGAAGGGTTTTCTTCTGACACCTGTTTTTGTTTGCGTTCCTGTAGGAGAGTTTTAGCAAAGGGTGGTTTCAAAGGTTGACTCGTTCCCCCTTCACAAGTCGACTTCGAAATATAAAAATATCCTGGAAATAAGGCCAAACAGAAGGAATTTATGGAACACTTCTATTTGCCTACTCACCATCTACATAGGGTTAAATAGGGGGAAAATTCCCCATAATTGCTACACTGGTTAGTAAGTAAACCATGTTCTCAGACTCCAATTAATGTAATATCTAAAATAGTGCCACCACACTAAGTCAGTGGGGGCCCCACATCGCCAGCCCTGGCTGAGGTGGTGCACCTGCTAACTGCAGGGAATGTCTCGTAACGCTAGGGCTGGGAGAAGAAAACAGGAGAATGGACATGAACGTGCTTTGATACCTCACAAAGAATTATAAAGCAGATCACAACAATTAGTACCGCCATTCCCAGTAAGCCTGAGGAACAATGACCTGCTCGATAACTCAATTAAATATAGGAGGCATTTATTCAGCATAGCCTTGCTGAATTCAAACATATGTGCAGCTGGACCTCATCATATCTTCAGGGCACTGGTTCCAGGACCCCCAGGGAATACAACATCTAAGGCTGCTCCAGTCCCTCATCTGAGTATCAAGTAGTGTATAAAACCTGAATCTAACCTGTGCACATCCTCCTGCCTACTTCAAGTCATCTTTAGAGTCTTCATAATATTAGTACAATGACTATGCTATGTAAACAGCTGTTCTGGATCATTCAGGGACTAATGACACAGACAATTTGTCTGCTGGTCACCGGTAGCTTTGACTGCCTGCTCGTTAATAAGGAACAGGTCTGTATGTATTCAGAACAAGTGGAATATTTTTTCAAATGTTTCTGCTTGTCTTTTATACATTGGATGATTGACTCTACAGACGCAGAACTTGCAATTAAGCAGAGCTGACTGCATACTGTGTTTATCCTGTGTTAAAATTCAGGGTGTCAGATATAAGTCCCAGTGGACAGATTAGGTTGTCTGTGTGAGGCATTTTAAGGACTGAACAAAAGGCAAGGGACAAGATTTCGTGGGAAAAATGCCAAGACCTGCCAGCTGGGGTCACACCTGCAGGTAATGAAGGAAGAAGATTCTCATGCTGGGAAGCTACTTCAGAAGGTGCACTCTGCACCTCCCAGAATTAACCTGGGTGGGAGAACCATGAAGCATCTGAAGACACACCTGACACCTGTACCTAATTTTTCACAAGCGTACCTTCAAGTCCACGGTGCCCTCATAGCCCTGGAATTTATCCGCCATTCGTGAAGCTTCCTTCCCAATGTTTTCTTGGCTGGTGCCCTCCACATCAATGTAGTGGCAGTCGGCACTGGCGTAATGGCAGGAAATGGCCTATAGAGAGTGGTGAAATTGAGAAACACATCCCATTGCTGCCAGCAACCAACCAGGCAGGGAGGCCTTCTCTTACCCAGCCAATTCTACACTGGAAGCCTGCTCCATGGGACACAAAATCAGTGTCTCTGTAGCTCAGCTCCATCCCTCTCCCAGGACCCCAGTTAAAGGCTAACTGAAAATTTACAAATGGTTTGAACCAGGTGTGATAACTGAGGCAGCTGAGCCCATCATTGTTTTTTAAAAGGTGTAGATGGGGGGCTGGTGCTGTGGCATAGTGAACTAAGCCTTTGCCTATATCACCAGCATCCCATATGGGCACTGGTTCATGTCCTGGCTGCTCCTCTTCCAATCCAGCTCTCTGC
Organism: Oryctolagus cuniculus; assembly: GCF_051225735.1. Classification (NCBI taxonomy): domain Eukaryota; kingdom Metazoa; phylum Chordata; class Mammalia; order Lagomorpha; family Leporidae; genus Oryctolagus; species Oryctolagus cuniculus. The sequence continues at coordinate 69,899,203 of NC_142879.1, read as the reverse complement.
TAGGGCCTGGGAAGGTAGTAGAAGATGGCCTAATTACTTGGTCCCCTGCACCCATGTGTGGACTTGGAAGAAGCTCCTGGCTCCTGGCTTCAGATCAGCCCAGCTCTGGCCATTGCAGCCAATTGGGGAGGGAACCAGTGGATGGAAGACCTCTCTTGGGAAAGCACTTGGGTCCTTGCCCCACCAGACTTCCAGGATTCTGCTTTCAGCCTGGCCCAGCTCTGGCTATTGCAGCCATTTGAGGAGTGAACCAGTGCATCAAAGATTCTCTCTCTCTCTCTCTCTCTCTCTCTCTCTTTCTCTGTCACTTTGCCTTTTAAATAAAAAATACATCTTTAAGAAAAGAAAAGGTATAGAGGGGACAGGAAACACAATCCCCTAGGTGAGAGAACTTTGCCATGGGATTTTCCTAAGCCCCACAAAGCCAGGTATCCCAAGTAGCCCGTCATCTTCTTAGTTCCAAGGCTAGGCCCCCTGCCAAATTTGGGAGGGTTAGTATTCTGATGGCAAGCATGAAAACTGAAGACACCGTGGAAAGAAAACCCATGCCCACCTCCTCGCAAATCAGAGGGAACACTTCAAGGCCAAGGCCGTGTTTCCTTCAAGGCAAAGGCTTAAGTTATGTGGTTCTTCCCGTTCCAGAAAAACTTATACACAGACCTAAGTGGCAAAGCAACGTTAAAACTCACTGTCTTTGCCACAGGTCAGATATCTTAAGGTGACTGCACCCTGCAGGAGGACTTACTACTTTGCCCAACACATGGAGCTTCCAGAGAGTGGAGTGACAAACTCCATTTCCTTAGGTGAGCCCCCATGTAGCCACAGCAGAGCCCCAGGCAAAGGCAAACATGTGTGCGCTGGCATTCACATTGTTATGTCATGATGATTAATATTTTTCCAGGGCATTAAGGCTACTGAAAACATCCTGGAGGAACACTGCACAGTCAGGTAGTAAAACCCACAGCGACATTTGCATAACTGTCCCTGCACCTCCTCACTCCTGTGGCTCGGAGGGCTGTGTGAGTGCAGAGTCCAATCCCATCTTCTATTTAAGATTCTGGCATTGTTGCACAGGATAGGTTGTTTGTGTTCGTTGTGACTTGGGAAAAATGTAAGGGACCTTGATTGCTGAGGTTTTATTGGAATCCTCTCAATTTTTTTAAGTTTTTTTTTTTTTTTTTTTTTGAGAGGTCAAGTACAGAGACAGAGAAAGACAGAAAGATCCACCATCTGCTGGTTCACTCCCCAAATGGCTACAATGGCCAGAGCTGGGCCAGGCCAAAGCCAGGAGCTTCATCCGGGTCTCCCATGTGGGTGGAGGGACCCAAGTACTTGGGCCATCTTCCACTGCTTTCCCAGCCATAGCAGACTCTGGATTGGAAGAGGAGCAGCTGGGACATGAACCAACAGCCATATCGGATGCCAGCACCACAAGCACAGGCTTAGTCTACTACACCACAGCGCTGGCCTCATCCCCTTAAATTTTGCCCCTGGGGAGGCTGCCTCAACTTGCCTCAGCCCAATCTGGGCCCTACTGAGCCCGGGGAAGAAAATGAATGGATGGAACATGAAATGTGACCCCTGACCTTTGGCCTCAGAGAGGCTTCAGGGATTGGTGGGAACAGCATCATGAACTGGAAAGCCCCACTGGGCCCCAAAGGAGCTCCAGTATTGGGTGTGGACAGCATGTTACCCTGGGAGAATGTGCACCCACGGGACCGTCAGTCTGTGAGACCAAGAAGTCAACCATCCGGGGTGTGTGAGGATCCTCATTCCCTTTTGAATGCAAGCAATGAAATTAAAATCTTCTAAGGCCAAGGGATTAAAAAGATGCATATATATCTCTATATATATCTCTATATCTATATAGATATAAATATATATAGATACATATGTATGGCTGAAGTTCATTCTGGCTTCAGGGCAATCAATTCAGAATCAATACAACGTGTATTGGATCAATACTGCTTTCCCAGCAGTAATATTAACATGAAGTTCCCTCCAGTTATCATTTACACAAGCATCTAAATTCCACATTTTAGCCCCAGAAGAAGCAATCCCGAGCACGTTCATGTGTCAGTAGTAATATCCACATGATTAGGATCCTGAGGTCCTCTGGCTTCTCACTGATAAGAGCCAAAAAGGCACAAGGCCCAGAAATTGATTTCCTGGTAAACAAACTGGACTAAAGTCCAGTTTAGTTAAAACTCCCACACCCTTCACATTTTCATATATCTTAAAATGTTTGTTTCTAACTCATCATCTCTGAGAGCTGCAGCAATGTGAACTTATACCTTCCGGAAGCCTTGGGTTCTGTTCCGCCCGGATCCATGGATGAGCAAAGGATGAAAGAAAACTGTGTCCCCCTTCTCCATCACAAGGTGCACGCGGGCGTTGTTCTTCTCGTAGTCCTGGATCCCGTGGTACATTAAATTAACTCCTCCCTGCGACACACAAGAGAAGACACAGCTAAACACGAGGAAGCAGCAGCATCAGTAAAAACTTGTTCAACGGCTCACCACGGGAGCACGGGCGCACTCTGTTCTTCCAAGAGAAAAAGACATCTGAATCAGTCTTGGAAAAGTTTTCAGGGGCCAGCACTGTGGTACATGGGTTAAGCTTTGGCCTATAATGCTCGCATCCCATATTGGCGCCAGTTCGAGTCCTGGCTGCTCCACTTCCAATCCAGCTTGCTGCTAATGTGTCTGAGAAGGCAACAGATGTTGGCCCAAGAACCTGGGTGCCTGCACCAATGTGGGAGACCAGGAAGAAGCTCCCGGCTTTAGCTTGGCCCAACCCCAGCCCTTGGGGAGGGAACCAGCAGATGGAAGTGCTCTCTCACTCCCTCTCACTCCCTGTCGCTCCCTCTCACTCTCTCTCGCGCTCTGTGTGTGTGTGTGTGTGTGTGTGTGTATCTCTGCCTTTCAAATAAATAAAAGAACCTTTAAAAAAAAAAAAAAAACAGAAAGACAAAGTTTTCCATACACAAAAGCCTCTCGGTGCCTGGTTTGAGAAGTCATGTGTTGGTATTAAAATCTTTGAAATTTCATGACTGAGTCAAACAGGAAGCCTCAGACGGGCTTTGCCTTTTGGATCAGTACAGGGGTCACCCTTATCCGCCCTCCTCCTGACCCTGCCAGCTGACTCTGTAACAGTCTTTGCCAGCAGTGTCCTCTCCCAGAGCTCGCGAACATTCTTCTCCATTACAGGGGCGCGTCTCTGAGAAGCCAGTCCTTCTGAAATAGGGGCAGGGTGGAAATGCTCAATTTGTACTTTATTTACTTTTTGCTCAAAACCATTTATGTCACGTCCTTAGTAAGAAAAAAACAAAAAGAATACAGTTGGTGTTTGTTTAAAACTGTTTCCAAAGCAAGTTATCGCTTTAGGTAATGGGTTGCTTCTTTATTGCAGAAACACAAGTGAGAAGCATGTAAAGCTTGCAAGCCTCAGGGTGTGGTTTGGCTTAGCTGTGTAGATGCCTACACTCCACATGAGGGGCCTGAGTTCCATACCCGCCTCCAGCTTCAACTAATGCCGACCCTGCGAGGCAGCAGAATATGGGGCAAGTACTTGGGTTCCTGGGGCCGGTGCTATGGCACAGTGGGTTAAAGCCTTGGCCTGAAGAGCCAGAACCAGCATCCCATATGAGTGCTAGTTCTAGTCCCGACTGCTCCTCTTCGGAACAGCTCTCTGCTGTGCTCCAGGAGTTCAGTGCAGGATGGCCCAAGTCCTTGGGCCCCTGCACCCACATGGGAGACCCAGAAAAAGCTCCTGGCTCCTGACTTCGGATCTGCACAGCATTAGCCATTGTGGCCATCTGGGGAGTGAACTAGTGGATGGAAGACCTGTCTCTCTCAGACTCTACCTCTCTCTGTAACTCTGCCTTTCAAATAAATAAAAATATCTTAAAAATAAATAAAATAATAAGCTGTAAGCTCCTATTTTAAAAAATTACTTGGGTTCCTGCCACCCACATGAGAGACCTGGCCTGAGCTCCCAGCTCCTTGGTCTCTGCCACTGCGGGTTTCTGGGGAGCGTGAACCAGTAGATGGGAGTGCATGCATGCGCTGTGTTTGTCTCTGAAAGAAAAAGAGAAGGAAGGAAGGGACAGAGGGAGGGAGGGAGACAGCGAGGGAAAGAGAGGGAGGAGGGAAGGAAGGGAGAGAGGAAAGACAGACAGCGAGAAAGACAATAAAGTTCACAGTGTGGGAGTTTACATGGGTCACTGGGGGGCAGGGAGGCAGGAGCACCCATTCAGCTTCCCAAGGGATCCCAAATCCCATGCCTCTGTCTGCGCCCACTTCCCTGCTGCAGAGTGGTGAACCTTGACCCAGTGCCCTTCTCTTCTGGCAAAAGGTGGAAACGTGACCCAGGCTCAGCGAGTCAGACCCCCAGCCCTGCAGCTGCCACCACTCTGAGCCCCACAGAGGGGACAGCCCCAGCCTGGCCCTGGAGTCCTACAGACATCCCTCGGCCTAAGGCATCCAGAGCCTCTCCTGCTGCTTACTTGCACTAACTCTCACCAAAACCGGAACTGCATGGATGATCTCACAATTCCAAGTTTTTCTAACAGGATCAGACTCAAACATTTTCACGTGACACTAATTATCCGTGCAAGAATTCTAACTAACGAGACGAACGTTCAGAGGTTCTTCACTTCTAAAGACCTACAACCCCCACTTCCTGCCGCAGGTGCTCTTCCAGCCCAACCATCTCTCAGGCCTTCCCGACCTCCTCATCTTACGCCTCAAATGCTCATGATCTCCTTCTGGTTCCTCTGGCTCTGGACGCCCACAGCTCTAGTGCATCCTGGGCCAGAGTGTCAGCCTATTCTTCCTCAAGGACCGATCTGATGCCGCCACTCATTGGCTTAAAGGAGCATACCAGTCCCCAGCATCTACAGCTGCACGGATGAACAAAGCCAGAAAGTAACTCAGTGTTTACCTGTGATTAAGAGAGCTTATCTCGATTGTGGTGGGGATTGCACAGGGGTGCGTGTGTGTGTGTGTGTGTGTGTATCAAAGTGATCATGTTATACACTCAAAATATGCTCAGTTTGGGGCAAAGATGATGACTGGGAAACCCACATGCCACATCAGAATGCCTGGTTTGAGTCCTGGTTCCTAGGCTTCTGGACCCAGCTTCTTGCTGACGCACATCCTGCGACACAGCAGGTGACAAGTACAGTGTGTCCCTGCCACCTACTGGGGACACCTGTCCAAGCCCTGGCTGTTGTGATCATTTGGGGAGTGAATTTGCAGATGGAGGAGCTCTCTCTCTCTCTCTCTCTCGCACCCTCTCCCCCCCCCACCCTTCCCCTCTCTTTCTGTCTCTCTGCCCTTTAAACCAGGCCTCTCTGCTTGGACCATTCTCCTCCGACCAGCCCTCCGAAGAGCCCTGCTGGCCTTTGCAGTTGGAGCACACGATCCCTTCCTCTTCTCCGCTCTCAGAGCCACGGTCAGCGAGCAGACTCGGGGGGCACGTATCACCCACATCCAGGGCTGAAGTGCTTACGTCTTCCTCTGCGATTAGGCCATGCCATCTCGGGCCCTCCGCAGCACCTGCTCAAGTTCCCCACCTGGGCCGGTTTTCAAACACGTGTTCAAAGGACAACTACACTGGGTGTTTGCTCTGACATCCTCCAACTGATCACACTTCTAAGTCTCAGGACAGCGCTTGGCTAAGAAAGGCAGTGCCCTCTCCCCTGTATGCTCTTTATGGATGCTGAGTGAAATTTAAAACCGGGAAGGAGATTCGGCTCCCAGATAGACCTACCTCCCACTGCGGGTAGTCGTGCGGCTTCAGGGGGCCTTTGTGGGTGCCGGGGAGCACCACCAGACAACCATTGTTCCGGTCAATGTGCTCCATCGCGGTCCAAGCACAAACAATGAGATTGCTGGGCCGGAAGGGGAAATAGTACAGATCCTGGTGCAAGGGATGACGGGACGTCTTCTTGCCTGAAAGAGAACCTGCTGTTAATAGATGTTCAAGGGCAGACAAGAGGCCCCGTGGTTAAGACACTGGTGAGGACATCTGCATCCCCATTCAGATGCCTGGGTGTGATACTCAGTCCTGGCTCCTAACTCCAGTTTCTTGCCACTCTGCACCCTGGAAGGCACTAGGTGAAGATGGTTCAAGTACCTTAGTTCCTGCCACCCAGGTGGGTACCTGGATTGAGTTCCTGGCCCAGCCCCAGGCATTGCAAGTATCAGGGAGTGAATCAGAAGATGGGCTCTTTCTTGAGAGGGCTCTCGCTCTCTCTCTTTTCTTCTCAGACAAATTTTTTTTAATTTTAAATAAATAATCAAATTAAATCTAATGTCTTAAAAAGACATTTGTCCAAGTCTCAGAATTCCTTATCCTTTGCCTAGAAAACCAGAAAAATGAACTATCCCCAGGAAATGAAACAAAACTACAGAAAAATCAACCTTGAGAGAGAAGCAACCAACTGGATGTCAAATCAAATGCGAAGGGGCCAGTACTGTGGAGTAGCAGTGCCACATCCCGTATGGGTGGGGGTTTCAGTCCTGGCTGCTCCACTTCCGATCCAGCTCTGTGCAATGGCCTGAGAAAGCAGTTTACTGTGGCCCAAGTCCTTGGGCCCCTGCACTTGCGTAGGAGACCCAGAAGAAGCTCCTGGCTTTGGATCGGCCCAGCTTTGGTCATTGTGGCCATCTGGGGAGTGAACCAGCCACTACAACTGCAGGAGCAAAGCCAGTCTGAAGCCAGAAGCCTGGAAGTTCTGCACCACCAAGGTCAGAACATCAACCTCACATATGTTAATTGAACAATTTTTTCTTGCTTCTCCTTAATAAGAAGAGTCCTGGAGTACTGTGGTGGCACCGCTGGTTAAGTACCACCTACAATGCTGGCATCCTTTATGAGCGCTGGTTCGAGTCCTGAATGCTGCACTTCCAACGCAGCTCCCTTCTGATGCACCTGGGAAGGCAGCAGAAGATGGCCCAAGTGCTTGGACCCCTGCCACCCACCAGTGAACTCAGGGGGCTTCCATAGCCTTGGCAGCTCATGACAAGAGCCCAGGGTGATTACTGATGTCATAAACAAGAGTGTCAATTTGTTAAGTCAACAACAGGAGTCACTGTGCACTTACTCCTCATGTAGGATCTTTGCACTTAGTGTGCTGTACATTGTGATTTAATGCTATAACTAGTACTCAAACAGTATTTTTCACTTTATGTTTCTGTGTGGGAGCAAACTGTTGAAATCTTTACTTAATATATGCTAAACTGATCTTCTGTATATAAAGAGAAACGGAAATGAATCTTGATGAGAATGGAAGGGGAGAGGGAGTGGGAAAGGGGAGGGTTGCGGGTGGGAGGGACGTTATGGGGGGGAAGCCATTGTAATCCATAAGCTGTACTTTGGAAATTTATATTCATTAAATAAAAGTTAAAAAAAAAAAAGAAAGAGGGTTGGAGGGAGGTTACGGGGGGGAAACGCTATAATCCAAAACTCTACTTTTGAAATTTATATTTATTAAATAAAAGTTTAAAAAAAATAAAATTAAATTAAAAAAAAATAAGAAGAGTCCTTTACCAACATCTGGAGGTTTGTTAATCAGCATTGTGTGCATGGCCATAATATTGGGTCCGGTGAAGCACTCCACGTATTTCAAGATCTAAGAAAAATAAGGGGGAGGGGGAGGAACAAAGTTTCATGGGCAATCAGAAGTACAGACCAGTGGCACCAAGGCCAACTCCTCTATGACAGGCAAGATGGTAACAGTCAGTATTTCACAACACTGCGAACAAAGCATGGCGGAAAATCCAGAAACTGGAAACCACTCTAAATCTACAACCCGTTGAATTGGGCAGGCTTGTCTGAGTAGCTGGGAATATAACCTGTTTCTCTTCTACAAGAAAGGGGTGCGTTTCTGTAAGGTATCAGCCTAGAAGGCCAGGACCAGCCCTTCTGCCACCCAAAGCCACAGACAGTGCCCAGGGAGAAACGGCTTCCTTTTTCTTCTTGGAGACCCTGCACAAGAACGACCCTGCCTAAGTGGGCCCAAGGGGAGCATCTGGCCCGGCAGCTGGGTTTGAGTCCCAGCTCTGTGCCCAATTCCAGCTCCCTGCTCGTGCACACGCTGGGAGGGAGCAGCTGATGGCTCAAGTCGCTGGGTTCTTGCCACCCACGTGGGAGACCTGGATTGAGTTCCAGCACCCACCTTTGGCAGGCCCAGCCCTGGACACTTATGGGCATCTGTGGAGTAGAATTGTGAGTGGAGATTTCTCCATCAGTCTGCCTCTCAGACAGTAAGAGAAGAAAGGAAGAGCTCAGCAGGATTCGCTGCTGTCAGCTACGGCCAGGTCAGAGCAGGGCAGCGGCTCAGAGGACACTGCACAACCAGTGTGCCCTCCCCTCCACGTCTTCACATAGGCGGGAAGCAGGCCCAGTCACAGGAAGCAAGCGTGCAGCAGTGGACAAGAAAAGCAGGTCCTGTGCCTGTGCAGTTGGAGGTCCCGTGAGAATCAAGATACTGACTCAATCATGACCTGGGAGCATTGTGGGTGCACGGCCAAGGGTGAAGTCAGATCAGGGAAGAAGACGGCATTCAAGCGTGGCCGGGTCTGATTCCAAAACAGGAGGCAGGGCCCGCTCCTCCTCACAGCCTGATCTCTGCTAGGTCGGGAATGTTGGCAGTTACAGCCTGAAACACTTGAAATGTACAAACAGCTCGAGAGGCAGGCCTCACGGTTCCATCTACACCAAGCCTGGGACTGTGCACCTTCACTTGGGCTCGCGCTTATAAACCCCCACGGCTGAGAGCCATCCCCACCATCCCTGCTGTCTTCCGGACTGTTCTTTAGCCAGTCACTTGCCTCAATTACATCAGCTTCCTTCTAAATCTTATCCCGAGTACTAACTTCCTGAAAATCGTTGAGTTCGATGTGCTGGTGATGCTTCCCAACACATGGACAGAGAAGTAACCATTCACGTAACTCGTACCTCCTGAGGGCGCTACAGGAACTGCCAATATTCACCCAAGGTATTCACAGCAGCGTTTCGCCAACCACAAGTTGTCACCCACCATCCCGCAGCCGAGTTCCATCTCCAGCACAGGACTGCACGACAGTCCAGGGGGCCGCTTCCCCTTGGTCCTCTGTCTGGGACCTGGACGTGACGGCACAGGTGGCATCCCTGTACAGCCCACCTCTGGGAACCAAGCTCTCTAACAGCACCTGCTTATAATTCCTATACTCCCTGGGAAGCCTCCTGCTGAGCCATTCCAACAAATGGCTCGGAAACTAAGACCCTGGTATACTGCAGTTTGAAAGTTACCAGGTGGCTCCATGCAGAGGGCTATGGGAGGATGACAGGCACCCACTGTAAGTGAAAAACACAAGGTGACAGCCAGGAGGTTCCTGATCCCCGACACAGGCAGGAGGTGTACAAGTGAGAGAATTCCCGACGTATACACTCAACAGGGAGCGAGGTTCCGGGGAGCTGGGGTCACTCCTTTTTGCTTCATGTCTTTGTGTACTGCTTAGACCTTTTCTTATTTGTTTTTAATTTGATTTATTTATTTATTTATTTATTTATTTATTTATTTTTGACAGGCAGAGTGGACAGTGAGAGAGAAGCAGAGAGAAAGGTCTTTCTTTTCCGTTGGTTCACCTTCCAATTGCCGCTGTGGACAGCACGCTCGGCCGGCGTACCACGCTGATCCAAAGCCAGGAGCCAGGTGTTTCTCTTGGTCTCCCATGCGGGTGCAAGGCCCAAGCACTTGGGCCATCCTCCACTACACACACCCAGGCCACAGCAGAGAGCTGGACAGGAAGAGGAGCAACCGGGACAGAATCCGGCGCCCCGACCGGGACTAGAACACGGTGTGCCAGTGCCGCAGGTGGAAGATTAGCCTACTGAGCCGAGGGGCTGGCCTGTTTAGATCTTTTTTGTAAATATGGTTCATGCTTAAAGAATAATACTCTTGGATGGTGCCGCAGCTCACTTGGTTAATCCTCTGCCTGTGGCTCCGGTACGTTGAGTTCTAGTCCCAGTTGGGGCGACGGATTCTGTCCTGGTTGCTCCTCTTCCAGTCTAGCTCTCTGCTGTGGCCCAGGAAGGCAATGGAGGATGGCCCAAGTGCTTGGGCCCTGCACCCACATGGGAGACCAGGAGGAAGAACCTGGCTCCTGGCTTCAGATGGGTGTAGCACTCCGGCTGCAGCAGCCATTTGAGGGGTGAACCAACGAAAGGAAGACCTTTCTCTCTGTCTCTCCATCTCTCACTGTCTAACTCTGCCTGTCAAAAAAAAAAAGAATACTCTTTTTCAAAAAAAAAGAAATCTGATTTTTAAATCAAAGCATCCTGGGGCCAGTGCTGTGGCATAGCAGGTAAAGCTGCCGCCTGCAGCATCAGATTCCGATATGGGCGCCGGTTCAAGTCTCAGGGCCTCCACTTCCAATCCAGCTCTCTGCTATGGCCTGGGAAAGCAGTGGAAGATGGCCCAAGTCCTTGGGCCCCTGAACCCACATGGGAGCCCCGGAAGAAGCTCCTAGCTCATAGCTTCGGATGCGCCCAGCTCCAGCTGTTGCGGCTATTTGGGGAGGGAACCGGCAGATGGAAGACCTCTGTCTCTCCCTCTCTCATTCTGTAACTTCTATCTCTCAAGTAAATAATCCAAAGAAAAAAAATACATGAGTTTACGTATCATGGCCCCAGTAACTTCACGCCCGTTGTCTTGGAAGGGCTGTGTCCCGTTCACCCAGAATTCTGTTCCTTCTCAACAGACACATGGCTCCTCAAGGCTGCCATCCCTGGCGCTGGGGGTGGGGTCATTCTCTGTCTGGGGAGGGGGCTGCTCTGGCTCTGGGCACTGTAGCGTGGCTGAGCCCCGCTACTGCGGCATCCCTGGCTCGCACCCAGGAGAAGCCAACGGGAGCCAACCAAAAACCGCCAAATACCCACTGGGGGCCCAAAGCACCTCCAGCTGCAGACTACAGCGCTTAGAGCCACATGTGGGAAGGGGCAGGAGCAGCAGATCTGGGGGCAGGGGTGCAGGCTTACAGCCCGGTGATGCCACACACAAGCCCAGCACACAGAGCCTCTGACCTCGGGCAGGGTGCAGTATCTGAAGAGCTCCTCGTCTTCCTGGAAGTCCTGGACCTTGGTAACTGATTTCTCACTCAGGTTATGCTCCGATTTCACAATGGCCACATCTTTCATCACCATTAAGCCCGGTGGTCTCACCTCCTTTCTGCAGATTCTTTCAAACTCACTCCTAGGAAAATAAATTTGCATCCGGTGTCATGAAGGCGGGCTCCCAGCACCTGTCCGGCCCCGCCCTCCAGAGGAACCTACAGACTCCAGGATGGGTTTCCCTGCACTACAACAGAATAGTCCTGGCAACAGGGAGGGGACACGGCCACCTCAGACGTGCCAGCCTCCTTACTGCCAGGCAGGGATCACCCTACCACAATGAAAACATTGCTCAGCTTGGCAAACCTGCAGGGAAACAGTTTTGTGCTTTTGGTTGCAGGGTAAAAATGATGGCCACACGCCAGTCGCGTTCACCGCGTGCCAGCCCCCACTTGCTACGTTTTCCTTACTTGTCACTGTACTTAGTCTTAGCCACTGGGATGGCGGCACTGTCCCGATGGCCATTGCACAGATGAAATGTAGCAGGGAGGGGACACGGAGTCGCGGAAACCTAGGCAGATGGCCCAGGACGCGGCCCTCAGTCTAGCCCAGAGCTCATACCCAGCTCCTAACAAAGTGAATCACTGCAAACACGGATCAGGGAGAGGTGGGTCTTGACTCGGGTCCTCATGCCACAGAACACACAGTTCATAACGAACAAACAGGGCTACCGTACCTGAAGCGCTGAATGTCAGCATCGGACACCAGATTCTTAATGACCAGATACCCGTTTTCTTCATAAAATTTTCTCTGTTCTAGGCTTAGAACATTATTATCCAGAGTATACCTAAAGAAGAAAAGATTTCCATAATATCCTTATAAGAAAACAACATGTATCAAGAACCTAAGAAAGATTCATACTCTACTCTCCAATCTGTTATTTCTGTTCCTCACTGTAAGGAACTAATCTAAAACAACCTAAAAAGCAAGGACTGTAATTAACCCCCCAAAAAACTGCAGTAATAGAAGAAAAATTATCCGACATTATGAGTGTACTTCAAACAGTTTGAGGGAAATAGAGTAAAAATACAAGTTTATTGAGGTACAAAGAATTTTTTTGAAATCTATGCAGAGTATTTTCACAGTCTAGATTTTCCACAGACTTTTTGAACACCCCGGTATATCCACTCAATAGTTTATGACTCCAGCATTAAAAATAAAAGGCATGGGGCCAGTGCTGTGGCATAGCGGGTTAAGCCACTGCCTGTAGTGCCGGTATCCCATATGGATGCCAGTTTGAGACCCAGCTGCTCCACCTCTGATCCAGCTCTCTGCTATGCACTGGGAAAGCAGCAGAAAATGGTCCAAGTCCTTGGGCCCCCACAACCAACCCAAGTGGGAGATCCAGAGGAATCTCCTGGCTTTGGATTGGCACAGTTCCAGCCATTGTGGCCAACTGGGGAGTGAACCAGTGGGTAGAAGACCTCTCTCTCTCTCTCTCTCTCTCTCTCTCTCTCTCTGCCTCTCCTCTCTGTGTGTAACTCTTTCAAATAAATAAATATTAAAAATAAAGGGCATATGATAGTTTGGATGATGTTTCTTCTAATACGATATGAGGACCGTGATGTAAAGCCAAGACACTACTTGTGGAAAGACTGCAGGGGCAGGTGTTTGGAGCAGCAGCGTAAGTCATCCCCTGAGACACCTACATCCCATTCCTGAGTGCCTGGTTCGAGTCTTGGCTACTCCATCTCTGATCCAACTTCCTCTTAATGTGCATCCTGGGAGGCAAGAGATGATGGCTCAGCGGCTTGGATTCCTGCACCCACGTCAGAGACTTGGAAGGAATTCTGGGCTCCTGGCTTCAGCCTCGGCCTAGTCTCAACTACTGTGTTCCTCTGGAGAGTGACCAGGGGGTGGTAGCTCACTCTCTCTTTTTTTGCCATTGTCTTTCTCTCTCTCTCTCTCTCTCCCTTTCAGATAAAATGAAAATACATCAATAAAAACTTAGAAGAAAAGTTTAAAACTTGCAACAATATATCAAAAATAATTTGTAAGAGTGAGTGCCTTTCAGCAATGGAATTATAGATGAGTATATAAGATTTTTGGTGTAATGAATATATGTGGTTTTTCAGATGGGAAACAATTCAATACACTTTTAATTTTCTGGTTGGTGCATTCGTAGAAGTAATCAAAGTGACAACATCCAAGTAAGTACACAGCATGTCCACAGACTCAAGCTACATAACCCACTCCTTGACGTGAGCCCTTCTGCTCTGTAACACAGCAGGGTACCTGGACTCTAGAGCAATTAATTATGCACTTGAAACCACGTAGAGCAGAAGAAATGGTATCTGAGAGGTAGAAAAACTAATTACCCCATTTGATCATTTTATATTGCATACATGTATCAAATTCAATATCATATCCCATAAATAAGTATAAATCTTAACCAGCAATTTAAAAATTGGAATTATTGCTAATAATATTTATTACAAGAAGAATATTTATGAAGGTCAAAGCTTTCTCTATCAAAAGTGACTTAAGATATGCCAGAGATGCTAGCTAGCTAATATGTCAATATAACTACAAGCTAATTTAAATGTAATATATATCATGCCTGGGTTATTAGTTATGTAGTTTCTGATGCTGTTCCTTCCTTCTGAAATTTACATATAGAAAATTAAAGTCAACACACGAAACATTTTCCCCAACTTTACTGATTAGAACTAGTTCTGGAGGACTGGTGCTGTGGTATAGTAGGTTAAGCATCTGCCTGTGACACCAGCATCCCATATAGGCACCGGTTCGAATACCAGCAGCTCCAGTTCCAAACCAGCTGCCTGCTGATGGCCCGGGGAAGTAGTAGCAGATGGCCCAAGTGCTTGGCCCCAGAACCCTCTTGGGAACCCGAAGAAGCTCCTGGCTCCTGGCTCCTGGCTTCGGATCGGCACAGGTCGTGCTGTTGCGGCCAACTGGGGACTGAACCAACGGATGGTAGACCTCTCTCTCTCTCTCTCTCTCTGCGTCTCCTTCTCTCTCTGTGTACCTCTTTCAAATAAAATAAATCGTTTAAAAAAAATAAAAAATCACAGTTAGATCTACTTACTGGAATTGCTGAGGCTGGAAACTGGCAGGGGAAGATGTCCCTGAAGTGGGGTGGGCTACCTAGGACGTGAATTAAGGCAAATAAGGTAAAACCGAGGAGCAAGCCGTTCCGAGAAATAGCCCCACCCCCCACCCCTCCGTGCTAGTTCAGTTCTCAGGAGACAGGCATCTTCCTGAACAGACGCGGGAGCTCTGACTTCACTCCTCCTCGGACAGGTGCACACCGCGGCTAAGGCGCTTTGGCCTCTACCACCTCACTTCATCTTCACAAGGACCCTAGAGGTGGCCGGAAGATGCAGCACCCCCCGCTTTGGCATTTGTGAGCAGGGCTCTGGGCAGCCTCAGAGAAAATGGCAAAGTCCTCCTCCGGATCACCTCCCGAGACCGCAAAGCAAGAAAAGGAGCCCCTAAGGGCGCACGGAGGATGGAGCAGAGACATGGCCTCCTCCCCGCTGCCCGGCTCGCTCTGGGGGAAAAGTGACCTAGAGGGGACAAGCGCACGCAGGCCATCGCCCCGGGCCCGGGCCCGAGCAGCGCGCGCAGGCACAAGGATACGATGGCCGCGGCCGAGGGGTGGCCGAGGTGTCCCAGCACGATCCTCAGGCGGGCGCCAGCGCGCAGCTGATCCATGACGGCGGTGCTGAGACCCCATGGCCTAGGACTTAACTCTGCAGGCAGCACCGGAGGCGGGGCGGCCCCGCCCAAGACCGGGGCGTGGACTCGCGCGGCACTAGGGATCCCTGGTTCGCCGCCCCGGCGTGGGCTGGCCGGGCCACCGGGCTGCGGGGACGTCCTCCCAGCGACCGGGGGGAGAGGACCTCAGGCCTGCTCCTTGCCTTACTCCCTGTTAACCTCCGCCGCCGCCCCGGTTACCCCATGCAAGATCCTGATCCTTCAGCTGGCAGGCTGGGATCCCAGAGGCTCACCTGGCTTTTGAGCCCCACTTCAGAGGCTGAGCCTTGGAGGAGCAACTACCAGATGGGGAGCGGACCAACTGGTGTCTCCCTACCGCCCTCGCCTGGTGAGCGGTAGGAACTGCTAAGAAGAGAAAAAACCAAACTAAAAATATGAATGCGGCTCACCTGTCACCTACTTGGAGCTCAGACCTGGCCCGCACTGGGCCTGGCAGTGACTGCTTTCCCACTACTTAGACCTGCACTGGTTATGCTGCTCTCAAATGCCCTCGTTGAGCAGGTGTGTGAAGATCCCCGCCTCGGCTCTGTTAAAACATTTTTTAAGATTATGTTTCAATGTATGATTGTTACCGCAAGAGGAAGAAAATCGTTGAACATCTACAATCGTCCTTCATCTGTTTAAACTCCAAGGGATGTTCTTTTCCTTCCTTCCTTCCTTCCTTCCTTCCTTCCTTCCTTCCTTCCTTCCAGTTGGAGGCAGGTGTTGAGCCTAGGAGTTCAGATGCCTGCATACCACATGGGCGTGCCTGGGTTCAATTCCCAGCGTCAGCTCCTGTCTCCAGCTTCCTGAGAGGCGGCGACGGCCCCAGTGGTTGGGTCCCTGCCCTCCACACTGGGTATCTGGACTGTGGCAGTCTTGGATTGAGTTTCTGACTTGAGCCAGCGCAACCCATGCCTTTGTGGGAATTTGGGGGAGTGAAACATCCAATGGGAACACTCTCCTTCTCTGTTCCTCTCAAAGACATTTCTTAAAAAACAATTTTTAAACAAATGTGTTCATTTACGAACCCATGGGGAATTAAAACAATTTTTTAAATAAAGGGGTCATTTGGTTGATGTTATTTGCATTCTTAAGCAGCAATTTGGACTACTTGGACATTTCCTGAGTAAGCATCTTCAGGAACTGTAGTGTTTATCTGGGGCCAGTGCTGTGGGTAGCAGGTAAAGCCGCTGCCTGCAGTGCCGGCATCCCATATGGGAACCAATTCGAGACCTGGCTGCTCCACTTCCAATCTAGCTCTCTGTATGGCCTGGGAAAGCAGTAGAAGATGGCCTAGGCCCTTGGGCCCCTGCACCCACATGGAAGACTTGGAAGAAGCTCCTGGTAGGATCCTGGCTTCAGATCGTCCCAGCTCTGGCCGTTGCGGCCACTTGGGGAGTGAACCAGCAGATGGAAGACTCTCTCTCTCTCCCTGCCTCTCTTTCTCTCTCTGTGCAACTCTGACTTTCACATAAAATAAATAAACCTTTATTAAAAATAAATGAAGTGGGGGCCGGCACCGTGGCTCACTTGGTTAATCCTCCACCTGCAACACCGGCATCCCATATGGGCCCCGGGTTCTAGTCCTGGTTGCTCCTCTTCCAGTCCAGCTGTCTGCTATGGGCCGGGAGGGCAGTGGAGGATGGCCCAAGTGCTTGGGCTCTGCACCCGCATGGGAGACCAGGAGGAAGCACCTGGCTGCTGGCTTCGGATTGGCTTAGCTCCGGCCATAGCGGCCATTTGGGGGGTGAACCAAGGAAGGAAGAACTTTCTGTCTCTCTTTCACTGTCTAACTCTATCAGTCAAATAAATGTAAAAAATGAAGTGTTTAATAATTATTTATTTAAATTTGAGTGGCAAAGCAAGCGAGCCGGATGCTGAACTCCAGACCCCGTCACCAATGGTCTACATCATATTGCCTCTAGGATTTCTTTTCTTTCTCTCTCTCTCTTTCTTAGTTATTTATTTGAAAGGCAGAGTTCCAGAGAGGCAGAGGCAGAGAGAGAAAGAGAGAGGTCTTCCATCCGCTGGGCCACTCCCCAGTTGGCTGCAACGGCCAGAGCTGCGGTGATCCGAAGCCAGGAGCCGGGAGTTTCTTCCCCGTCTCCCACCTGAGTACAGAGGCCCAAAGACTTGGGCCATCTTCTACTGCTTTCCCAGGCCATAGCAGAGAGCTGGATTGGCAGTGGAGCAGCCAGGACTTGAACCGGCGCCCATTTGGGATGCCGGTACTGCAGGTGGCAGATTTACCCACTATGCCACAGCACCGACCACACCCCCCCTCAACAAAGGATCCCTGACACCTCCAAAAGATGGTGTCTCCCTTGCTGGAAGATATGTTCACATCCTAGTCCCCAGGAAAAGGTGAGTGTGGCCTTGTGTGGAAACATGGTCTGTTTTTTTTTCCTTTCAGATTCAGGGTCCTGAGATAAACTCAGGCTGGGACCTTTGGGGCTAGGCCACTGGGAGGCACTAAATCTAACACAACCACAACAAAAATCTCTCTGGGTGATTTGACATGTCCCTGCTCCCCACCCCACCCCCATCCTGTTGAGAATGGTGGATCTGTGGTATTTGGTGGTGAAGAAGGGGTGGGGAGGAAGGGACTAAGGAGGGAAAAGTCACACTCACGCACACTCACACACTTGCACACACAACACATATGCTTCCCGTTTACTGCCATTCCTTTAGATCTGAATTACAATTTCAGTTCTGCAACAAAAATTGAGGTGTTCTCATGTAAGAATAATTAAAAAGAAAAAACAGGATAAAGACATTTCCAATAGCACAAACACAACTAAGCCATACGCAGTGGTTTGAATACAACAATCTTGATGTGAATGGAAGGGGAGAGGGAGCGGGAAAGGGGAGGGTTGCGGGTGGGGCCCTCCACCAAACACTGTAACTCCAAGTAGTTCAGACTCAGCGACCCATTAACAAAGAAAGCTCAACAGGAGGCTTGCTTACTCAGAGGTTTCCAGCACACTTTATTTTGCAGACCACTGGCCTGCGGCTCGAGGACCAACGTCTGTATAAATGCCTGTGAAACGTCCTGTTAGCTTCAGTTCTGCAGCAGCCTCTCACGCACCAGCCACCACACACGGCTACAGTCCAGGCGCTGGTGCAGAGGGGCTGCCTCGGTTCCTACGGGGGGGCTCGGCCAGGTAATGCCTCTTCCAGGGAGCCTCCCCTTCCCTGTGATGGAGCCTTGGGCAACAAGTGGATGGGTGTGCAAGTGCAGCTCTGGTGCCATGAGCAGGAAGTGTTCAGGCCCTGGGAGAGACGCGGCGCTTTCTCCGACGACAGACACTCAGGGGCTCGGTGCCCCACGCTTCGCCCACGGTTCACCCCACAGGAATCGCCCCTGCTTGTTTACTGGGTGAAAATATAAGGAAGCCTCCGTTTTTTAGCCAGACAGTCAACACCTGTTAAATAGCCTATTGTTTCTAGAACTACAAAATCCAATTCAAGAAAATATAGGTCCCGTGAAAGACTTAAAGTTTTATAAAACTAAAATCTAGTTTTCCCCGATAAATTGTACTTTAGGCAAAACCCTCCCGATGCTTCTAAAATAATACTAAGAGGGGCATCTGATTATACAAGAGCAATTAAAAATTAAATATTTATTTGAATAACAAGTTTAAGTTCCAGCTGTAATGTTAGCAATGCCGATTTTTAACACAGATCACAAAAAGCATGCACAAAATAAGGACTAGTGCCAAGGGCAAAATACTGCTAGAATTAGGCTAAATAGCTACTGATTTTAACAAAAGGCTTGCAATCATTATACAAAATATATAATGTATTTTTTCACGTTTATTTAATAAATATAAATTTCCAAAGTACAGCTTAGGGATTGCAATGGCTTTCCCCCCACATAACTTCCCTCCCACCCACAACCCTCCCAACTCCCACTCCCTCTCCCATTCCATTCACATCAAGATTCATTTTCAATTATCTTTATACACATGAGATCAATTTAGCATATAGTAAGTAGAAATTTCAACAGTTTGCACCCACACAGAGCATAAACTATAAAATACTGTTTGAGTACTAGTTATAGCATTAATTCACATTGAACAACACATTAAGGACAGAGATCCTACATGAGGGGTAAGTGCACAGTGACTCCTGTTGTTGACTTAACAGATTGACACTCTTGTTTATGGTGTCAGTAATCTCCCTAGGCTCTTGTCATGAGCTGCCAAGGCTATGGAAGCCTTTTGAGTCTGCCGACTTCGATCTTATTTAGACAAGGTCATAGTTAAAGTGGAAGTTCACTCCTCCCTTCAGAGAAAGGTACCTCCTTCTTTGATGGCCTGTTCTTTCCACTGGGATCTCACTCAATTGTGAACTGAAATTGATCACATGGACTAGTGAGATGGCATTGGTACATGCCACCTTGATGGGATTGAATTGGAATCCCCAGGCAGGTTTCTAACTAACCATCTGGGGCAAGTCAGCTTGAGCTTGTTCCAAAGTGCACATCTTCTCCCTCTCTTATTCACACTCTTAGATTTAACAGAAATCAATTTTCAGTTAAATTGAAACACCTAGGAATAATTATGTGTTAATTACAGAGTTCAACCAATAGTATTAAGTAGAACAAAAAAATAGTAAAAGGAATAAAGTATTCAGTTGTACATCAACAGTCAGGACAAGGGCTGATCAAGTCACCGTTTCTCATAGTGTCCATTTCACTTCAACAGGTTTCCTTTTTGGTGCTCGGTTAGTTGTCACCGATCAGGGAGAACATATGATATTTGTCCCTTTGGGACTAGCTTAATTCACTCAGCATGATGTTTTCGAAATTCCTGCATTTTGTTGCAAATGACTGGATTTCATTGTTTTTTACTGCTGATAGTATTCTATAGAGTACATGTCCCATAACTTCTTTATCCAGTCTACCGTTGATGGGCATTTAGGTTGATTCCAGGTCGTAGCTATTGTGAATGGAGCTGCAATAAACATTAAGGTGCAGACAGCTTGTTTGTTTGCCCATTTAATTTCCTTTGGGCAAATTCCAAGCAGTGGGAAGGCTGGGCTGTATGGAAGGGTTATATTCAGGTTTCTAAGGAATCTCCAGACTGACTTCCATAGTGGCTTGACCAGTTTGCATTCCCACCAACAGTGGGTTAGTGTCCCTTTTTCCCCACATCCTCACCAGGTCGGTAGATTTCTGTATGTGAGCCATTCTCACCAGGGTGAGGTGGAATCTCACTGTGGTTTTGATTTGCATTTCCCTGATTGCTAGCGACCCCAAACATTTTTTCCTGTGCCTGTTGGCCATTTGTATTTCCTCTTTTGAAAAATGTCTATTGAGGTCCTTGACCCATCTCTTAAGTGGGTTCTTTATTTTGTTGTTGTGGAGTTTTCTTGATCTCTTTGTAGATTCTGGTTGTTAATCATTTATCTCTAGCATAGTTTGCAAATATTGTTTCCCATTCTATCAGTTGCCTCTTCACTTTCCTGACTTTTTTTTTTCTGTACAGAAACTTCTCAATTTGATGCAATCCCAATACTTAATTTTGGCTTTGACTGCCTGTGCTTCCGGAGTCTTTTCCAAGAAGTCTTTGCCAGTGCCTATATCTTGCAAGGTTTCTCCAATGTTCTCTAATAATTTGATGGTGTCAGGTCATAGATTTAGGGCTTTAATCCATGCTGAGTGGATTTTTGTGTAAGGCGTAAGGTAGGGGTCTTGCTTCATGCTTCTGCACGTGGAATCCAGTTTTCCCAGCACCATTTATTGCATAGACTGTCCTTGCTCCAGGAATTGGTTTTAGATCCTTGATCAAATATAAGTTGGTTGTAGATGTTTGGGTTGATTTCTGGTGTTTCTATTCTGTTCCATTGGTCTATCCATCTGTTTCTGTACCAGTACCATGCTGTTTTGATTACAACTGCCCTGTAGTATGTCCTGAAATCTGGTATTGTGATGCCTCCAGCTTTGCTTTTGTGGTACAAGATTGCTTTAGCTATTCGAGTTCTGTGCTTCCATATGAATTTCAGCATCATTTTTTCTAGATCTGGGAAGAATGTCTTTGGTGTCTTGATTGGTATCACATTGAATCTATAAATTGCTTTTGGGAGAATGGACATTTTGATGATGTTGATTCTTCCAATCCATGAGCATGGAAGATTTTTCCATTTTTTGGGATCTTCTTCTATTGCTTTCCCTAAGATTTTGTGATTCTCATCGTAGAGATCTTTAAGGTCCTTGGTTAAGTTTATTCCAAGGTATTTGTTTGTTTTTGTGGCTATTGTGAATGGGATTGATCTTAGAAGTTCTTCCTCAGCCGTGGCATTGCCTGTGTATCCAAAGGCTATTGATTTTTGTGCATTGATTTTATATCCTGCTACTTTGCCAAACTCTACTGTGAGTTCCAATAGTCTCTTAGTAGAGTTCTTTGGATCCCCTACATAAAGAATCTTATCATCTGCAAAAAGGGATAGTTTGACTTCTTCCTTCCCAATTTCTATGCCTTTAGTTTCTTTTTCTTCCCTAATGGCTCTAGCTAAAACTTCCAGAATGGTATTGAATAGCAGTGGTGAGAGTGGGCATCCCTGTCTGGTACCAGATCTCAGTGGAAATGCTTCCAACTTTTCCCCATTCAATAGGATGCTGGCCATGGGTTTTTCATAAATTGCTTTGATTATATTGAGGAATGTTCCTTTTATACCCAATTTGCTTAGAGTTTTCATCATGAAAGGGTGTTGTATTTTTTTTATAATTTTTTAAATTTTTTTTTTGACAGGCAGAGTGGACAGTGAGAGAGAGAGAGACAGAGAGAAAGGTCTTCCTTTGCCATTGGTTCACCCTCCAATGGCCACCACGGCCAGCATGCTGCGGCTGGCGCACAGCGCTGATCCGATGGCAGGAGCCTGGTACTTCTCCTGGTCTCCCATGGGGTGCAGGGCCCAAGCACTTGGGCCATCCTCCACTGCACTCCCTGGCCACAGCAGAGAGCTGTCCTGGAAGAGGGGCAACCGGGACAGAATCCGGAGCCCGGACCGGGACTAGAACCCGGTGTGCTGGCACTGCAAGACAGAGGATTAGCCTAGTGAGCCGCGGCGCCAGCCAAGGGTGTTGTATTTTATCAAATTCTTTCTCTGCATCTATTGAGATAATCGTATCGTTTTTATTCTGCAGTCTGTCAATGTGGTGTATCACATTGATTGATTTGCACACATTGAACCATCCCTGCATACCAGGGGTAAATCCCACTTGGTCTGGGTGGATGATCTTTCTGATGTGTTGTTGCATTCTATTGGCCAGAATTTTATTGAGGATTTTTGTGTCCATGTTCATCAGGAATATTGGTCTGTAATTTTCTTTCAATGTTGCATCTTTTTCAGCTTAGGGATTAAAGTGATGTGGCTTCCTAGAAAGAATTTGGGAGGATTCCATCTTTTTGGATTGTTCTAAGTAGTTTGAGAAGAAATGGTGTTAGTTCTTCTTTAAATGTCTGGTAGAATTCAGCATGAATCCATCTGGTCCTGGGCTTTTCTTTGATGGGAGGGCCTTTATTGCTGTTTCAATTTCTGTCTCAGTTATGGGTCTGCTTAGGTTTTCCATGTCTTCATGGTTCAATTTAGGTAGGTTGCCTGTGTCCAGGAATCTATCCATTTCTGATAGATTTCCCTGTTTGCTGGCATACAAGTCCTTGTAGTAATTTCTGATGATTCATTTTATTTCTGTGATGTCTGTTGTCACTTTCTCTTTTTATCTCTGATTTTATTTTTTTGGGGGGTCTTTTCTCTTTATTTTTTTAGTCAGTTGGGCCAAGGGGTGTCAATTTTGTTTATTTTTTCAAAAATCGGCTTTTTGGCTGATTTTTTGTAATTTTTTTTTAGGTTCAATCCTGTTGATTTCTTCTCTGATGTTAATTATTTCTCCTCCTTCTAGATTTGGGTCTTGTTTGCTGCAGTTGTTCTAGATCCTTGAGATGCACTGAAAGCTCATTTATTTGGTGCCTTTCCAATTTCTTGATGCAGGCACCTATTGCTATAAAGTTTCCTCTTAACACTGCTTTTGCCGTATCCCATAAGTTTTGATATGTTGTATTGTTATCCTCATTTACTTCCAGAAAGTTTTTGATTTCTCTTTTGATTTCTTCTATGACCCAGTGTTCATTCAGGAGCTTGTGGTTCAGTCTCCGTGTGTTTGCATACACTCTAGGGATTCCTGAGTTGCTAATTTCCAACTTCATTCCACTGTGGTCTGAGAAGCTGCATCACATGATTCTAACAGTCAGGAGAGTGAAGAGACAACCAACAGAATGGGAAAAAATATTTGCAAACTATGCAACAGATAAAGGGTTAATAACCAGAATCTACAAAGAGATCAAGAAACTCCACAAAAACAAAACCAACAACCCACTTAAGAGATGGGCCAAGGACTTCAATAGACATTTTTCAAAAGAGGAAATCCAAATGGCCAACAGGCACATGAAAAAATGTTCAAGGTCACTAGCAATCAGGGAAATGCAAATCAAAAGCACAATGAGGTTTCACCTCACCCCGGTTAGAATGGCTCACATACAGAAATCTACCAACAACAGATGCTGGCGAGGATGTGGGGAAAAAGGGACACTAACCCACTGTTGGTGGGAATGCAAACTGGTCAAGCCACTATGGAAGTCAGTCTGGAGATTCCTCAGAAACCTGAATATAACCCTACCGTTCGACCCAGCCATCCCACTCCTTGGAATTTACCCAAAGGAGTTTAAATTGATAAAGAAAAAAGCGGTCTGCACCCTAATGTTTATTGCAGCACAATTCACAATAGCCAAGACTTGGAACCAACCTAAATGCCCATCAATGGTAGACTGGATAAAGAAATTATGGGATATGTATTCTTTAGAATACTATACCGCAGTAAGAAACAACGAAATCCAGTCATTTGCAACAAAATGGAGGAATCTGGAACACATCATGCTGAGTGAATTAAGCCAGTCCCAAAGGGACAAATACCATATGTTCTCCCTGATCGGTGACAACTGACTGAACACCAAAAAGGAAACATCCTGAAGTGAAATGGACACTATGAGAAATGGTGACTTGATCAGCATAGCCCTGACTGCTAATGGACAACTTAATACATTATCCCTCATAGTATTTTTTTTTTGTCTGTTCTACTTAATATGACTGGTTTAATTCTGTAATTATCACACAGTTATTCTTAAGTGTTGAAAATTAACTGAAATGTGATCCCTGTTAAACATAAAAGTGGGAATAAGAGAGGGAAGAGATGTATAATTTGGGGCATGCTCGGGCTGACTTGCCCCAATTGGTAGAGTTGGAAACATACCAGGGGATTCCAATTCAATCCCATCAAGGTGGCATGTGTCAATGCCATCTCACTATTCCAAGTGATCAATTTCAGTTCACAATTGATCATAATGAAAGGACTAAGAGTCAAAGGGAGCACATAAACAAGTCTAGTATCTGCTAACACTAACTGATAGAATAAATAAAGGGGAGAGTGATCCAACATGGGAAGTGAGATACTCAGCAGACTCATAGAATGGCGGATGTCCTAAATAGCACTCTGGCCTCAGAATCAGCCCTAAAGGCACTCGGATCTGGCTGAAAAGCCCATGAGAGTATTTCAGGCATGGAAAGCCAAGGCACTCTGGCAAAAAGATCTCTGTGAGTGAGATCCCAGTGGAAAGAACAGGTCTTCAAAGAGGGAGGTGCCTTTCTCTGAAGGGAGGAGAGAACCTCCACTTTGACTATGACCTTGTCTAAACAAGATAAGAGTCGGAGAACTCAAGGGGCTTCCATAGCCTTGGAAACTCATGACTGGTGCATAGGGAGATTATTGATGCCATAAACAGGAGTGTCAATTTGTAAAGTCAACAACAGGAGTCACTGTGCACTTACTCCTCATGTAGGATCTCTGTCCTTAATGTGCTGTACACTGAGGCTTAATGCTATAACGAGTACTCAAACAGTATATTTCACTTTGTGTTTCTATGGGGGTGCAAACGATTGAAATCTTTACTTAATGTACACTAAACTGATCTTCTGTAAAAAAAAAAAAAAAAAGAAATTATCAATTCCCAACTTGACTCTCACTGGGATTAAACATGACAATAGGTCTGATCTGATTTCATCATGATTTAAAAAAATCATCTATTATTTTTCACTTTATGTTTCTGTGTGGGAACAAACTGTTGAAATCCTTACTTAAGGTATACTAAGCTGATCTTCTGTATATTAAGATAATCGAAAATGAATCTTGATGTGAATGGAAGGGGAGAGGGAGTGGGAAAGGGGAGGGTTGTGGGTGGGAGGGACGGTATGGGGGGGAAGCCATTGTAACCCATGAGTCGTACTTTGGAAATTTATATTCATTAAATAAAAGATAAAAAAATAAAAAAAAAAAAGAATTATTTGCGTAATTATATATTGAATTGTAAATGAGTATTATACATGAACTCCCTTCGGGAAGGCAATTCCTTGTTGCACTATAGAACATCTAATTACATAGCAAAAAGTATCCTTTTTTTGCTGTCAACAAAGAAAACAGTTAATGATGCTACTGTAAATATCAAGAAGGCTAAAAAAAAAGAAATAAAATTTCTTTGTTTGTCTTCTAAGTGCTTTCCATGCAGAGGGAAGCACTCGACTTGTGGAACTGAATGCACTATTGGAGAATGTCCTGGGCCAAAGACATGCTCTAGGATGATAAGACTCAAAGCAACCATGCAACCCTCCTGCAGCTCAGAAGCCGTCATTCTCACTTACCAATTCCATCTTTCCAGACGCCATTCAAGATGCTTGAAAAAAGATCAGGCTTATATGATAAATACACATCAAATGAAAAGACACGAACCGCTACCTGACACCACTACTGGTAACGTCTGTGCTGTGTGAAAGCACCTTTAGAAAGAGCCTATGCGGCAAGAGATAAGCGTCTAAAGATTCAAAATGAATCAACAGTATTGGATAACAATATAATTCTCAACTCAGAAGCTGCCTCAAGAGCAGGTGCATCTTCAGTTAATGTAACAGGAAAAAAGGCCATGGATTTTATTTTATTAATTGTACCCACTCACAAATCGACCTCAGGTCACCAGATGTGTAGACACAATGAGATTTTTGTTGTTGCTTATAGTCTTTAATTGAAGTGATGAGAAAGGAAATAGATCTTTTTAAAAACAAAACCGAGTAGCTACTGCTGTCTAAATTAAGAGGTAGCACCAGGTGTGGGGTTCACGTTTTGAGTGGCCACTTGTGGTGCGACTTCGATGATCCGGGCCTGGTCTATGATCCTGGTGGTACGGTTGCCCTTCTCTACAATCCCAATAATCCATGCTTGGTGACCTTCACCATAGTTGGGGGACTTTATCTCTGCACAGAACCGAGCTGCTTGCTCACGTGGTAAACAGATTAGGAGGCCTCCTGGCAAAGGAATAAAGAGGGACCATTAGTTGTGACACTACAAGAGCAGCTCTCCACCTCTGTGTGTCTACAGACACTCCCACCCAGACCAGCGCCTCACTGGGCCTGCAGCAAGCTGCGCCTTCCATTCAGCTCAGATGCCGGGTCTGTCCTGAACAGCGGTTCAGCAAGTTCTCAGTCAGCTCCACTTTATTAAATAAAAACCACTTCTACAACAAAAACGAAAAATGATGAAAACAATCAATCTGTGAATGATTAATGCTACATAGGAGTAAGGGAGCTACACTGAAGTCCATACAAACAAGAGGATTCCTCATCTTAACCAAGAATGTATTCTGGCGGTTTTTTTTTTTTTTTAATTTAAGACTCTTTCATGAGTATATGCCACCACGCACCTAAATTCTAGTCCAGACCATTATTCCTCCTAATATTCGCCCTCTCCCACCCATCACCAGATTCTGATGTCAAAAAGAACACGGGACAGTCCCAATGAAGCTGCTCAGTCACACACAGGCTGCTGGGCCTGGAAGCCCATACACAGCAGGAGGCTGCCACGGCCACAGGAGACTGACCTCAAAGTGGGGTCACATGCACAGACTGGGCCCACACCCTTGTCCTGATGTTTCCAGGCAGGTCCCATGCATGAGGCCAAACATGTTTGACAGGCCTTGCTCACAGCAGCCATCTTGGCCAGCACAGGAAGGTTGTGGATCACAAATGACACCTCGTTCCTCTGCTGCTTGGCTAGGTTCTGTGCGTGGCCCAGGATCCCGAAGCCTGTGAGCAGCCTGGTCTCTAACTGGTGCCCATATGGGATGCTGGCACTTGCAAGCAGTGGCTTTGCCCATTACGCCACAACACTGGTGCCTAGAGGAAAACTCGTCACCCAACTACATTGTGGGTTCGGTTGTATTATAAAATCAAATCAGCCCACAAGACTTCCTATCATCAGAAATCTGACTTTATTTTTCAGGTCAACCTGCAAATACAATTAACCTGCAAATACACCCACTGAGACAATCATGTCACCTCCAACTTCAAAGACAAATAGGCAGGCACAGCGCCTTGCTGTCAGTTTCTCTCAGGGATGGAGTCAGCTCCGTTGCTTGAAGGTTTTCTCACTGCTGCTTCCTTACTCTGTTGTCACCCGACTTTGTCATCGGAAGAACATCCACCTGGAGGTTTTCACTCCCTTGAGGAATGAACCTTGATGAGGTCCATACATTGGGGGCTTGAGGAAGAGCTGTTTGTCTTTTTCTTCCAATGTTTTTTAAATTATTTTAAAGATTTATTTATTCATATGCAAAAGATTGGGTGAGGGGGAAAGAGAAATATTCCACCTTCTGGTTCACTCCCCAAATGCTTGCAATAGCGAGGATTGGGCCGGGAGCCAGGGCCTGCATCCGCCAGTCCCTATTTTTACTTATTTGAAAGGCCAAGAGAGAGAGAGACAGAGATCTTCCATCTTCTGGTTCACTTCCTAAATGGGCCAGGCCAAAGCCAAGAGCCTAGAATTCAATCCAGGTCTACCATGTGGATGCCAAGGCCCCAAGCATTTCAGCCAACACCTGCTGCTTCCCAGGGAGTGCATTGGCAGGAAGCTGGAGGCGGATATGGAATGCAGTGTTTTAGCAGTGAGGCGAAACTCCCACTCTGGTCTGAGCTACCGGTAAGTGCACAGTTCAGCAGCATTGCATGCATTCCTCACATTGCACAACCACCACTGCTACCTATCCCCAGAGCTCTTTTTCTTTCCAGCTTGTAAAGCTGAGCCCTGCACCCATCAACAATAGCTTGCCATTCCACCTCCCAAGAACCAGCAGCCACCATTCCATGTTCTGTCTAGGAATTTGACTACTCTAGGCACCTCATGTAAGTAGAATTAGATAGCATTTGTTCTTTTGTGTCTGGCGTATTTCACTAAGCATAAACTCAAGGTTCATCCACCTCAGAGCCTGTGTCAGAGTTTCCTTCCTTGTTTAGGCTGAACAATATAGTGTATGTTATGGGGCAGCTGTGGTGATGCAGCAGGTTAAGCCACTTGTTACTCTCTCTCTCTTTTATTTTTTTTTTTTTTTTACCAGACATAACCTACTGGGTATGAGGATTTGATTTACACTGTGCTGCTTGTCTTATGTTAAAAAGTGGAAAGGATTGGAAAGCCCACACCTCCTCCGTCCCTGGGCACATGTCAGAACAGTTTCAGGAAAGAGTGGATGGAGATTGAGCTAGAACTTGGTGCTCAAAACCAGGGCCACTGCACCTGCAGAGACTTCACGGACACCTCCCTCTCTGACCTCGGGAAGGCGTAGGGAGAAGAGAGAAGGTCTGAGAAGGCAAAGCGTGCACAGAGTTAGACATCAAGGACAGGAAGAGAACCAGCAAAGGAGACTGAGAAGGAACCCCCCGGAGGCTCTAGGAGAGTGGGGTTGAGAGCCCGCAGGGGAGGGCCAGGGAGATGAGTTGCTGGCAGGAGGCATCCCGCACATCTGGGGAACCTGGGCACTGATTCTCTGTGGGGTCTTTATGGCCTTGGAAACACCTTCTTTCAGGGGTCCTCAGAGTAGGTTTGGTGGGGTCAATCGGCAGAGAAAAGAGAGTACCCCTCATGTTCTGGGGTCACCCTGGCCTCCTCTCTTCCTCTCACCATCACATCTAACTCCGCTGCTTCTGTGTCTTAAACAAGGTCCACTGTGTCCATTCTTGCATTCTGCATTTGCTATGGCTGAGGCTGTCATTTCAAACCCTCCCATGCTGCTTTCCCTGTCGGGAGTGCCCGTTTTCTCCCCCTTAGCATCCTGTGAACTGTTTCCGGAGTCATCTTTCCACAATGCAAATCAGATCACATTGTCCCTCCACCGAAAGCCCACAAGCAGGGCTCAGCACAGCAATGGCACGTGCCACTCCCTTCTCTGGCAGCAGAGCTGAGATGTCATCCAGTTTTCTGCCAGCCATGTGTATCTGGACCCATCTCCAGCCCCTGGGGTAGGGCTTGATGAGTCAACTCAGTTAAGTAAGTCCCCTTGCTAATCATTGATTTAACAAGGGGTGTGTGAACTTGATGTGGTGGAGAAAGGATCCTTATGGGGTGTATGAGATTTGGGAAAAGGTTTCTTAGTTCTTAGTTTTTACAAAGGAACAAATATAAAGAAAGGATTCTAATCCCTTAAAGGAGACACAAGGGCAGGCACAGGAGGTTAGAACCCAGGCCTGCAACGCTGGCATCCCATATGGTCGCCACTTCGAGTCCCATCTCCACTTCCCATGCTCCACTTCCAATCCAGTTCTCTGCTATGTCCCTGGAAAAGCAGCAGAGGATGGCCCAAGTGCTTGAGCCCTTGTACCCATGTGGGAGACACTGAGGAAGTTCCTGGCTCCTGGCTTCAGCCTGGCCCAGCCCTGGCTGTTGCAGCCGTTTGGAGATTGAACCAGTGTATGGAAGACCTGTCTCTCTCTGTCTCTACCTGTTTCTGTAACTCTCTATTTCAAATAAGTAAAGTAAATCATAAAAATAATCAGAACACACAAAGAAGAGTTATAATTACTTTTTGCCTTTGAATGATGTTGTTCAAGGATGCAATGCCTGGGGCCACTATACCCATTCTTCAAAAATGAAAGGAGTCATCAAAATAATAAGGATAGAATAGGGAACAGATGAAAATAATCCAAAACTTTGATAACCAGTGAGCATTTTGGACCCCTTCCCTGGACTTCCAGTTATAAGAGGCAACATGTTTATTTTTACTGGCTAAGCCTACAGAGTTGACTTTGAAGCGTTCTTGCCACCAAAGGCATCCTGAACTACTCATCATAGAACACTACATCAATTGCAGATCACTTTGTATGACACCAAAGGGTGGCTCCCACATACCCATTTTCCCTACACCCCCCACTGTCCCAGCCTGTGCGCTTGGCCACGTCACACTTGGAACCACCCTTCACACACCTGCTCTGGTGAGCAACCTTGCCTGTCCGGAACAATCTCCCTACTTCTTCAAGGTTGCTGTGAGGCACCCTGTTCTCCCGTGCCTCTCTCTCCTCACCACTCCAGGGGGCAGTTCTCCTTTTCTTGTGTCCCCTTGCACTTCTCTCCTTTTCACCCTTGCTTTCTCTCACCTCTAGGGCCGGTCTCACTCCACGCACATAGATTTTTGTGTCGTGCCTTCTGCCCCCACCCCCCCTTCATTTCTGAACTCCGTGGAAGCAAAGACCAGGTCTGACTCAGTTGTGTTTCTGCCAGGGGTTACGACAGCACCTGGCACATCCCAGTCACTCAGTAGATATTTGGCGATGGAGATTGATGGGGAGGATTTGGGCTGAAGCTGGGAGAGGCAGGAAAGGTGGCCAGGCAAAGCTGAGAGGTGCGGGCTGGACAATTGTGTATTGTGTGAGTGTGCACACACAGGTGGTAGCCCGGTGCCTGGTCTCTGTGTTGAAGGAATGAGGGGAAGAGTGGCTGTGCGAATATTGCAGGTGCCAGTGAGTGGGTGACTGTGGGCTTGTGTCCAGGAAGTCTCTGGAGTGAGGAGGAATGAGAGGGAGCTTGTTTGAGTCCCTGAGGGTGCCTGTGAGATGGTGGGAGTGAAACTCCAAGGACTGATTTTGGGACTCGCCACTTGGGAAAACCAAAGGCTTTTGCTCATTCTCCATGCTTCAAACTCCTCACTCACCGCCACCCTTTCTTTCTATGGTTTTTTCTTTTATTGTAGTAGAACATATACAGCATAAAAGCTCCCATTTCAACCATCCTTAGTGCAGAGTTCAGTGGCATTAAGCACACTCACTCTGTTCTGCATCTGTCACCACCCTCCATCCGTCCCAGAACTTTCTCATCTCCTCCGAGGGAAACTCTGTCCCCTTAACAACAACTCCCCATTCTCCCTTCTCCATCCCCGACAGCCACCATTCTGCCTGTCTCTGTGAATTCAGTTTCTCTAGGAACCTCATCTCAGGGCAATCATTCGATGTTTGTCCTTTTGTGACTAGTGGCTTACTTCACCTAACATAGCGATCTCAAGGTAGGTGCACGGTGTGGCATATGCCAGAACTTCCTTCCTTTTTAAGGCTGAATCATATTCCACTATGGATAGATTGCGTTTTGTTTATCCCCTCTGTCATCCATCTGCCTCTGTCATCGGACACTTGGGTTGCCTCCACCGTTTGGCTATGGTGAATGATGCTGCTGTGTCCCTGGGAAGCCGAATGCCTCTGAGACTCTGCTTTCCATTCTGTTAGGTACCTACCCAGAAGTGGAGTCTGGGTTGGATCAATGTATTTTTTAGAAAGACTTGTTAATTTATTTATTTGAAAGGCAGAGTGGCAGAGAGAGGCGAGAAGTGATCTTCCAACTGCTGTTTCATTTCCCAGATAACTGAAACAGCTGTGGGTGGGCCAGGCTGAAGCTGGGAGCCAGGAACTCCATCCAGGTCTCCTACCTGTGTAGCAGGGACCTACATATTAGGGCCAAAATCTGCTGCCTTCCCAGGTGCATTAGCAGGGAGCTGGGCAGGAAGCAGAGCAGCTGGGACTGCAACTGAAACGCTAACATGGGATGCCGGCATTGCAGCAGGCAGCTTAACCTGCTGTGCCAGTCCCAGGATCATTGGCTTTCTATAAAAATTATTTATTTATTTATTTATTTATTTACTTGAAAGAGAGAGAGAGATTCTATTTTTTAAGATTTATTTATTTTATTGAAAGGGAGAGTTACATAGAGAGAGAAGGAGAGACAGAGAGAGTTAGAGAGAGAGAGAGTCTTCCATCCACTGGTTTACTCCCCAGTTGGCCACAACAGCTGGAGCTGTGCCGATCCGAAGCCAGGAGCCAGGAGCCAGGAGCTCCTTCCAGGTCTCCCACATGGGTGCTGGGGCCCAAAGACTTTGACCATCTTCTACAGCTTTCCCAGGCAACAGCAGAGAGCTGGATTACAAATGGAGCAGCCAGGACTTGAACTGGCACCCATCTGGGATGCTGGCACTGCAGGCGGCAGCTTTACCTGCTACGCCACAGCACCAGCCCCAAGACGGTAATTATCCACTGATTCCTCCTTCAAATGGCTGCAACACCTAGGGCTGGGCCAGCCTAAGTCAAGAACCTTTGGTTTCCCACATACTTGGGCCATCTTCCATGGCCTTCTCAGATGCAGCAGAGAGCTGGATCAGAAGCAGAGCAGCAGGACTTAGATTGGCACTCTAATAATGGATGCCTAGGTTGCAGACAGCTGCTTAACACACTGTACCCCAATGCCAGTCCAGATTAGTTTATTGTTAATAGAGGCATGTTGTCTAATATTCAGAATGTACTGACCACAATTACTTTTATCAGTTCCCTTCCGTGTGGTTGCCTTACCCAACACACACACACACACACACACACACACACACACAATTGGGACTATTAGCCACTGCTCGTGTTATTTAAGGAAGAAGCTGATAATATTAAAGGGTAATCAGGGAAGGGCAGAATCCCTGATCCCCAGCAATGCAGAGTGCAAACTAAGCAAATGCTGCAGTCGGACTGCCCTCTTGGCAAGGAGAGATGGGAACTCCAGCTGCTACCAGTGTTGGGAACCAGGAGAAGCTGCTCTGTTGGCCAAAGGGATGAAGCAGCAGCACAGAGAGGGGCAGAGCTAGGAGGCTGGGGGCTCCTGGCTTCCTTCCTGCATCATTTCCGCGGCTGCAGGGCCCGACTCTTCCTTAGGCGTCATGAAGTGGACCAGCCTCCTGAGGTTTGTGAAGTTCCATGCTGCTCAAGCCATCCCCTACAAATCAGTCCTGATGCTTGTAGGTCTGCCAACACAGGGACACGTTCTGCCCAACTCAGTACAGGCTTCTGATTTAACTGTGTCCTTTTTTAAACTTTAATTTAGTAAATATAAATTTCAAAAGTACAGCTTATGGATTACAATGGCTTCCCCCCCCCATAACTTCCCTCCCACCTGCAACTCTCCCAACTCCCGCTCCCTCTCCCATTCCATTCACATCAAGATTCATTTTCAATTATCTTTAGATACAGAAGATCAATTTAGTATATATTAAGTACAGATTTCAACAGTTTGCACCCACACAGAACCATAAAGTATAAATCCTGTTTGAGTACTAGTTATAACATGAATTCACATTGAACAACACATTAAGGACAGAGATTCTACATGAAGAGTAAGTGCACAATGACTCCTGTTGTTGACTTAACAAATTGACACTGTTGTTTATGGTGTCAGTAATCTCCCTAGGCTCTTGTCATGAGTTGCCAAGGCTATGGATGCCTTTTGAGTTCAGAGACATCGATCTTATTTAGACAAGGTCATAGTCAAAGTGGAAGTTCACTCCTCCCTTCAGAGAAAGGTACCTCCTTCTTTGATGGCCTGTTCTTTCTGCTGGGATCTCACTTGCAGAGATTTTTCTTTTTTCTTTTTTTTTTTTTTTTTTTTTTTTTTTGCCAGAATGCCTTGGCTTTCCATGCCTAAAATACTCTCATGGACTCCTCAGCAAGATCCGAATGACTTAATGGCTGAATCTGAGACCAGAGTGCTGTTTAGGACATCTGCCAATCTACTGGGTCATTAAAAAATGATTATTCTTACAGTCCACCATGGTTATATTTCAAAAACATACACTGAATTCCAGTAGAGCTGGAATTTTTTTAAAAAAGGTTTATTTTATTTAGTTAAAAGGCAAAGTTACAGAGAGACAGAGAAAGGGATCTTCTATTACAGTATCAATCCCAAAATGGCCACAATGGCCAGGGCTGGGCCAGGCCAAAGCCAGGAGCCAGAAACTCAGAATCTGAGTCTTCCATGTGGGTGACGGGGACTCAATTACTTGAGTGATCACCTGCTGCCTCCCAGGGTGACATTAGCAGGGTGCTGGAGTCAGGAGCTGAGACAGAACTTGTACCCAGATACTTTTTTTAAAGATGTATTTAATTATTTGAAAGGCAGAGTTACAGAGACAGGGGGAGAAAGAGAGAGAGAGAGAGAGAGAGAGAGAGAGAGAGGAGAGAGATCTTCATCCACTGGTTCACTGCTCAAAGGCCACAATGGCCAAGGCTGGACCTGGCCAGAGCAAGGAGCCAGGAGCCAAGAGCTTCTTCCAAGCCTTCTTCATGGGTAGCAGGGGCCCAATCACTTGGATTGTAATCCATTGCTTTTCCCAGGCCATTAGCAGGGAACTGGATAGGAAGTGGAGCAGCTGGGACTTGAACCAGTGCCTATATGGGATGCTGGCATTGCAGGCAGTGACTTTAACAGCTATACTGCAATGATAGCTCCGCCAAATGGCTTCATTACCTCTGTGTATATTGTCCACCCTCACTAAATTCTTTTATTCAAAAGTGGAGGTTGTGACCCACCACTAGTCAGGTCCTAATGCCAGAGGTTGACCTAATGCCAGGTGATGAGTCTGTTGTGTCTAGGGGACCGAAGTCATGAATGTTTGTAGAAGGAAGACCGCCCAGCCCCAGCCTCACTACCTTTCCCTCTGCTGTGCTCTGGTTGGGGTCCCATCTCCATGCAGGCCAGCATGAAAGTCAGACGTGTGGTCAACACTCGCCGGGAGTTGCAATGAGTCCTGATGGTGGCGCTGTCCTCTTCCTCACTGCTACGTGATATGGCCTGGAGCCCATCTCTGCTCCACCATGATGTGTGGGTTCAGGCATGGCCTCCAAGCCACAGAGACAGAAGTGTCCCTTTCTCTCCCCACCTCTATGGCAGCCAGTAGAGGCTTGCATCCAGCAGAGCCTGTCCCCAGCACAGGGGCCTCAGGGACAGGGCTGGGGGTTAGAGATCTCACAGATCCCAACAGTCATAGCCCAGTCTGTCCCTTTGCACTGTGCCCACCCGCTCTGCACCCCTGGCTCCCAGCCTCATTTGGGGCAAATCCCTGTGCCCCAGAACATCTGCAAACAACAAAGTCCATTTGCTGTTCTCAGGGTCTGGGTCAGCTTCTGATGTTTGCAACCAAGACAGCTGACTGCTCCTGACACACACGCTTGCCCAGAATCCATGAAGAGATCACATCTCCCCTCGTGCCTTCAAGCAGTTCCCTTCTGGGCAGCAATGACACAAGGATGGCAAATGATGGGTCTTAACAGGTGACTCTATGCAACTCAATTCAAAACCGGCCACTTCAAGAAAACAAAAGGAGCCGTTCTGCACACTGAGGAGGGTGTACAGAGGGAGAGGCTGGCAGAACCTTCTGCCCATTTGTAGGAGCGGTGGGGTATGGGTCTCCCGAAGCACCGCTCCTCAGGTGGGGGTGCTGCTTGCCAAGGTGCAGGGCTGTGTGCTTTGCTGAAGTTGTATGTTCATCTAGAGCAGAGCAGGCGACCAGAGCCCCAGCCTCAGGCTGGCAGACAGCCTCTTTGTAAATAGAGTTCTGTTGGGTCCCGGCCATGCTCCTTGAGTTCCTGTTGTCTCTGGTGGCCTTCCTGCCCCAACGGCAGAGTGGAATCAATGCAGCATGTGGCCCAGGCTGCATGGGGGAAAATATTGAGCATCCGGGTCTTGACAGGACAAGCTTGCAGGCTCCTGACCCAGGGCCCAAGTATGCACCTGACTCGATGGAAAGTTCTGCTTGTACCAGAGGGTCTTCACAAGGTTCATAGAAAATGCATGTTATGAAAACAGGGCACATGGATTTCAAATTGTGGCACCAAAATACATGTGTTTTATTTCCATTTTCTACCAGTGTTTTTTAAAGGACTTCCATTGTCCTGGGTCCATTCTCTGTTGTTCTTAATTTCTTCCTGTTTATTGTCTCTTTTTCTTTCTCTCTGGAGAGTTGTTTATTTATTGGAAAGGCAGAGTGATGGAGAGGAGAGAGGGGGAGACACTGGCTCACTCTCCGGACGGCCTCAACAGCCTGGTCAGGGCCAGGCAAAACTGGAAGCCTGGAGCTCCATCCGGGTCTCCCACATGGATGACAGGGGCCCAAGTACTTGGGCTGTCTTCTGCTGCCATCCAAGGTAGATAGCAAGAAGCTGGGTCAGACGCCGAGCATCAGGGACTCGAACCTGCTACTAGAAGTAGCCACTTAACCAGCTACACCACAACATTGGCCACATTGTCCATTGTTTCAGTTCAAAAAATCACTTTAGTTTCTACACATTTGTGTGGTTTACATAAAAAAGGAATACAAAAAGTCCTAAAAAAAAAAAAAAAGGCCTGCACTGCGGTTCACTAGGCTAATCCCCCACCTGTGACGCCAGCACCCCAGGTTCTAGTCCCAGTTGCTCCTTTTCCAGTCCAGCTCTCTGCTGTGGCCGAGGAAAGTAGTGGAGGATGGCCCAAGTGCTTGGGTCCTGCACCCGCATGGGAGGCCAGGAGGAAGCACCTGGCTCCTGGCTTTGGATCGGTACAGCACCAGCTGGGGTGGCCATTTGGTGGGTGAACCAACGGAAGGAAGACCTTTCTCTCTGTCTCTCTCTCTCTCTCACTGTCTAACTCTGCCTGTCCAAAAAAAAAAAAAATTCCTGTTCCTGTCTCTCCTCACTGGCCACCATATTCCAAGAAATGACAGTCCTCAAGGGGAACAGATAAAAGTCTGAACATTTTGGAGGCCTGAGGAAGACCCTGGATTCTCTGAGAGCAAAGATAGGCCTCCGGAGCAGAGCAGTTAGAATGACTGACCTCACAGCGGGGCTGGAGCAAGGGCTCCCCGTTCCAGGTTGTGTAAGAATCACCTGGGAGCCAGGGTTCGCAGTGTACATTTTGAGTAGCTGCAGTGCCCACAGTTGGGTCTCTAACACCAACCTCCAATAAGAGGAGCCAGGGCTCATGGGAGAAAAGCCTGGTGACAAATAGGTAAGGAAAGATACAGGAGGAGCCTGGAGCATCCTTCCAGTCTCAGAAAGTAAGGAAGAGCTAACAGATTCAATGAGGCTTGCACTGTGTGCAGTTGGTAAAGCCACCGTCTGCAACCCTGGTATCTCCTAAGGGCACCAGTTCATGTCCCAGCTGCTCCACTTCAGATTCAGATTCCTGCTAATGCCATAGAGAAAGCAGCGGCAGAAGGCCCACATACTTGGGTGAGGAATTAGAGGATTAATATGCAGTTACAAAAGGCCTCTGTGGGAAGAAGAAAGAAAGTGCTTGTGTAAAACCTACCACTGCCCCAAGAAAATGATTGATAGAGAACATAGTGGGTCCTGTACCCATAGGCAACCATATGAGAAACTAGGTTCTGGCATCACACCAGACCACAGCACACAATAGCATGTCTCAAGTGCTTCACATCCCATCAGGTAGGCATAACCTACCTTAACTGGCCAGGTCAACAATACTTCTCAACTGTCACATCTCACAGGTAGTCCACATGGTCAAGTTTGCTAACTGGTCAGGAACCATGACCCCTATGCAAGAGACATAGAGAAAAACAAAGCAGACCCCTGGCATATTGAAACTGTGTAGAAGAATTGATCAGTTGCTGTGCACTTCCTATAGAAGTTCCCAATACCCGGACCTGGATGGACCCCACCCTGGAGGACCCCTCCTGAAAAGCGGGAGTCTGCTTCTCATAAAATCTGCTTTCACTTGCTTTTCTCACCCCATTTGCTATCCACATCATAATTCTTACTTATCGTGAGACAAAGGCCCAACTCCAAGCTCCTATAACACTTGGGCCCCTGCCCCCAGTGTGAAGACCTGGAAGAAGCTCCTGGCTCCTAACAAAGAGAAAGGCCTTCCATTGTATGATTCATTCCTCAGATGACTGCAACAGCCAGGGCAGGGCAAGGCCAAAGCCAGGAGCCAGGAGCTTCTTCCAGGTCTCTCACATGGGTGCTGGAGTCCAAGTACATGGGCTATCTTCCACTGCTTTCCCAGGGACATTAGCAGGGAGCTAGATAGGAAATGCAGCACTCAGGACTAGAACCATGACCCATATGGTATGCCTGTACTGCAGGTGGCTGCTTTACATGCTACACCAGAATAATGGTCCCCAAGACTTTTTTTTAATGACTTTTTTTAAAGACTTATTTATTTCACAGGCAGAATCGGAGAGAGAGAGAGAGAATCAGAATCTTCCATCTGCTGGTTCACTCCCCAGTTGACCACACTGCTAGGGTCGGGCCAGGCTGCAGCCAGGAGCCGGGAACTCCACAGGGATCTCCTGTGTGGGTGACAGGGACCCAAGCCCTTGGGCCATCCTCCACTGCCTTCATAGGCGCCTTACTAGGAAGCTGCATCAGATATAGAGCACCCAGGACTCAAGCCAGCATGTACATGGGATGCCAGCCTTGCAAGCAGTGGCTTAACCTGCTGTGCCACAATGCCAGCCCCTGGCCAAGGCTTTCTACCTCCACGTTGGTCAGTCACAGGGAAAGGGCATGACCTTGGTGGAGGCAGCTCTGCCGCGGAGGCCATTCCCAAAGAGGCTGGCATTTGAAGGCTGTTTACTGACAGTACTAGCAGCGGCAGGAATTGTGTTCTGTATTACTGAGTTAATCTGTGCAGTGCGGCACTCCCAACCCCCACCGCACCCTCGCCGCAATATATCATCCTGTGAGTCCCATACAAACAGCCTACAGAGCAGTCATATTGTAGCTACTTTATAGATGAGGAAACAGGCTCCGAGAGGTCAGCTTGCTGGGAATTGGTGGGCCTGGGGTCGCACAGCCTCCGCTGTTGTGTGAAACCCTTCCTCTTGCAAAGCATCCAGCCTGCAGGCCTGGCGACCTTCAGGGAAGGAGGTCCATGGGACGGCTGCCCCAGGGCTTCATGTATGAGGCGTTCCTCCTTAGAGCCTGCCAAGATCTCTTCTGATTTATCAACGTGGCCCTATGAGCATGGAAAACGGCTTTTTAACGTCTCCTCAGCCTCTTCACCAACTCCTTCATTAGGTTTCTCTAACCTTCCAGGCTTCAATCCAACTTGACCCCAAACAGGTGCATTCATTGGAGTCATTGTGAAGTCACAGTCAACTTTCAGTTGTCTGTAGAAGTCTGCACTAAGAATCTTTCAGTCAAAAATATTGAACTCGGGGCTGGTGTTGTGGCACAGTGGGTTAAGCCTCTGGCCTTCAATGTCGGCAACCCGTATCAGAGTGCAGGTTCAAGTCCTGGCTGCTCCGTTTCCCATCCAGCTGTCTGATAATGGGCCCGGGAAAGCACTAGAAGATGGAATTCCTGACTCCTGACTTCAGCCTAACTCAGCCCCAGCTGTAAGGAGAGTGAACCAGCAAATGAAAGCACTTCTCACTCTGCCTTTCAATTAAATAAAGCTTTGAAAAGAAAGAAAGAAAGCACAGTGGTGGTTTCCAGGGGCTGGAGGCATGTGGAAATGTGGAGTTACGCTTTAGTGGGTGCTGGATTTCCATTCTGTAACATGAAAAGTGCTCTGGAGATGGATGGGGGTGATGGTTAGACAACAAAATTAAAAATGTTTCATACAAATAAATTGTGGTTTTTAAAAAATGGCATATGGGGGGCCAGTGCTGTGGCGCAGTGGGTTAACGCCCTGACCTGAAGCGCCAGCATCCTATATGGTGCTGGTTTTAGTCCTGGCTGCTCCATTTCTGATCCAGCTCTCTGCTATGGCCTGGGATACCAGTAGAAGATGGTCCAAATCCTTGGGCCCCTGCACCCACATGGGAGACCCAGAAGAAGCTCCTGGCTCCTGGCTTCAGATCGAGAAACTCTGGACGTTGCAGTCATGTGGGGAGGAAACCAGCAGATGGAAGACCTCTCTCTCTGTCTCTACCTCTCTCTGTAACTCTTTCAAATAAATAAAATAAATCTTTTTTAAAAATGGCATATGGGTGCTGACGCTGTGGTACAGTGGATTAAAGCCTTGGCGTGCAGTGCCAGCATCCTATATGGGCACCAGTTCGGGTCTCTGCTGCTCCACTTCTGATCCAGCTCTCTGCTATGGCCTGGGATACCAGTAGAAGATGGCCCAAGTCCTTGGGCCCCAGCACCCGCATGAGAGACCCCGAAGAAGCTGCTGGCATCAGATTGGCTCAGCTTCAGCAGTTGCAGCCATTTGTGGAGTGAACCAGTGATGGAAGACCGCTCTCTCTCTGTCTCTACCTCTCTCTAACACTGTCTCCCAAATAAGTAAGTCTTAGAAAAAAAATTTATGTTGGGTTGGTGTTGTGGTATAACATGATAAGCTGTTGCCTGCAGCACCGGCATCCCATATGAGCACCAATTCGAGTCCTGGCTACTCCACTTCTGATCCAGCTCCCTGCTAATGTGCCTGGGAAAGCAGCAGAAGATGGCCCAAGTGTTTGGGTCCCTGCACCCATATGTAAGACCCAGAAAATCTCCTGGCTTTGGACTGGTCCAGCTCCAGCCATTATGGCCATTGGGGAATGAACCAGCAGATGGAAGATGCTCTCTCTCCTTCTCTCACTGTAACTCTGCATTGCAAATAAATAAAATGAGTCTTTTTTTAAAAAAAGTTATGGCAGGCCAGCACCGCGGCTCACTAAGCTAATCCTCCGCCTTGGGGCACTGGCACACCGGGTTCTAGTCCCGGTCGGGGCGCCAGATTCTGTCCCGGTTGACCCTCTTCCAGGACAGCTCTCTGCTGTGGCCAGGGAGTGCAGTGGAGGATGGCCCAAGTGCATGGGGCCTGCACCCCATGGGAGACCAGGATAAGTACCTGGCTCCTGCCATCGGATCAGTGCGGTGCGCCAGCCCCAGCACACCGGCCGCAGCGGCCATTGGAGGGTAAACCAACGGCAAAGGAAGACCTTTCTCTCTGTCTCCCTCTCTCTCACTGTCCACTCTGCCTGTCAAAAAAAAAAAAAGTTAAGGCAAATACGGCAAAAACAAACCTGATTTATGTGGAAGAGTTTCCATAGGGGCATTTTACAATTGAAAAAAAAAAAAGGACACAGGGATGAAAGGTGAGTCAAGGAAGGCTTGCAGTATAGACAGTGAGCAAAGACCTTTGGTTTTCCTAAGCTGGGAGTCCCGAAATTCATACAAGGGAAGCCTTTCCTTTTCTTTCGTTTTGTACTTTGTTTGAGCATTAACTTCTAGATTAGTCTCTGCTGAAAGGAACAGCAGCCCAGGCCAAGTCCAGCCTCTGAGGCACCAGGCAGCCCTCATTCTGCCAAGCACCAGTGCCATCCCCTTTACAGCTCCTCCTCTCTCCTCCACTCGCCTGGGATCCACACGGACGATGAGCAGTGCCCATTCGTTCAGCTGTTCTTTTCCTTCATGGACAAAACCATGGATAAAATGTGACGTCCTGATTGGTTGGCTTTCACTCACAAATACACATGGACAGAAACATATTGTGCAAACTATTTTTCCAACTGAAGTGGTTTTTTTTGTCTTTTTTTATTTTTTATGTACTTATTTATTTGAAAGCCAGTGTTACAGAGGCAGAGAGAGAGAGAGAGAAAGTCTTCCATTCACTGGTTCATTCCCCAAATGGCCACAACAGCCAGAGCTCTGCCAATCCAAGCCAGGAGCCAGGAGCTTCTTCAGGGTCTCTCATGCGGGTGCAGGGGCCCAAGGACTTGAGCCATCTTCTACTGCTTTCCCAGGCCATAGCAGAGAGCTGGATCAGAAATGGAGCAGCCAGGACGTGAACCAGCACCCATATGGGATGCCAGCACTGAAGGTGGCGGCTTTACCCACTATGCCACAGCACCGGCCCCAAATCCACTCTTTTCAAACAAGCTCCACCCACTATGCCACAATGCCACACACACACACACCCTTTTTTTTTTAACACTGAAGTTTGAAACCAGCTTGGGAAGTTTAGTCCAGAACAAAACAGTGTTGCCTAAGTGCTATCTATTCACACTGGCATTCCTTCTTTACATCTTAGTGCCATTCCACAATCCAGTCTGCTCAGATCCTCCCCAGGAGTCCCTTGGCAACCCTGGTTTCCAGATGGAACAAGTCCTAAACAAGGTGTCCCTACAAAGAAACCGACCAGAAAGGTGATGCTAGATTTGGGGACATTTCTGCTTAGCAGAATGGCAAGAAAGTGACCCTTTGTTATTTTTCTCACTAAAGTCCTAACTACAATTTTAAAAATCAAGACTGTGTTTCCTTGCTGCCCTCCACTGGTCCAGAAATATGGTGCTGTGGTGAAATCCTCTCCAGTCCATGGATACTTCCAATCCAGGCAAAAGTACCTAAAACTTTCTCTGGACCATGAAGGAAGTGGTTTTTCATTCATAAATGCTCAAGGCTTTCGACTGCCCTGCCCAACAGCACACACCATCTGAACGGAGGAAAAGATCAGAGGTAGAGGCCAGCATTGTGCCAATAGTAAGCTAAGCCTCCACCTGCAGTGCCAGAATCCCATGTGGATGCTGGTTCAAGTCCTGGCTGCTCCACTTCCAATCCAACTCCCTGCTCATGGCTTGGGAAAGCAGTGGAAGATGGCCCAAGTGCTTGGGCCCTTGAACTCACATGGGAGACCCAGAAGATGCTCCTGGCTCCTGTCTTCGGACACATAGGGAGTAAGCAGTGGATAGAAGATCTCTCTGTCTCTCCCTCTCTCTGTCTGTAACTCTGCCTCTCAAATAAATAAACTAATTTTTAAAAGAACAGAAATACCAGGTGGTTTCTTAAGGAGGACAGTTGGGGTGAGGAAGTTGTGCAAGGAGGCCTGTATCAGACCCTTACTGTGTCTTTATTATGTCCTCCTGAAGCCTTTAATAAAAGGTCAATGTGTTATATGGTGTTCTCAGTTGGAGAAGCATCTGTCATGACAGGAAATTGGTAGGCTGTGGGTTTATCAAGACAGAAACGCAAACCTCAGCTCTTCCTGAGTTCCAAAGCATTCATTTCAGCAACTGAATGAAATAAACCGACTTCACACACTGAAATTATATGTCAGCTATCTTTATTAATCTTGTTGTAACCCCAGATGATTTTCCTTGAGACAATACTATTTCAGTTTTACTGTTTTTACTTCCATCACCACACCCTCATTGCACTGCAGAATTCACTGTATGCAATCAAGTACCTGAGCCATGGTTTGTGATTTTGTTAACGAGTGATAGCACAGATGACACCATCACAAGGGAAGGGTTTTCTTCTGACACCTGGTTTTGTTTGGCGTTCCTGTAGGAGAGTTTTAGCAAAGGGTGGTTTCAAAGGTTGACTCGTTCCCCCTTCACAAGTCGACTTCGAAATATAAAAACATCCTGGAAATAAGGCCAAACAGAAGGAATTTATGGAACACTTCTATTTGCCTATTCACCATCTACATAGGGTTAAATAGGGGGAAAATTTCCCCGTTATTGCTACACTGGTTAGTAAGTAAACCATGTTCTGAGACTCCAATTAATGTAATATCTAAAATAGTGCCACCACACTAAGTCAGTGGGGGCCCCACATCGCCAGCCCTGGCTGAGGTGGTGCACCTGCTAACTGCAGGGAATGTCTCATAACATCGCTAGTTCCTGAAGAGTTTCCTCTGCACTTCCCTGCCGACCTTTATGCTAACTGCTTGAGCCATCTAGAACATTCTACTCCTGATTACATCCTAACCGGGAAAACCAGTGTCTTGGGTTACTAATTTGTTTGTTGCTTTTTTTCCTTTGTTTTTTGATGACACAATTTAGAACTCCTTGTTTATTATTTATTTCTGGGCAAAAGGTATGGTGGAAAGGATGATTTTAGAATTAGACCTCTGAAATCTTATTTTGCTAAGGGAACTTGCACCAACCACTGGGACTCATGTTCTCCTACACAGCACAGAGCTGTGCTGACTGCTCCTTTCAGTGTGGGAGAAGAAAACAGGAGAATGGACGTGAACGTGCTTTGATACCTCACAAAGAATTATAAAGCAGATCACAACAATTAGCACCGCCATTCTCAGTAAATATAGGAGGCATTTATTCAGCACAGACTTGCTGAATTCAAACATATGTGCAGCTGGACCTCATCATATCTTCAGGGCACTGGTTCCAGGACCCCCAGGGAATACAACATCTAAGGCTGCTCCAGTCCCTCATCTGAGTATCAAGTAGTGTATAAAACCTGAATCTAACCTGTGCACATCCTCCTGCCTACTTCAAGTCATCTTTAGAGTTTTCATAATATTAGTACAATGACTATGCTATGTAAACAGCTGTTCTGGATCATTCAGGGACTAATGACACAGATAATTTGTCTGCTCGTCACCGGTAGCTTTGACTGTCTGCTCGTTAATAAGGAACAAGTCTGTACATATTTGAGTCTAGTGGAATATTTTTTCAAATGTTTCTGCTTCTCTTTTATACTTTGGATGATTGATCTACAGATGCAGAACTTGCAATTAAGCAGAGCTGACCCCATACTGTGTTTGTCCTATGTTAAAATTCAGGGTGTCAGACAGAAGTCCCAGTGGACAGATTAGGTTGTCTGTGTGAGGCATTTTAAGGACTGAACAAAAGGCAAGGGACAAGATTTCGAGGGAAAAATGCCAAGCCAAGACCTGGTCAGCTGGGGTCACACCTGCAGGAAATGAAGGAAGAAGATTCTCATGCCGGGAAGCTACTTCAGAAGGTGACTG
This sequence comes from Oryctolagus cuniculus, assembly GCF_051225735.1. Lineage (NCBI taxonomy): Eukaryota > Metazoa > Chordata > Mammalia > Lagomorpha > Leporidae > Oryctolagus > Oryctolagus cuniculus. The sequence goes on along the minus strand of NC_142879.1, from coordinate 69,854,442 downwards.
GCAACGGCTGGTGGCTGCCTTGGCAGGCAGTGTCCTACAGCACACTCAGCAGCCCAGAGTCCCTGTGATAGCCCGTCTCCCTAGGAAGCATTTGCGATTGCACTTGTCATTATCTATTACAAATTAAATAACAAGATCAGCTAAAACACGCATATTACAGGAACTAAGGTCACCACGTTTAGTTATTTGCCTTGACTGATAATCTGTCTACTGGTCTTCAGCAGAATATCCACTAGCTAAAAATGATGATGCACGCATGATGCGTGTCCACAAGAGAGCATATGCAGCACTGTTTCATGGCCCTACTCAATGAATGTTCCTGATCTTTACCCCTGCTGTACGCAAGATGCGCCTCTCCTCAAACCCCAGAGGCAAGTTTACCAAAAGGAACATGTGCTTGGGCATTGCTCTCTGGCAGCCTCACTGGCTTTGCTAATGGCCAAATGTGCAATTTTGTGGTGATACTGGAGGCCTGTGATGGCCATCCCGAACTTGGACCTGCCCTGCTCTGCCTTCAGAAGGTAGTGTTCTGAGCTTCATTTTGTCTCACTGATATCTGCTTCCTACTTTTGTTCTTGTCTGTGCTGTGTGCAACAGGTCTGACCTCGCACTGTGGGACCTCCCCAAGACACAGAGCTGCAGCTGCAGGTGCCCGGGTCCCCTGCAGGGGGAAGCAGGTGCAGCCGGAAAGGCCACTGCCACTCTCAGTGTGGCTCAGCAGTGCACTCTGCACCTCCCAGAATTAAACTGGGTGGGAGAACCGTGAAGCATCTGAAGACACACGTGACACCAGTACCTTATTTTTCACAAGCGTACCTTGAAGTCCACGGTGCCCTCATAGCCCTGGAATTTATCCACCATTCGTGAAACTTCCTTCCCAATGTTTTCTTGGATGGTGCCCTCCACATCAATGTAGTGGCAGTCGGCACTGGCGTAATGGCAGGAAATGGCCTGTGGAGAGTGGTGAAATTGAGAAACACATCCCATTGCTGCCAGCAACCAACCAGGCAGGGAGGCCTTCTCTTACCCAGCCAATTCTACACTGGAAGCCTGCTCCATGGGACACAAAATCAGTGTCTCTGTAGCTCAGCTCCACCCCTCTCCCAGGACCCCAGTTAAAGGCTAACTGAAAAGTTACAAATGGTTTTTAACCAGGTGTGATAACTGAGGCAGCTGAGCCGATCATTGTTTTTTACAAGGTGTAGATGGGGGGCTGGTGCTGTGGCATAGTGAACTAAGCCTTTGCCTATATCACCAGCGTCCCATATGGGCACTGGTTCATGTCCTGGCTGCTCCTCTTCCAATCCAGCTCTCTGCGATGGCCTAATTACTTGGTCCCCTGCACCCATGTGTGGACTTGGAAGAATCTCCTGGCTCCTGGCTTCAGATCAGCCCAGCTCTGGCCTTTGCAGCTAATTGGGGGGGGGAGGAACCAGTGGATGGAAGACCTCTCTTGGGAAAGCACTTGGGTCCTTGCCCCACACAGACTTCCAGGATTCTGGTTTCAGCCTGGCCCAGCTCTGGCTATTGCAGCCATTTGAGGAGTGAACCAGTGCATCAAAGATTCTCTCTCTCTCTCTCTCTCTCTTTCTCTGTCACTTTGCCTTTTAAATAAAAAATACATCTTTAAGAAAAGAAAAGGTATGGAGGGGACAGGAAACACAATCCCCTAGGTGAGAGAACTTTGCCATGGGATTTTCCTAAGCCCCACAAAGCCAGGTATCCCAAGCAGCCCGTCATCTTCTTAGTTCCAAGACTAGGCCCCCTGTCAAATTTGGGAGGGTTAGTATTCTGATGGCAAGCATGAAAACAAAAGACACTGTGGAAAGAAAACCCATGCCCACCTCCTCTCAAATCAGAGGGAACACTTCAAGGCCAAGGCCGCTGTTTCCTTCAAGGCAAAGGCTTAAGTTATGTGGTTCTTCCCGTCCTAGAAAAACTTAAACAGACCTAAGTGGCAAAGCAACGTTAAAACTCACTGTCTTTGCCACAGGTCAGATATCTTAAGGTGACTGCACCCTGCAGGAGGACTTACTACTTTGCCCAACACATGGAGCTTCCAGAGAGTGGAGTGCCAAACTCCATTTCCTTAGGTGAGCCCCTGTGTAGCCACAGCAGAGCCCCAGGCAAAGGCAAACACGTGTGCGCCGGCATTCACATTGTTATGTCATGATGATTAATATTTTTCTGGGGCATTAAGGCCACTGAAAACATCCTGAAAGAACACTGCACAGTCCATGTAGTAAAACCCATAGCGCATTTGCATAACTGTCCCTGCACCTCCTCACTCCTGTGGCGGAGGGCTGTGCAAGTGCAGAGTCCAATCCCATCTTCTATTTAAGATTCTGGCATTGTTGCACAGGATGGGTTGTTTGTGTTCATTGTGACTTGGGAAAAATGTTAGGGACCTTGATTGCTGAGGTTTTATTGGAATCCTCTTAATTTTTTTAAGTTTTTTTTTTTTTTGAGAGGTCAAGTACAGAGACAGAGAGAGTGAAAGGTCCTCCATCCGCTGGTTCACTCCCCAAATGACCACAATGGCCAGAGCTGGGCCAGGACAAAGCCAGGAGCTTCATCCGGGTCTCCCATGTGGGTGGAGGGACCCAAGTACTTGGGCCATCTTCCACTGCTTTCCCAGCCATAGCAGACTCTGGATTGTAAGAAGAGCAGCTGGGACACGAACCAACAGCCATATCGGATGCCAGCACCATAAGCAGAGGCTTAGCCTACTACACCACAGCGCTGGCCTCATCCCCTTTAATTTTGCCGCTTGGGAGGCTGCCTCAACTTGCCTCAGCCTAATCTGGGCCCTACTGAGCCCGGGGAAGAAAATGAATGGATGGAACATGAAATGTGACCCCTGACCTTTGCCCTTGGAGAGGCTTCAGGAATTGGTGGGAACAGCATGATGAACTGGAAAGCCCCACTGGGCCCCAAAGGAGCTCCAGTATTGGGTGTGGACAGCATGTTATCCTGGGAGAATGTGCACCCACGGGACTGTCAGTCTGTGAGACCAAGAAGTCAACCATCCGGGGTGTGTGAGGATCCTCATTCCCTTTTGAATGCAAGCAATGAAATTAAAACCTTCTAAGGCCAAGGGATTAATATATATATATATATATATATATATATATATATATATATATGGCTGCTGTTCGTTCTGGCTTCAGGGCAATCAATTCAGAATCAATACAACGTGTATTGGATCAATACTGCTTTCCCAGCAGTAATATTAACATGAAGTTCCCTCCAGTTATCATTTACACAAGCATCCAAATTCCACATTTTAGCCCCAGAAGAAGCCATCCCGAGCACGTTCATGTGTCAGTAGTCAATATCCACATGATTAGGATCCTGAGGTCCTCTGGCTTCTCACTGATAAGAGCCAAAAAGGCACAAGGCCCAGAAATTGATTTCCTGGTAAACAAACTGGACTAAAGTCCAGTTTAGTTAAAACTCGCACACCCTTCACATTTTCATATATCTTAAAATTTTTGTTTCTAACTCATCATCTCTGAGAGCTGCAGCAACGTGAACGCATACCTTCCGGAAGCCTTGGGTTCTGTTCCGCCCGGATCCATGGATGAGCAAAGGATGAAAGAAAACTGTGTCCCCCTTCTCCATCACAAGGTGCACGCGGGCGTTGTTCTTCTCGTAGTCCTGGATCCCGTGGTACATTATGTTAACTCCTCCCTGCGACACACAAGAGAAGACACAGCTAAACGCGAGGAAGCAGCAACATCAGTAAAAACTTGTTCAACGGCTCACTACAGAAGCACGGGCGCTCTCTGTTCTTCCAAGAGAAAGAGACATCTGAATCAGAGTCTTGGAAAAGTTTTCAGGGGCCAGCACTGTGGTACATGGGTTGAGCTTTTGCCTATATTGCTGGCATCCCATGTGGGCGCCAGTTCAAGTCCTGGCTGCTCCACTTCCAATCCAGCTTCCTGCTAATGTGCCTGGGGAGGCAACAGAAGATGGCCCAAGAACCTGGGTGCCTGCACCAATGTGGGAGACCAGGAAGAAGCTCCAGGCTTTAGCTTGGCCCAACCCCAGCCCTTGCAGCCATTAGGGGAGGGAACCAGCAGATGGAAGCGCTCTCTTGCTCTCTCTCCCTCTCTTTCCCTCTCTCACTGTGTGTGTGTATGTGTGTGTGTATGTATGTGTGTATTTCTGCCTTTAAAATAAATAAATAATTATTTTTAAAAAATAAGGAAAGCCAAATTTTTCCATACGCAAAAGCCTCTCGGGTGCCTGGTTTGAGAAGTCATGTGTTGGTATTAAATCTTTGAAATTTCATGACTGAGTCAAACAGGAAGCCTCAGACGGGCTTTGCCTTTTGGATCAGTACAGGTCGACCCTTCCCCGCCCTTCTCCTGACCCTGCCAGCTGACTCTGTAACAGTCTTTGCCAGCAGTGTCCTCTCCCAGAGCTCGCGAACATTCTTCTCCATTACAGGGGTGCGTCTCTGAGAAGCCAGTCCTTCTGAAATAGGGGTAGGGTGGAAATGCTCAATTTGTACTTTATTTACTTTTTGCTCAAAACCATTTATGTCACGTCCTTAGTAAGAAAAAAAAAAAACAAAAAGAATACATTTGGTGTTTGTTTAAAACTGTTTCCAAAGCAAGTTATTGCTTTAGGTAATGGGTTACATCTTTATTGCAGAAACTCAAGTGAGAAGCATGTAAAGCTTGCAAGCCTCAGGGTGTGTGTTTGGTTTAGCTGTGTAGATGCCTACACTCCACATCAGGGGCCTGAGTTCCATACCCGCCTCGAGCTTCCTACTAATGCAGACCCTGGGAGGCAGCAGGTGATGGGTCAAGTACTTGGGTTCCTGGGGCCGGTGCTATGGCACAGTGGGTTAAAGCCTTGGCCTGAAGTGCTAAAACCGGCAATCCATATGGGCGCTGGTTCTAGTCCCAGCTACTCCTCTTCCGACCAGCTCTCTGATATGGACTGGGAAAGCAGTGGAAGATAGCCCAAGTCCTTGGGCCCCTGCATCCACGTGGGAGACCCAGAAGAAGCTCCTGGCTCCTGACTTCGGATCTGCACAGCTTTGGCCGTTTTGGACATCTGGGGAGTCAACCAGTGGATGGAAGACCTCTCTCTCTCGGTCTCTAACTCTCTCTGTGACTCGGCCTTTCAAATAAATAAAAATATCTTTAAAAATAAATAAAATAATAAGCTGTAAGCTCCTATTTTTAAAAAAAGTACTTGGGTTCCTGCCACCCACATGAGAGACCTGGCCTGAGCTCCCAGCTCCTTGACTCTGCCACTGCGGGTTTCTGGGGAGCGTGAACCAGTAGATGGGAGTGCATGCATGCACTGTGTTTGTCTCTGAAAGAAAAAGAGAAGGAAGGAAGGGACAGAGGGAGGGAGGGAGACAGAGAGCGAGGGAAAGAGAGGGAGGAGGGAAGGAAGGGAGAGAGGAAAGACAGACAGCGAGAAAGACAATAAAGTTCACAGTGTGGGAGTTTACATGGGTCACTGGGGGGCAGGGAGGCAGGAGCACCCAATCCCCTTCCCAAGGGATCCCAAATCCCATGCCTCTGTCTGCGCCCACTTCCCTGCTGCAGAGTGGTGAACCTTGACCCAGTGCCCTTCTCTTCTGGCAAAAGGTGGAAACGTGACCCAGGCTCAGCAAGTCAGACCCCCAGCCCCGCAGCTGCCACCACTCTGAGCCCCACAGAGGGGACAGCCCCAGCCTGGCCCTGGAGTCCTACAGACATCCCTCCGGCCTAAGGCATCCAGAGCCTCTCCTGCTGCTTACTTGCACTAACTCTCACCAAAACCGGAACTTCATGGATGATCTCACAATTCCACGTTTTTCTAACAGGATCCAGACTCAAATATTTTCACGTAACACTAATCATCCGTGCAAGAATTCTAACGGAGACGAACGTTCAGAGGTTCTTCACTTCTGAAGACCCACAACCCCCACTTTCTGCTCAGCCGCAGGTGCTCTTCCAGCCCAACCATCTCTCAGGCCTTCCCAACCTCCTCATCTTATGCCTCAAATGCTCATGGTCTGCTTCTGGTTCCTCTGGCTCTGGACGCCCACAGCTCCAGTGCATCCTGGGCCAGAGCGTCAGCCTATTCTTCAACAAGGACCGATCTGATGCCGCCACTCGTTGGCTTAAAGGAGCTTAACAGTCCCCAGCATCTACAGCTGCACGGATGACAAAGCCAGAAAGTAACTCAGTGTTTACCTGTGATTAAGAGAGCTTATCTCGCCAGCGCTGCAGCTCACTAGGCTAATCCTTCGCCTTGCGGCACCAGCACACCGGATTCTAGGTCAGTCGGGGCGCCAGATTCTGTCCTGGTTGCCCCTCTTCCAGGCCAGCTCTCTGCTGTGGCCAGGGAGTGCAGTGCCGGATGGCCCAAGTGCTTGGGCCCTGCACCCCATGGGAGACCAAGAGAAGCACCTGGCTCCTGCCATCGGATCAGCGCGGTGCGCCGGCCGCATTGGAGGGTGAAACAACGGCAAAGGAAGACCTTTCTCTCTGTCTCTCTCTCTCTCACTGTCCACTCTGCCTTTCAAAAAAAAAAAAAAAGAGAGAGAGAGAGAGAGAGAGAGCTTATCTCGATTGTGGTGGGGATTGCACAAGGGTGTGTTTGTGTGTGTGTGTGTGTGTGTGTCAAAGTGATCATGTTATAGATTCAAAATATGCTCAGTTTGGGGCAAAGATGATGACTGGGAAACCCACATGCCACATCAGAATGCCTGGTTTGAGTCCTGGTTCCTAGGCTTCTGGACCCAGCTTCTTGCTGACCCAAATCCTGTGACACAGCAGGTATCAAGTACGTGTGTCCCTGCCACCTATGGGGGAGACCTGGCCAAGCCCTGGCTGTTGTGATCATTTGGGGAGTGAACCTGCAGATGGAAGAGCTCTGTCTCTCTCTCTCTTTCTGCTCTCTGCCCTTTAACCCAGGCCTCCTGCTTGGGCCATTCTCCCCCGACCAGCCCTCCACAGAGCCCCGATGGCCTCTGCAGTTGCAGCACACGGTCCCATCCTCTTCTCCGCTCTCAGAGCCACGGTCAGCGAGCAGACTGGGGGGCACGTATCACCCACATCCAGGACTGAAGTGCTTACGTCTTCCTCTGCGATTAGGCCATGCCATCTCGGGCCCTCCGCAGCACCTGCTCAAGTTCCCCACCTGGGCCGGTTTTCAAACGCATGTTCAAAGGACAACTACACTGGGTGTTGGTCTGACATCCTGCAACTGGCGCTGATCACATTTCTAAGTCTCGGGACAGCGCTTGGCTAAGAAAGGCAGTGCCCTCTCCTCTGTATGCTCTTTATGGATGCTGAGTGAAATTTAAAACTGGGAAGGAGATTCGGCTCCTAGACAGACCTACCTCCCACTGCGGGTAGTCGTGTGGCTTCAGGGGGCCTTTGTGGGTGCCGGGAAGCACCACCAGACAACCGTTGTTCCGATCAATGTGCTCCATCGCGGTCCAAGCACAAACAATGAGATTGCTGGGCCGGAAGGGGAAATAGTGCAGATCCTGGTGCAAGGGATGACGGGACGTCTTCTTGCCTGAAAGAGAACCTGCTGTTAAAAGCTGTTCAAGGGCAGACAAGAGGCCCCGTGGTTAAGACACTGGTGAGGACATCTGCATCCCCATTCAGATGCCTGGGTCTGATACTCAGTCCTGGCTCCTAACTCCAGTTTCTTGCCACTCTGCACCCTGGAAGGCACTGGGTGAAGATGGTTCAAGTACCTTAGTTCCTGCCACCCAGGTGGGTACCTGGATTGAGTTCCTGGCCCAGCCCCAGGCATTGCAAGTATCAGGGAGTGAATCAGAAGATGGGCTCTTTCTTGAGAGGGCTCTCGCTCTCTCTCTTTTCTTCTCAGACAAATTTTTTTTAATTTTAAATAAATAATCAAATTAAATCTAATGTCTTAAAAAGACATTTGTCCAAGTCTCAGAATTCCTTATCCTTTGCCTGGAAAACCGGAAAAATGAACTATCCCCAGGCAAATGAAACAACACTACAGAAAAATCAACCTTGAGAGAGAAGCAACCAACTGGATGTCAAATCAAAAGGGGAGGGGCCGGCACTGTGGAGTAGCAGTGCCACATCCCATATGGGTGGGGGTTTCAGTCTTGGCTGCTCCACTTCCGATCCAGCTCTGTGCAATGGCCTGAGAAAGCAGTTTACTGTGGCCCAAGTCCTTGGGCCCCTGCACTTGCGTAGGAGACCCAGAAGAAGCTCCTGGCTTTGGATCGGCCCAGCTTTGGTCATTGTGGCCATTTGGGGAGTGAACCAGCCACTACAACTGCAGGAGCAAAGCCAGTCTGAGGCCAGAAGCCTGGAAGTTCTGCACCACCAAGGTCAGAACATCAACCTCACATATGTTAATTGAACATTTTTTCTTGCTTCTCCTTAATAAGAAGAGTCCTGGAGTACTGTGGTGGCACCGCTGGTTAAGTACCACCTACAATGCTGGCATCCTTTATGAGCGCTGGTTCGAGTCCTGAATGCTGCACTTCCAACGCAGCTCCCTTCTGATGCACCTGGGAAGGCAGCAGAAGATGGCCCAAGTGCTTGGGCCCCTGCCACCCACCAGTGAACTCAGGGGGCTTCCATAGCCTTGGCAGCTCATGACAAGAGCCCAGGGTGATTACTGATGCCATAAACAAGAGTGTCAATTTGTTAAGTCAACAACAGGAGTCACTGTGCACTTACTCCTCATGTAGGATCTTTGCACTTAGTGTGCTGTACATTGTGATTTAATGCTATAACTAGTACTCAAACAGTATTTTTCACTTTATGTTTCTGTTTGGGAGCAAACTGTAGAAATCTTTACCTAATGTATGCTAAACTGATCTTCTGTATATAAAGAGAAACAAAAATGAATCTTGATGTGAATGGAAGGGGAGAGGGAGTGGGAAAGGGGAGGGTTGTGGTTGGGAGGGACGTTATGGGGGGAAGCCATTGTAATCCATAAGCTGTACTTTGGAAATTTATATTCATTAAATAAAAGTTAAAAAAATAAGAAAGAGGGTTGGAGGGAGGTTACGGGGGGGAAATGCTATAATCCAAAACTCTACTTTTGAAATTTATATTTATTAAATAAAAGTTTAAAAAAAATAAAATTAAATTTAAAAAAAATAAGAAGAGTCCTTTACCAACATCTGGAGGTTTGTTAATCAGCATTGCGTGCATGGCCATAATATTGGGTCCGGTGAAGCACTCCACGTATTTCAAGATCTAAGAAAAAAAGGGGGAGGGGGAGGAACAAAGTTTCATGGGCAATCAGAAGTACAGGCCAGTGGCACCAAGGCCAACTCCTCTATGACAGGCAAGATGGTAACAGTCAGTATTTCACAACACTGAGAACAAAGCATGGCGGAAAATCCAGAAACTGGAAACCACTCTACATCTACAACCCGTTGAATTGGGCAGGCTTGTCTGAGTAGCTGGGAATATTACCTGTTTCTCTCTACAAGAAAGGGGTGCGTTTCTGTAAGGTATCAGCCTAGAAGGCCAGGACCAGCCCTTCTGCCACCCAAAGCCACAGACAGTGCCCAGGGAGAAACGGCTTCCTTTTTCTTCTTGGAGACCCTGCACAAGAACGACCCTGCCTAAGTGGGCCCAAGGGGAGCATCTGGCCCGGCAGCTGGGTTTGAGTCCCAGCTCTGTGCCCAATTCCAGCTCCCTGCTCGTGCACACGCTGGGAGGGAGCAGCTGATGGCTCAAGTCGCTGGGTTCTTGCCACCCACGTGGGAGACCTGGATTGAGTTCCAGCGCCCACCTTTGGCAGGCCCAGCCCTGGACACTTATGGGCATCTGTGGAGTAGAATTGTGAGTGGAGATTTCTCCATCAGTCTGCCTCTCAGACAGTAAGAGAAGAAAGGAAGAGCTCAGCAGGATTTGCTGCTGTCAGGAGCGGCCAGGTCAGAGCAGGGCAGCGGCTCAGAGGACACTGCACAACCAGTGTGCCCTCCCCTCCACGTCTTCACATAGGCGGGAAGCAGGCCCAGTCACGGGAAGCAGGCGTGCAGCAGTGGACAAGAAAAGCAGGTCCTGTGCCTGTGCAGTTGGCAGTCACGTGGGAATCAAGATGCTGACTCGATCATGACTTGGGAGCATTGTGTGGCACAGCCAAGGGTGAGCTGCACCGAGAGCACCTGACAAGGAGCAGGGAATTGGTCCCGGGCTCTGGGGGTGGGGTGCTGCGCCACACAGGGACCCCAGCCACGGACTCCCAACCAAATGCCCACGACACATCGGGCCATCTAAGCCTTACAGGATGCCTGAAAATTCACTCCGTCTTCCAAAGAATCCCTGAAGATGAAAGTCCCGCACGGATAAACCCAAGACTCAGAAGTCAGATCAGGGAAGAAGACGGCATTCAAGCGTGGGCCAGGTCTGATTCCAAAACAGGAGGCAGGGCCCACTCCTCCTCACAGCCTGATCTCTGCTAGGTCGGGAATGTTGGCAGTTACAGCCTGAAACACTTGAAATGTACAAACAGCTCGAGAGGCAGGCCTCACGGTTCCATCTACACCAAGCCTGGGATTGTGCACCTTCACTTGGGCTGGCGCTTATAAACCCCCACGGCTGAGAGCCATCCCCACCATCCCTGCTGTCCTCCGGACTGTTCTTTAGCCAGTCACTTCCCTCTATTACATCAGCTTCCTTCTAAATCTTATCCCGAGTACTAACTTCCTGAAAATCGTTGAGTTCGATGTGCTGGTGATGCTTCCCAACACATGGACAGAGAAGTAACCATTCACGTAACTCGTACCCCCTGAGGGCGCTACAGGAACTGCCAATATTCACCCAAGGTATTCACAGCAGCATTTCACCAACCACAAGTTGTCACCCACCATCCCGCAGCCGAGTTCCATCTCCAGCACAGGACTGCACGACAGTCCAGGGGGCCGCTTCCCCTCGGTCCTCTGTCTGGGACCTGGACGTGACGGCACAGGTGGCATCCCTGTACAGCCCACCTCTGGGAACCAAGCTCTCTAACAGCACCTGCTTATAATTCCTATACTCCCTGGGAAGCCTCCTGCTGAGCCATTCCAACAAATGGCTCGGAAACTAAGACCCTGGTATACTGCAGTTTGAAAGTTACCAGGTGGCTCCATGCGGAGGGCTATGGGAGGATGACAGGCACCCACTGTAAGTGAAAAACACAAGATGACAGCCAGGAGGTTCCTGATCCCCGACACAGGCAGGAGGTGTACAAGTGAGAGAATTCCCGACATATATACTCAACAGGGAGCGAGGTCCCGGGAGATGGGGTCACTCCTTTTGTGTACTGCTTGGATCTTTTCTTTTTTTTTTTTTTTTTTTTGACAGGCAGAGTGGACAGTGAGAGAGAGAGACAGAGAGAGAAAGGTCTTCCTTTGCCGTTGGATCACCCTCCAATGGCCGCCGCTGCAGCCGGCGCACCGCGCTGATCCGATGGCAGGAGCCAGGAGCCAGGTGCTTCTCCTGGTCTCCCATGGGGTGCAGGGCCCAAGCACCTGGGCCATCCTCCACTGCACTCCCTGGCCATAGCAGAGAGCTGGCCTGGAAGAGGGGCAACCAGGACAGAATCCGGCGCCCCAACCGGGACTAGAACCCGGTGTGCCGGCGCCGCATGGTGGAGGATTAGCCTATTGAGCCACGGCGCTGGCTCTGCTTGGATCTTTTCTTATTTGTTTTTAATTTTCTTATTTATTTACTTATTTATTTTGGACAGGCAGAGTGGACAGTGAGAGAGAGAGAGAGAGGCAGAGAGAAAGGTCTTTCTTTTCCGTTGGTTCACCCTCCAATTGCCGCTGTGGACAGCACACTGCAAATCACGCTGATCCAAAGCCAGGAGCCAGGTGCTTCTCTTGGTCTCCCATGCAGGTGTAGGGCCCAAGCATTTGGGCCATCCTCCACTACACACACCCAGGCCACAGCAGAGAGCTGGAATGGAAGAGGAGCAACCGGGACAGAATCCGGCGTCCTGACCGGGACTAGAACCCGGTGTACCAGTGCCGCAGGCGGAAGATTAGCCTATTGAGCCGGGGCTCTGGCCTGCTTAGATCTTTTCTGTAAATATGGTTCACTCTTAAAGAATAATACTCTTGGATGGCGCTGGGGCTCACTTGGCTAATCCTCTGCCTGTGGCACCTGTACGTTGGGTTCTAGTCCCGGATGGGGCACCGGATTCTGTCCTGGTTGCTCCTCTTCCATTCCAGCTCTCTGCTGTGGCCCAGGAAGGCAATGGAGGATGGCCCAAGTGCTTGGGCCCTGCACCCACATGGGAGAACAGGAGGGAGAACTTGGCTCCTGGCTTCAGATGGGTGTAGCACTCTGGCTGCAGCATCCATTTGTGGGGTGAACCAACGGAAGGAAGACCTATCTCTCTGTCTCTCCATCTCTCACTGTCTAACTCTGCCTGTCAAAAAAAAAAAAAAAGAATACTCTTTTTCAAAAAAAGAAATCTAATTTTTAAAACAAACGCATCCTGGGGCCAGTGCCGTGGCGTAGCGGGTAAAGCTGCCGCCTGCAGCATCAGCATCCGATATGGATGACGGTTCAAGTCTCAGTTGCTCCACTTCCGATGCAGCTCTCTGATATGGCCTGGGAAAGCAGTGGAAGATGGCCCAAGTCCTTGGGCCCCTGCACCCACATGGGAGACCCGGAAGAAGCTCCTAGCTCATAGCTTCGTTTGTGCCCAGCTCAAGCAGTTGCGGCTATTTGGGGAGTGAACCGGCAGATGGAAGACCTCTGTCTCTCTCCCTTTCTCTGTCTGTAACTTCTATATCTCAAGTAAATCTTAAAAAGAAAAGAAAAGAAAAAAAATACATGAGTTTACGTATCATGGCCCCAGTAACTTCACGCCCGTTGTCTCGGAAGGGCTGTGTCCCGTTCACCCAGAATTCTGTTCCTTCTCAACAGACACACGGCTCCTCAAGGCTGCCATCCCTGGCGATGCGGGTGGGGTCATTCTCTGTCTGGGGAGGGGGCTGCTCTGGCTCTGGGCACTGTAGCATGGCTGAGCCCCGCTACTGCGGCATCCCCGGCTCCCACCCAGGAGAAGCCAACGGGAGCCAAACAAAAACCGCCAAATACCCACTGGGGGCCCAAAGCACCTCCCGCTGCAGACTACAGCGCTTAGAGCCACATGTGGGAAGGGGCAGGGGCAGCAGATCTGGGGGCAGGGGTGCAGGCTCGCAGCCTGGCGATGCTGCACACAAGCCCAGCACACAGAGCCTCTGACCTCGGGCAGGGTGCAGTATCTGAAGAGCTCCTCGTCTTCCTGGAAGTCCTGGATCTTGGTAACCGATTTCTCACTCAGGTTTTGCTCAGATTTCACAATGGCCACATCTTTCATCACCATTAAGCCCGGTGGTCTCACCTCCTTTCTGCAGATTCTTTCAAACTCACTCCTAGGAAAATAAATTTGCATACGGTGTCATGAAGCCGGGCTCCCAGCACCTGTCCAGCCCCGCCCTCCAGAGGAACCTACAGACTCCAGGATGGGTTTCCCTGCACTACAACAGAATGGTTCCGGTGACAGGGAGGGGACACGGCCACCTCAGACGTGCCGGCCTCCTTACTGCCAGGCAGGGATCACCCCACCACAATGAAAACATTGCTCAGCTTGGCAAACCTGCAGGGAAACAGTTTTGTGGTTTTGGTTACACGGTAAAAATGATGGCCACACGCCAGTCGCATTCACCCCGTGCCAGCCCCCACTTGCTACATTTTCCTTACTTGTCACTGTACTTAGTCTTAGCTGCTGGGATGGCGGCACTGTCCCGATGGCCATTGCACAGATGAAATGTAGCAGGGAGGGGACACGGAGTCGCGGAAACCTAGGCAGATAGCCCCAGGACGCGGCCCTCAGTCTAGCCCAGAGCTCATACCCAGCTCCTAACAAAGTGAATCACTGCAAACACGGATCAGGAAGAGGCGGGTCTTGACTCGGGTCCTCATGCCACAGAACACACAGTTCATAACGAACAAACAGTGCTGCCGTACCTGAAGCGCTGAATGTCAGCATGCGACACCAGATTCTTAATGACCAGATACCCGTTTTCTTCATAAAATTTTCTCTGTTCTAGGCTTAGAACATTATTATCCAGAGTATACCTAAAGAAGAAAAGATTTCCATAATATCTTTATAATTATAAGGAAACAACCTGTATCAAGAACCTAAGAAAGATTCATACTCTACTCTCCAATCTGTTATTTCTGTTCCTAACTGTATGGAACTAATCTAAAACAACCTAAAAAGCATGAACTATAATTAACACCCCAAAAAACTGCAGTAATAGAAGAAAAATTGACTGACATTATGAGGGTACTTCAAACAGTTTGAGGGAAATAGAATTAAAATATAAGTTTATTGAGGTACAAAGAATTTTTTTGAAATCTATGCATAGTATTTTCACAGTCTAGATTTTCCACAGACTTTTTGAACACCCCCATAAATCCACTCAATAGTTTATGACTCCAGCATTAAAAATAAAAGGCATGGGGCCAGTGCTGTGACATAGAGGGTTAAGCTGCTGCCTGTAATGCCAGTATGCCATATGGATGCCAGTTCGAGACCCAGCTGCTCCACCTCTGATCCAGCTCTCTGCTATGCACTGGGAAAACAGTGGAAAATGGCCCAAGTCCTTGGGCCCCCACACCCAACCCAAGTGGGAGATCCAGAGGAATCTCCTGGCTTTGGATTGGCACAGCTACGGCCATTGCGGCCAACTTGGGAGTGAACCAGTGGGTAGAAGACCTCTCTCTCCCTCTATCTCTCTCTCTCTCCCTCTCTCTCTCTCTCTCTCTCTCTCTGCCTCTCCTCTCTGTGTGTAACTCTTTCAAATAAATAAATATTAAAAATAAAGGGCATATGATAGTTTGGATGATGTTTCTTCTAATACGATATGAGGACCGTGATGTAAAGCCAAAACACTACTTGTGGGAAGATGCAGGGGCAGGTGTTTGGAGCAGCAGCGTAAGTCATCCCCTGAGACACCTACATCCCATTCCTGAGTGCCTGGTTCGAGTCTTGGCTACTCCATCTCTGATCCAACTTCCTCTTAATGTGCATCCTGGGAGGCAAGAGATGATGGCTCAGCGGCTTGGATTCCTGCACCCACGTCAGAGACTTGGAAGGAATTCTGGGCTCCTGGCTTCAGCCTCGGCCTAGTCTCAACTACTGTGTTCCTCTGGAGAGTGAACCAGGGGGTGGTAGCTCGCTCTCTCTTTTTTTGCCATTGTCTTTCTCTCTCTCTCTCTCTCCCTTTCAGATAAAATGAAAATACATCAATAAAAACTTAGAAGAAAAGTTTAAAACCTGCAAAAATATATCCAAAATAATTTGTAAGAGTGAGTGCCTTTCAGTAATGGAATTATAGATGAGTATATAAGATTTTTGGTGTAATGAATATAAGTGGTTTTTCAGATGGGAAACAATCCAATAGACTTTTAATTTTCTGGTTGGTGCATTCGTAGAAGTAATCAAAGTGACAACATTCAAGTAAGTACACAGCATGTCCACAGACTCAAGCTACATAACCCACTCCTTGACATGAGCCCTTCTGCTCTGTAACACAGCAGGGTAACTGGACTCTAGAACAATTAATTATGCGCTTGAAACCACGGAGAGCAGAAGAAATGGTATCTGAGGAGGTAGTAAAACTACCCCATTTGATCATTTTACATTGCATACATGTACCAAATTACAATATCATATCCCATAAATAAGTATAAATCTTAACCAGCAATTTAAAAATTGGAATTATTGCTAATAATATTTATTACAAGAAGAATATTTATGAAGGTCAAAGCCTTCCCTATCAAAGGTGACTTAAGATACACCAGAGATGCTAGCTAGCTAATATGTCAATATAACTACAAGCTAATTTAAATGTAATATATATCATGCCTGGGTTATTAGTTATGTAGTTTCTGATACTGTTCCTTCCTTCTGAAATTTACATATAGAAAATTAAAGTCAACACACGAAACATTTCCCCCAACTTTACTGATTAGTTCTGGGGGACTGGTGCTGTGGTATAGTAGGTTAAGCATGTGCCTGTGACACCAGCATCCCATATAGGCACCGGTTTGAATACCAGCAGCTCCAATTCCAAACCAGCTGCCTGCTGATGGCCCGGGGAAGTAGTAGAAGATGGCCCAAGTGCTTAGGCCCCAGAACCCTCTTGGGAGACCCGAAGAAGCTCCTGGCTTCGAATCGGCACAGGTCTTGCCGTTGCGGCTAATTGGGGAGTGAACCAACAGATGGAAGATCTCTCTCTCTCTCTCTCTCTCTCTCTCTGCCTCTCCTTCTCTCTCTGTGTAACTGTTTCAAATAAAATAAATCTTTTTTAAAAAAAATAAAAAATCACAGTTGGATCTACTTACTGGAATTGCTGAGGCTGGAAACTGGCAGGGGAAGATGTCCCTGAAGTGGGGTGGGCTACCTAGGACGTGAATTAAGGCAAATAAGGTAAAACCGAGGAGCCAGCCGTTCCGAGAAATAGCCCCCCGTGCTAGTTCAGTTCTCACGAGACAGGCATCTTCCTGAACAGACGCGGGAGCTCTGACTTCACTCCTGCTCGGACAGGTGCACACCGCGGCTAAGGCACTTTGGCCTCTACCACCTCACTTCATCTTCACAAGGACCCTAGAGGTGGCTGGAGACGGAGCACTCTGTTATTACTCCTGCTGTACAGAGCAGGAATCCTGGGTGGGGGAGACTCAGCACGGGGCCAAGGTCACTTACAGGGGCCCACACTCCGCAGCTGCCATGGGCTTAGTCCACAGAACTACTCCTTTCTCCAAACTGCTAAACAACCAAGAATCTCCAAGGTTCAACTCCAGAAGGAGAGGGGCATGTGTCGTTCACAGAAGGTTTTCAATTTAGTGGGACTTCAGTCCAAACTATTAAAAAAAAAAAAACCTGTAAAATAAACAAGAACTCCAACAGCAGTAGGGTCTACACAGCTGAGTATAAATTTAGGTATCTTGAAGAAATTCTTTAAGATTTATTTTTTATTTATTTGAAATACGGAGTTAGAGAGAGTGTAAAGAGAGAGAGAGACAGAGAGAGAGAGAGAGAGAAAGTCTTCCATGCACTGGTTCATTCCCCAAATGGCTGTAACAGCTGGAGCTGGGCTGATTCAAAGCCAGGAGCCGGGAGCTTCCTCTAGGTCTCCCATATGGGTGCAGGGGCCTGACCATTTGGGCTGTCTTCTGCTACTTTCCCAGGCACACTAGCAGGGAGCTGGATCAGGAGTGGAGCAGCCAGGACTTGAACCAGTGCACATATGGGATGCCGGCACTGCAGTTTGGCGCTTCAACCCACTGTGCCAGGGTGCCGGCCCCTGAAAATTCTTTTTGTAAGCTCTCTTTCATGGTTACACATCAGTGACGTAGTATCTCGTGCTGGTTTTTTCTCATTAGTTCTGTAGTCTGAAGAGCTTTTTTCAGATTGTCACTTGTCATCACATGTCATTTCTTCAATAATGTCTTCATAGCATGTGGTGACAATGCCATACTCCAGGAGTGAGGCAAGTCAGAGTCAGAATTATTAGCTTCCGTCTGTTTACACTGAGGCACAGAGGCTCACAGGATACTAAGTCTTGGTCAACAACTCTCAGTAAAACATTGTGAACACAGCCAGACTTCAGCCTCCCCTCTTCCTGCATCGTGGTGTCTTTTGGGCTGTTGCTCCTGGAGCACTACTTAATGATGTGCAAATGTTTCCTCTATAAATTCAGGAACAACAGGCTCATGCTGTGGTGCAGTGGGTTAAGCCACTGCATGCAACAGCAGCATCCGGTATCACAGTGCCTGGTCAAGAGTCCTGGCTGCTCCACTTCCAGTCCAGCTCCATGCTGATGAGCTTGGGAGGGCAGCAGAAGATGGCCCAAATGCTTGGGACCCTGCACCCACATGGGACACCCAGATGGAGTTCCTGACTCCTGGCTTTAGCCCAGCCCAGCCCAGCCCAGCCGAGACATAGCTATTGAGGCCATTTAGGAAGAGAACAGGCAGATGAAAGGCCTCTCTCTCTTTCTCTCTCTCTCTCTCTCTTACTCTCTTTTTCAAGTAAATAAATCCTTTAAAAAAATAGTTGAGGGGCCAGCGCTGTGGCGTAGTGGGTAAAGCCACCACCTGCAATGCCGGCATCCCATATGGGTGCTGGTTTGAGTCCCAGCTGCTCCGCTTCTGATCCAGCTCTCTGCTATGGCCTGGGAAAGCAGTAGAAAAAGGTCCAGTGCTTGGGCCCCTGCACCTACATGAGAGAGCAAAGAAGCTCCTGGCTCCTGGCTTCAGATTGGCGCACTCCAGCTGTTGCGGCCATCTGGGGAGTGAACCAGTGGATGGAAGACCTCTCTCTCTCTCTCTGCCTATGTAACTCTGCCTTTCAAATAAATAAATAAACCTTTTAAAAACCACATTATGTTTTAAACTTCAAATGATTATTCCTAATTCCAAAATCAACATCACTTTAGAAACAGTTAAGACTGGGGAGAGCGCTCTGGGCTTTAGCGTGTCCTCTTGGAAACCTCAGCGCCATGAGAGGCAAGTGGAGGAAGAAGCAAATGCCAGGCGGAAGTGCAGAAGAAGAAAGATGAACCATACATCCAAGTACGCTGCTGGCTGTGTGCCCATGGGGGCCAAAGGAGCAGAAGTAAGAAGTGCTGGACCCTGGGGACACCGGGACAAGTTTCGCTACAAGCTGTTGGGCTGCCTGCTCCCAGCTACAACCTGTCTTGGAAGGATCTGGAACTTCATCACCAACGGATCGCCAGAACCACATATGAGACGCACTTTGCTGACACCAAAACCGTCCTTGATGGCCTTTGCCCTTGGCCTGTGACATTCTGGACTAGTTCTGTTCTCCACTGTGGCCAAGGATAACAAGGGTTCAATAAATTATTTCTTCTGCTGTGTTAGCCAAGGAATTGAAAACAAGAAAAACCACTGGGGAGAAACACAGAGTTCCCAGGGGCCCACGCAAGAGTAAACCACTCATTCACCAGAAGTCTAAGCCAGGGCTGTCCCACAAGCCACTGGCCATACCTGGCTATTTAAATTGGAGTTTATTGGAGCAAAGAAATCCCTCCCCTGCCATATTTCAAATGCTCAATAGCCAAATGAGACAGGTAGTGACCAGAATGGACAGTGCATGGACAGAACGGTTCCAACACTGCAGAGAGCTGTACTGCTGAGCACTGTTCCAGGAGTCACCAGTGAAAACACCAGGTTCTACCCTCCATCCCACAACACCAAACCCAGCACAATCGGATCATCAAATTTTAAAAAGTGGTTAGAGAATCGACTGGGGAATCTCAGCTCTGGTCCCACGTAGATCTATTCACAGTATTAGCACCAGGTCTCAATCTGCAGCTTGCATCAGAATTTGGGCCCCACCCCCACACTCTGATTCCTTAGGTTTGAGTTGAGCCCTAGAATATCTGCATTTCTAACAGGTCCCTGGTGATGCTGGGGCTTCTGGCCCAGGGACCACACTTTGGCCATCTCTGCTTTAGTTAAAGGAGCTTCGTTAAGGTTTTTACTCTCTCCTAGCCTGTCAAGTGAGACTGCAACATCTCCTCCAGCCTCCTATTTTGTGGACAGAACCTTAAATTTGCCGAATTTCTGATACACTGCTGCTCGGGAACTCAGCAGGGAGAGCAATCGCCAAGGCAAAAGAAACAGCTGTAGGCTGGCACCGCGGCTCACTAGGCTAATCCTCCGCCTTGCGGCGCCAGCACACCGGGTTCTAGTCCCGGTCGGGGCGCCGGATTCTGTTCCGGTTGCCCCTCTTCCAGGCCAGCTCTCTGCTGTGGCCAGGGAGTGCAGTGGAGGATGGCCCAGGTGCTTGGGCCCTGCACCCCATGGGAGACCAGGAGAAGCACTTGGCTCCTGCCATCGGATCAGCGCGGTGCGCCGGCCACAGCAGCCATTGGAGGGTGAACCAACGGCAAAAGGAAGACCTTTCTCTCTGTCTCTCTCTCTCACTGTCCACTCTGCCTGTCAAAAATAAAATAAAATAAATAAAATTAAATTAAATTAAAATAATATAAAATAAAATAAAAAGAAACAGCTGTAATCAACTTCAGGGCAGCTCAAGATTCTAAATGCAGAGGAAGAGCAGTGAAGCAGGTCACTCACTCAAAGAAAAATCCCAGGCATTTTTCTAGTGGGTTACCAAAAGGACCAGCATGCCCGATTTCAAACTATCTTTGATCCAAAATAAGCTTATCTTTTAATTCCATTTCCCACGAACTTTGGAAGGACCTGCGCATGCTCTGGATGAGAACCCTTAACCCGAACAGGCACCTGGCCTCGGGCCTCGTCCAGAGACAAGTATCCGGATCCACAGCCACCCAACATCAGCAGCGCACCCAGTCCTGGGCGTGGCTTCTGAAGCCGCAATGAGGAGGCAGGTTCAAGGTACCAAGTCCCTTTGCAGGGCACGGTGTCAAAGTCCCGCGGGGGGGTCCCAGAGCGCACCCCCCACACACCCCCAGGAAGGAATGAAAGCAGTGCTGGCTCCACCAGGACAGGCAGGCGCAGGGCAGCGCCCCGCCGAGCGCTGGAGCCCCCTCCAGAGAGCGTCCCTAACACCTGCCTGCCAGCTCACACCGCGCTTCGCATTTGTGTCCAGGGCTCTGAGCAGCCTCAGAGAAAATGGCAAAGTCCTCTTCCGGATCAGCTGCCCAGACCCCAGAGCAAGAAACCGAGGCCCTAAGGGCGCACGGATCATGGAGCGGAGCCACAGCGGCCAGCGAGGCCCGCCGGGGCCACCCGCGTCTCGGGACACGGCCTCCTCCCCGCTGCCCGGCTCTCCCTGGGGGAAAAGTGACCCTAGCTGGGACGAGCGCACACAGGCCATCGCCCCGGGCCCGGGCCCTGAGTGGCGCGCGCAGGCGCAAGGATACGATGTCCGAGGCCGAGGGGTGGCCGAGGTGTCCCAGCAGGATCCTCAGGCGGGCGCCAGCGCGCAGCTGATCCATGATGGCGGTGCGGAGACCCCATGGCCTCGGACTTAACTCTGCAGGCAGCACCTGAGGCGGGGCGGCGCCGCCCAAGACCGGGGCGTGGACACTCGCCTCGGGGATCCCTGGCAGCGCTGCCCTGGCGTGGGCTGGCCGGGCCACCGGGCTGCGGGGACGTCCTCCTGGCGACCGGGGGGAGGCGGGGTCCTCCCAGCAGCACCCAGGCTTGGGGCCAGGGACTGGACGGAGGCCCTCCAGTGACCCGTGGCTGAGCAGAGGAGGGACCCAATCCATTTAACCCCACGTGGCTCTCCTTCCACTAACTGCAGAGCGCACGCAAAGTCAAAGGTTCACCCCTGCAAGTCACAAGCCTGAGCCCTTTGGCCTGTGACCCCTCCTCCCCCAGAGCCCCCGAGGTAGCAGAAGGACCTCAGGCCTGCTCCTTGCCCTACTCCCTGTTAACCTCCGCCGCCGCCCCGGTCACCCCATGCAAGATCCTGATCCTTCAGCTGGCCGGCTGGGATCGCAGAGGCGTACCTGTCTTTTGAGCCCCACTTCAGAGGCTGAGCCTTGGAGGAGCAACTACCAGATGGGGAGCGGACCAACTGGTGTCTCCCTACCGCCCTCGCCTGGTGAGCGGTAGGAACTGCTAAGAAGAGAAAAACAAACTAAAAATATGTTGGGGCTCACCTGTCACCTACTTGGAGCTCAGACCTGGCCCGCACTGGGCCTGGCAGTGACTGCTTTCCCACCTACTTAGATCTGCACTGGTTATGCTGCTCTCAAATGCCCTCGTTGAGCAGGTGTGTGAGGATCCCCGCCTCGGCTCTGTTAAAACATTTTTTTAAGAATATGTTTCAATGTATGATTGTTACCACGAGATGAAGAAAATCCTTGAACGTCTACAATCGTCCTTTATCTGTTTAAACTCCAAGGGATGTTCCTTCCTTCCTTCCTTCCTTCCTTCCTTCCTTCCTTCCTTCCTTCCTTCCTTCCATTTCTGTTGGAGGCAGGTGTTGAGCCTAGGAGTTCAGAAGCCTGCATACCACATGGGAGTGCCTTTGTTCAATTCCCAGCGTCAGCTCCCGTCTCCAGCTTCCTGAGAGGCGGCGACGGCCCCAGTGGTTGGGTCCCTGCCCTCCACACTGGATATCTGGACTGTGGCAGTCTTGGATTGAGTTTCTGACTTGGGCCAGCCCAACCCATGCCATTGTGGGAATTTGGGGGAGTGAAACATCCAATGGGAACACTCTCCTTCTCTGTTCCTCTCAAAGACATTTCTGAAAAAACAATTTTTAAACAAATGTGTTCATTTACGAACCCATGGGGAATTAAAACAATTTTTTAAATAAAGGGGTCATTTGGTTGATGTTATTTGCATTCTTAAGCAGCAATTTGGACTACTTGGACATTTCCTGAGTAAGCAATCAGGAACTGTGTTGCATTTTAAAGTGTTTATCTGGGGCCGGCGCTGTGGGTAGCAGGTAAAGCCGCTGCCTGTGGTGCCGGCATCCCATATGGGAACCAATTCGAGACCTGGCTGCTCCACTTCCAATCTAGCTCTCTGCTATGGCCTGGGAAAGCAGTAGAAGATGGCCTAGGCCCTTGGGCCCCTGCACGCACGTGGAAGACTTGGAAGAAGCTCCTGGTTCCTGGCTTCAGATCGGCCCAGCTCTGGCCGTTGCAGCCACTGGGGGAGTGAACCAGCAGATGTAAGACTCTGTCATTCTCCCTGCCTCTCTTTCTCTCTCTGTGCAACTCTGACTTTCACATAAAATAAATAAACCTTTATTAAAAATAAATGAAGTGGGGGCCGGCACTGTGGCTCACTTGGTTAATCCTCCACCTGCATCACCAGCATCCCATATGGGCCCCGGGTTCTAGTCCTGGTTGCTCCTCTTCCAGTCCAGCTGTCTGCTATGGGCCGGGAGGGCAGTGGAGGATGGCCCAAGTGCTTGGGCTCTGCACCCGCATGGGAAACCAGGAGGAAGCACCTGGCTGCTGGCTTCGGATCGGCGTTCCTCCGGCCATAGCGGCCATTTCGGTGGTGAACCAAGGAAGGAAGACCTTTCTGTCTCTCTTTCACTGTCTAACTCTATCTGTCAAATAAATCAAAAAAATGAAGTGTTTAATAATTATTTATTTAAATTTGAGTGGCAAAGCAAGCGAGCCAGATGCTGAACTCCAGACCCCGTCACCAATGGTCTACATCATATTGCCTCTAGGATTTCTTTTCTCTCTCTCTCTCTCTCTCTCTCTCTCTCTCTCTCTCTTAGTTATTTATTTGAAAGGCAGATTTCCAGAGAGGCAGAGGCAGAGAGAGAAAGAGAGAGGTCTTCCATCTGCTGGGCCACTCCCCAGTTGGCTGCAATGGCCAAAGCTGATCCGAAGCCAGGAGCCGGGAGTGTCTTCCCTGTCTCCCACTCACACACACTCACACACTCGCACACACAACACATATGCTTCCCGTTTACTGCCATTCCTTTAGATCTGAATTACAATTTCAGTTCTGCACCAGAAATTGAGGTGTTCTCATGTAAGAATAATTAAAAAAAAAAAACCAGGATAAAGACATTTCCAATAGCACAAACACAACTAAGCCATACGCAGTGGTTTGAATACAACAATCTTGATGTGAATGGAAGGGGAGAGGGAGCGGGAAAGGGGAGGGTTGCGGGTGGGGCCCTCCACCAAACACTGTAACTCCAAGTAGTTCAGACTCAGCGACCCATTAACAAAGAAAGCTCAACAGGACGCTTGCTTACTCAGAGGTTTCCAGCACACTTTATTTTGCAGACCACTGGCCTGCGGCTCGAGGACCAACGTCTGTATAAATGCCTGTGAAACGTCCTGTTAGCTTCAGTTCTGTCTGCAGCAGCCTCTCGCGCACCAGCCGCCACACAGGGCTACAGTCCAGGCGCTGGTGCAGAGGGGCTGCCTCGGTTCCCACGGGAGGGCTCCTCCAGGTAACACCTCTTCCAGGGAGCCTCCCCTTCCCCGTGACGGAGCCTAGGGCAACAAGTGGATGGGTGTGCAAGTGCAGCTCTGGTGCCCGGAGCAGGAAGTGTTCAGGCCCTGGGAGAGATGCGGCACTTCTCCGACGACAGACACTCAGGGACTCGGTGCCCCACGCTTCGCCCATGGTTCACCCCACAGGAATCGCCCCTGCTTGTTTACTGGGTGAAAATATAAGGAAGCCTCCGATTTTAAGCCAGACAGTCAACACCTGTTAAATAGCCTATTGTTTCTAGAACTACAAAATTCAATTCAAGAAAATATAGGTCCCGTGAAAGACTTAAAGTTTTATAAAACTAAAATCTAGTTTTCCCCGATAAATTGTACTTTAGCCAAACCCTCCCGATGCTTCTAAAATAATACTAAAAGGGGCATCTGATAATACAAGAGCAATTAAAAATTAAATATTTATTTGAATAACAAGTTTAAGTTCCAGCTGTAATGTTAGCAATGCCGATTTTTAACACAGATCACAAAAAGCATGCACAAAAAAAGACTGGTGCCAAGGGCAAAATACTGCTAAGAATTAGGCTAAATAGCTACTGATTTTAACAAAAGGCTCGCAATCATTATACAAAATATATAATGTATTTTTTCACTTTTATTTAATAAATATAAATTTCCAAAGTACAGCTTATGGATTGCAATGGCTTTCCCCCCACATAACTTCCCTCCCACCCACAACCCTCCCAACTCCCACTCCCTCTCCCATTCCATTCACATCAAGATTCATTTTCAATTATCTTTATACACATGAGATCAATTTAGCATATAGTAAGTAGAAATTTCAACAGTTTGCACCCACACAGAGCATAAAGTATAAAATACTGTTTGAGTACTAGTTATAGCATTAATTCACATTGAACAACACATTAAGGACAGAGATCCTACATGAGGGGTAAGTGCACAGTGACTCCTGTTGTTGACTTAACAAATTGACACTCTTGTTTATGGTGTCAGTAATCTCCCTAGGCTCTTGTCATGAGTTGCCAAGGCTATGGAAGCCTTTTGAGTCTGCCGACTTCGATCTTATTTAGACAAGGTCATAGTCAAAGTGGAAGTTCACCCCTCCCTTCAGAGAAAGGTACCTCCTTCTTTGATGGCCCATTCTTTCCACTGGGATCTCAGTCATAGAGATCTTTCATTTAGGTTTCCTTTTTTTTTCCCCCAGGGTGTCTTTGCTTTCCATGCCTAAAATACTCTCATGGACTCTTCAGCCTTTCCGAATGCCTTAAGGGCTGATTCTGAGGCCAGAGTGCTGTTTAGGACATCTGCCATTCTATGAGTCTGCTGTGTATCTTGCTTCCCATGTTGGATCGTTCTCTCCCTTTTTAATTCTATCATTTTCAGACACTAGTCTTGTTTATGTGATCCCTTTGACCTTAGACCTATCAGTATGATCAATTGTGAACTGAAATTGATCACATGGACTAGTGAGATGGCATTGGTACATGCCACCTTGATGGGATTGAATTGGAATCCCCAGGCAGGTTTCTAACTAACCATCTGGGGCAAGTCAGCTTGAGCTTGTTCCAAATTGCACATCTTCTCCCTCTCTTATTCACACTCTTAGATTTAACAGAAATCAATTTTCAGTTAAATTGAAACACCTAGGAATAATTATGTGTTAATTACAGAGTTCAACCAATAGTATTAAGTAGAACAAAAAAATAGTAAAAGGAATAAAGTATTAAGTTGTACATCAACAGTCAGGACAAGGGCTGATCAAGTCATTGTTTCTATAGTGTCCATTTCACTCCAACAGGTTTCCTTTTTGGTGCTCGGTTAGTTGTCACCGATCAGGGAGAACATATGATATTTGTCCCTTTGGGACTAGCTTAATTCATTCAGCATGATGTTTTCCAAATTCCTCCATTTTGTTGCAAATGACTGGATTTCATTGTTTTTTACTGCTGATAGTATTCTATAGAGTACATGTCCCATAACTTCTTTATCCAGTCTACCGTTGATGGGCATTTAGGTTGATTCCAGGTCGTAGCTATTGTGAATGGAGTTGCAATAAACATTAAGGTGCAGACCGCTTTTTTGTTTGCCCATTTAATTTCCTTTGGGCAAATTCCAAGCAGTGGGAAGGCTGGGCTGTATGGAAGGGTTATATTCAGGTTTCTAAGGAATCTCCAGACTGACTTCCATAGTGGCTTGACCAGTTTGCATTCCCACCAACAGTGGGTTAGTGTCCCTTTTTCCCCACATCCTCACCAGGTCGGTAGATTTCTGTATGTGAGCCATTCTCACCGGGGTGAGGTGGAACCTCACTGTGGTTTTGATTTGCATTTCCCTGATTGCTAGCGACCCCAAACATTTTTTCCTGTGCCTGTTGGCCATTTGTATTTCCTCTTTTGAAAAATGTCTATTGAGGTCCTTGACCCATCTCTTAAGTGGGTTCTTTATTTTGTTGTTGTGGAGTTTTCTTGATCTCTTTGTAGATTCTGGTTGTTAATCATTTATCTCTAGCATAGTTTGCAAATATTGTTTCCCATTCTATCGGTTGCCTCTTCACTTTCTTGACTGGTTTTTTTTTTTCTGTACAGAAACTTCTCAATTTGATGCAATCCCAATACTTAATTTTGGCTTTGACTGCCTGTGCTTCCGGAGTCTTTTCCAAGAAGTCTTTGCCGGTGCCTATATCTTGCAAGGTTTCTCCAATGTTCTCTAATAATTTGATGGTGTCAGGTCATAGATTTAGGGCTTTAATCCATGCTGAGTGGATTTTTGTGTAAGGCGTAAGGTAGGGGTCTTGCTTCATGCTTCTGCATGTGGAATCCAGTTTTCCCAGCACCATTTATTGAATAGACTGTCCTTGCTCCAGGAATTGGTTTTAGATCCTTGATCAAATATAAGTTGGTTGTAGATGTTTGGGTTGATTTCTGGTGTTTCTATTCTGTTCCATTGGTCTATCCATCTGTTTCTGTACCAGTACCATGCTGTTTTGATTACAACTGCCCTGTAGTATGTCCTGAAATCTGGTATTGTGATGCCTCCAGCTTTGTTTTTGTGGTACAAGATTGCTTTAGCTATTCGAGTTCTGTGCTTCCATATGAATTTCAGCATCATTTTTTCTAGATCTGGGAAGAATGTCTTTGGTGTCTTGATTGGTATCACATTGAATCTATAAATTGCTTTTGGGAGAATGGACATTTTGATGATGTTGATTCTTCCAATCCATGAGCATGGAAGATTTTTCCATTTTTTGGGATCTTCTTCTATTGCTTTCCCTAAGATTTTGTGATTCTCATCGTAGAGATCTTTAAGGTCCTTGGTTAAGTTTATTCCAAGGTATTTGTTTGTTTTTGTGGCTATTGTGAATGGGATTGATCTTAGAAGTTCTTCCTCAGCCGTGGCATTGCCTGTGTATACAAAGGCTATTGATTTTTGTGCGTTGATTTTATATCCTGCTACTTTGCCAAACTCTATTATGAGTTCCAATAGTCTCTTAGTAGAGTTCTTTGGATCCCCTACGTAAAGAATCTTATCATCTGCAAAGAGGGATAGTTTGACTTCTTCCTTCCCAATTTCTATGCCTTTAGCTTCTTTTTCTTCCCTAATGGCTCTAGCTAAAACTTCCAGAATGGTATTGAATAGCAGTGGTGAGAGTGGGCATCCCTGTCTGGTACCAGATCTCAGTGGAAATGCTTCCAACTTTTCCCCATTCAATAGGATGCTGGCCATGGGTTTTTCATAAACTGCTTTGATTATATTGAGGAATGTTCCTTTTATACCCAATTTGCTTAGAGTTTTCATCATGAAAGGGTGTTGTATTTTTTTTTTATAATTTTTTAAATTTTTTTTTTGACAGGCAGAGTGGACAGTGAGAGAGAGAGAGACAGAGAGAAAGGTCTTCCTTTGCCATTGGTTCACCCTACAATGGCCACCACGGCCAGCATGCTGCGGCTGGCGCACCGCGCTGATCCGATGGCAGGAGCCTGGTACTTCTCCTGGTCTCCCGTGGGGTGCAGGGCCCAAGCACTTGGGCCATCCTCCACTGCACTCCCTGGCCACAGCAGAGAGCTGTCCTGGAAGAGGGGCAACCGGGACAGAATCCGGAGCCCGGACCGGGACTAGAACCCGGTGTGCTGGCACTGCAAGACAGAGGATTAGCCTAGTGAGCCGCGGCGCCAGCCAAGGGTGTTGTATTTTATCAAATTCTTTCTCTGCATCTATTGAGATAATCGTATCGTTTTTATTCTGCAGTCTGTCAATGTGGTGTATCACATTGATTGATTTGCACACATTGAACCATCCCTGAATACCAGGGGTAAATCCCACTTGGTCTGGGTGGATGATCTTTCTGATGTGTTGTTGCATTCTATTGGCCAGAATTTTATTGAGGATTTTTGTGTCCATGTTCATCAGGAATATTGGTCTGTAATTTTCTTTCAATGTTGCATCTTTTTCAGCTTAGGGATTAAAGTGATGCTGGCTTCCTAGAAAGAATTTGGGAGGATTCCATCTTTTTGGATTGTTCTAAGTAGTTTGAGAAGAAATGGTGTTAGTTCTTCTTTAAATGTCTGGTAGAATTCAGCAGTGAATCCATCTGGTCCTGGGCTTTTCTTTGATGGGAGGGCCTTTATTGCTGTTTCAATTTCTGTCTCAGTTATGGGTCTGCTTAGGTTTTCCATGTCTTCATGGTTCAATTTAGGTAGGTTGCCTGTGTCCAGGAATCTATCCATTTCTGATAGGTTTCCCTGTTTGCTGGCATACAAGTCCTTGTAGTAATTTCTGATGATTCATTTTATTTCTGTGATGTCTGTTGTCACTTTCTCTTTTTCATCTCTGATTTTATTTTTTTGGGGGGTCTTTTCTCTTTATTTTTTTAGTCAGTTGGGCCAAGGGGTGTCAATTTTGTTTATTTTTTCAAAAATCGGCTTTTTGGCTGATTTTTTGTAATTTTTTTTTTTAGATTCAATCCTGTTGATTTCTTCTCTGATGTCAATTATTTCTCTTCTCCTACTAGATTTGGGTCTGGTTTGCTGCAGTTGTTCTAGATCCTTGAGATGCACTGAAAGCTCATTTATTTGGTGCCTTTCCAATTTCTTGATGCAGGCACCTATTGCTATAAAGTTTCCTCTTAACACTGCTTTTGCCGTATCCCATAAGTTTTGATATGTTGTATTGTTATCCTCATTTACTTCCAGAAAGTTTTTGATTTCTCTTTTGATTTCTTCTATGACCCAGTGTTCATTCAGGAGCTTGTGGTTCAGTCTCCGTGTGTTTGCATACACTCTAGGGATTCCTGAGTTGCTAATTTCCAACTTCATTCCACTGTGGTCTGAGAAGCTGCATCACATGATTCTAATGTTTTGAATTTGTTGAGAGTTGTTTTATGGGCTAGTATGTGGTCAATCCTAGAGTGAGTTCCATGCACTGCTGAGACGAATGTAAATTCTTTAAGTGTAGGATTGAAAGTTCTGTAGATATCTGTTACATCCATTTGGGCTATAGTGTCAATTAAATCTGCTGTCTTCTTGTTGATCTTCTGTCCGTTTGATCTGTCTATTTCTGAGAGTGGAGTATTGAAGTCCCCCAGTGCTATTGTATTGGAGACTACATCTCCCTGTAAGTCCCTTAGCATATGTTTTCAATAAACCGGTGCCCTGTAATTAGGGGCATATACATTGATAATAGTGACATCTTCCTTTCCAGCGCTAGTGCGTAGACTCCACGCCTGGGCTCCCGAGCCGTGGGCACCCTTGCCCCCAAGGTAGGTCCACCGAGCCCCCTAATTCCAGAAGAGTTTCCTCCGCAGTTTTTTTCCTGAACCTTTCCCTGAAACTACAGTATCTCCACTTTTATTAAACTATCTTTTCCCGGACTATCAGTGCACACCCTCATGATTCCGCCATCTTGCCTCCCTCCCCATATAAAATGTATTAAATACTACCATCCACACAACAGTCTTATTACTGATTTTATTTAAGAATTACTCCCCAAATGCCTGCAATAGCCAGGATTGGGCCGGGAGCCAGGACCTGCATCCGCCAGTCCCTATTTTTACTTATTTGAAAGGCCAAGAGAGAGAGAGACAGAGATCTTCCATCTTCTTGTTCACTTCCTAAATGGGCCAGGCCAAAGCCAAGAGCCTAGAATTCAATCCAGGTCTACCATGTGGGTGCCAAGGCCCCAGGCATTTCAGCCAACACCTGCTGCTTCCCAGGGAGTGCATTGGCAGGAAGCTGGAGGCGGATATGGGATGCAGTGTTTTAGCAGTGAGGCGAAACTCCCACTCCGGTCTGAGCTATCCGTAAGTGCACAGTTCAGCAGCATTGCATGCATTCCTCACATTGCACAACCACCACTGCTACCTATCCCCAGAGCTCTTTTTCTTTCCAGCTTGTAAAGCTGAGCCCTGCACCCATCAACAATAGCTTGCCATTCCACCTCCCAAGAACCAGCAGCCACCATTCCATGTTCTGTCTAGGAATTGGACTACTCTAGGCACCTCATGTAAGTAGAATTAGATAGCATTTGTTCTTTTGTGTCTGGCATATTTCACTAAGCATAAACTCGAGGTTCATCCACCTCAGAGCCTGTGTCAGAGTTTCCTTCCTTGTTTAGGCTGAACAATATAGTGTATGTTATGGGGCAGCCGTGGTGATGCAGCAGGTTAAGCCACTTGTTACTCTCTCTCTCTTTTATTTTTTTTTTTTTTACCAGACATAACCTACTGGGTATGAGGATTTCATTTACACTGTGCTGCTTGTCTTATGTTAAAAAGTGGAAAGGATTGGAAAGCCCACACCTCCCCCGTCCCTGGGCACATGTCAGAACAGTTTCAGGAAAGAGTGGATGGAGATTGAGCGAGAACTTGGTGCTCAAAACCAGGGCCACTGCACCTGCAGAGACTTCACGGACACCTCCCTCTCTGACCTCGGGAAGGTGTAGGGAGAAGAGAGAAGGTCTGAGAAGGCAAAGCGTGCACAGAGTTAGACATCAAGGACAGGAAGAGAACCAGCAAAGGAGACTGAGAAGGAACCCCCCGGAGGCTCTAGGAGAGTGGGGTTGAGAGCCCGCAGGGGAGGGCCAGGGAGATGAGTTGCTGGCAGGAGGCATCCCGCACATCTGGGGAACCTGGGCACTGATTCTCAGTGGGGTCTTTATGGCCTTGGAAACACCTTCTTTCAGGGGTCCTCAGAGTAGGTTTGGTGGGGTCAATCGGCAGAGAAAAGAGAGTACCCCTCATGTTCTGGGGTCACCCTGGCCTCCTCTCTTCCTCTCACCATCACATCTAACTCCGCTGCTTCTGTGTCTTCAACAAGGTCCACTGTGTCCATTCTTGCATTCTGCATTTTCTATGGCTGAGGCTGTCATTTCAAACCCTCCCATGCTGCTTTCCCTGTCGGGAGTGCCCGTTTTCTCCCCCTTAGCATCCTGTAAACTGTTTCCGGAGTCATCTGTCCACAATGCAAATCAGATCACATTGTCCCTCCACCCAAAGCCCACAAGCAGGGCTCAGCACAGCAATGGCACGTGCCACTCCCTTCTCTGGCAGCAGAGCTGAGATGTCATCCAGTTTTCTGCCAGCCATGTGTATCTGGACCCATCTCCAGCCCCTGGGGTAGGGCTTGATGAGTCAACTCAGTTAAGTAAGTCCCCTTGCTAATCATTGATTTAACAAGGGGTGTGTGAACTTGATGTGGTGGAGAAAGGATCCTTATGGGGTGTATGAGATTTGGGAAAAGGTTTCTTAGTTCTTAGTTTTTACAAAGGAACAAATATAAAGAAAGGATTCTAATCCCTTAAAGGAGACACAAGGGCAGGCACAGGAGGTTAGAACCCGGGCCTGCAACGCTGGCATCCCATATGGTCGCCACTTCGAGTCCCATCTCCACTTCCCATGCTCCACTTCCAATCCAGTTCTCTGCTATGTCCCTGGAAAAGCAGCAGAGGATGGCCCAAGTGCTTGAGCCCTTGTACCCATGTGGGAGACACTGAGGAAGTTCCTGGCTCCTGGCTTCAGCCTGGACCAGCCCTGGCTGTTGCAGCCATTTGGAGATTGAACCAGTGTATGGAAGACCTGTCTCTCTCTGTCTCTACCTGTTTCTGTAACTCTCTATTTCAAATAAGTAAAGTAAATCATAAAAATAATCAGAACACACAAAGAAGAGTTATAATTACTTTTTGCCTTTGAATGATGTTGTTCAAGGATGCAATGCCTGGGGCCACTATACCCATTCTTCAAAAATGAAAGGAGTCATCAAAATAATAAGGATAGAATAGGGAACAGATGAAAATAATCCAAAACTTTGATAACCAGTGAGCATTTTGGACCCCTTCCCTGGACTTCCAGTTATAAGAGGCAACATGTTTATTTTTACTGGCTAAGCCTACAGAGTTGACTTTGAAGCGTTCTTGCCACCAAAGGCATCCTGAACTACTCATCATAGAACACTACATCAATTGCAGATCACTTTGTATGACACCAAAGGGTGGCTCCCACATGCCCATTTTCCCTACACCCCCCACTGTCCCAGCCTGTGCGCTTGGCCACGTCACACTTGGAACCACCCTTCACACACCTGCTCTGGTGAGCAACCTTGCCTGTCCGGAACAATCTCCCTACTTCTTCAAGGTTGCTGTGAGGCACCCTGTTCTCCCGTGCCTCTCTCTCCTCACCACTCCAGGGGGCAGTTCTCCTTTTCTTGTGTCCCCTTGCACTTCTCTCCTTTTCACCCTTGCTTTCTCTCACCTCTAGGGCCGGTCTCACTCCACGCACATAGATTTTTGTGTCGTGCCTTCTGCCCCCACCCCCCCTTCACTTCTGAACTCCGTGGAAGCAAAGACCAGGTCTGACTCAGTTGTGTTTCTGCCAGGGGTTACGACAGCACCTGGCACATCCCAGTCACTCAGTAGATATTTGGCGATGGAGATTGATGGGGAGGATTTGGGCTGAAGCTGGGAGAGGCAGGAAAGGTGGCCAGGCAAAGCTGAGAGGTGCGGGCTGGACAATTGTGTATTGTGTGAGTGTGCACACACAGGTGGTAGCCCGGTGCCTGGTCTCTGTGTTGAAGGAATGAGGGGAAGAGTGGCTGTGCGAATATTGCAGGTGCCAGTGAGTGGGTGACTGTGGGCTTGTGTCCAGGAAGTCTCTGGAGTGAGGAGGAATGAGAGGGAGCTTGTTTGAGTCCCTGAGGGTGCCTGTGAGATGGTGGGAGTGAAACTCCAAGGACTGATTTTGGGACTCGCCACTTGGGAAAACCAAAGGCTTTTGCTCATTCTCCATGCTTCAAACTCCTCACTCACCGCCACCCTTTCTTTCTATGGTTTTTTCTTTTATTGTAGTAGAACATATACATCATAAAAGCTCCCATTTCAACCATCCTTAGTGCAGAGTTCAGTGGCATTAAGCACACTCACTCTGTTCTGCATCTGTCACCACCCTCCATCCGTCCCAGAACTTTCCCATCTCCTCTGAGGGAAACTCTGTCCCCTTAACAACAACTCCCCATTCTCCCTTCTCCATCCCCGACAGCCACCGTTCTGCCTGTCTCTGTGAATTCAGTTTCTCTAGGAACCTCATCTCAGGGCAATCATTCCATGTTTGTCCTTTTGTGACTAGTGGCTTACTTCACCTAACATAGCGATCTTGAGGTAGGTGCACGGTGTGGCATATGTCAGAACTTCCTTCCTTTTTAAGGCTGAATCATATTCCACTATGGATAGACTGCGTTTTGTTCATCCCCTCTGTCATCCATCTGCCTCTGTCATCGGACACTTGGGTTGCCTCCACCATTTGGCTATGGTGAATGATGCTGCTGTGTCCGTGGGAAGCTGAATGCCTCTGAGACTCTGCTTTCCATTCTGTTAGGTACCTACCCAGAAGTGGAGTCTGGGTTGGATCAATGTATTTTTTAGAAAGACTTGTTAATTTATTTATTTGAAAGGCAGAGTGGCAGAGAGAGGCGAGAAGTGATCTTCCAACTGCTGTTTCACTTCCCAGATAACTGAAACAGCTGTGGGTGGGCCAGGCTGAAGCTGGGAGCCAGGAACTCCATCCAGGTCTCCTACCTGTGTAGCAGGGACCTACATATTAGGGCCAAAATCTGCTGCCTTCCCAGGTGCATTAGCAGGGAGCTGGGCAGGAAGCAGAGCAGCTGGGACTGCAACTGAAACGCTAACATGGGATGCCGGCATTGCAGCAGGCAGCTTAACCTGCTGTGCCAGTCCCAGGATCATTGGCTTTCTATAAAAATTATTTATTTATTTATTTATTTATTTACTTGAAAGAGAGAGAGAGATTCTATTTTTTAAGATTTATTTATTTTATTGAAAGGGAGAGTTACATAGAGAGAGAAGGAGAGACAGAGAGAGTTAGAGAGAGAGAGAGTCTTCCATCCACTGGTTTACTCCCCACTTGGCCACAACAGCTGGAGCTGTGCCGATCCGAAGCCAGGAGCCAGGAGCTCCTTCCAGGTCTCCCACATGGGTGCTGGGGCCCAAAGACTTTGACCATCTTCTACAGCTTTCCCAGGCAACAGCAGAGAGCTGGATTACAAATGGAGCAGCCAGGACTTGAACTGGCACCCATTTGGGATGCTGGCACTGCAGGCGGCAGCTTTACCCGCTACACCACAGCACCAGCCCCAAGACGGTAATTATCCACTGATTCCTCCTTCAAATGGCTGCAACACCTAGGGCTGGGCCAGCCTAAGTCAAGAACCTTTGGTTTCCCACATACTTGGGCCATCTTCCATGGCCTTCTCAGATGCAGCAGAGAGCTGGATCAGAAGCAGAGCAGCAGGACTTAGATTGGCACTCTAATAATGGATGCCTAGGTTGCAGACAGCTGCTTAACACACTGTACCCCAATGCCAGTCCAGATTAGTTTATTGTTAATAGAGGCATGTTGTCTAATATTCAGAATGTACTGACCACAATTACTTTTATCAGTTCCCTTCCGTGTGGTTGCCTTACCCAACACACACACACACACACACACACACACACACACACAATTGGGACTATTAGCCACTGCTCGTGTTATTTAAGGAAGAAGCTGATAATATTAAAGGGTAATCAGGGAAGGGCAGAATCCCTGATCCCCAGCAATGCAGAGTGCAAACTAAGCAAATGCTGCAGTCGGACTGCCCTCTTGGCAAGGAGAGATGGGAACTCCAGCTGCTACCAGTGTTGGGAACCAGGAGAAGCTGCTCTGTTGGCCAAAGGGATGAAGCAGCAGCACAGAGAGGGGCAGAGCTAGGAGGCTGGGGGCTCCTGGCTTCCTTCCTGCATCATTTCCGCGGCTGCAGGGCCCGACTCTTCCTTAGGCATCCTGAAGTGGACGAGCATCCTGAGATTCGTGAAGTTCCATGCTGCTCAAGCCATCCCCTACAAATCAGTCCTGATGCTTGTAGGTCTGCCAACACAGGGACACGTTCTGCCCAACTCAGTACAGACTTCTGATTTAACTGTGTCCTTTTTTAAACTTTAATTTAGTAAATATAAATTTCAAAAGTACAGCTTATAGATTACAATGGCTTCCCCCCCCCATAACTTCCCTCCCACCTGCAACCCTCCCAACTCCCGCTCCCTCTCCCATTCCATTCACATCAAGATTCATTTTCAATTATCTTTAGATACAGAAGATCAATTTAGTATATATTAAGTACAGATTTCAACAGTTTGCACCCACACAGAACCATAAAGTATAAATCCTGTTTGAGTACTAGTTATAACATGAATTCACATTGAACAACACATTAAGGACAGAGATTCTACATGAAGAGTAAGTGCACAATGACTCCTGTTGTTGACTTAACAAATTGACACTGTTGTTTATGGTGTCAGTAATCTCCCTAGGCTCTTGTCATGAGTTGCCAAGGCTATGGATGCCTTTTGAGTTCAGAGACATCGATCTTATTTAGACAAGGTCATAGTCAAAGTGGAAGTTCACTCCTCCCTTCAGAGAAAGGTACCTCCTTCTTTGATGGCCTGTTCTTTCTGCTGGGATCTCACTTGCAGAGATTTTTCTTTTTTCTTTTCTTTTCTTTTTTCTTTTTCTTTTCTTTCTTTTTTTTTTTTTTTTTTTTTTTTTTTTTTTTTTTTTTTTTTTTGCCAGAATGCCCTGGCTTTCCATGCCTAAAATACTCTCATGGACTCCTCAGCAAGATCCGAATGACTTAATGGCTGAATCTGAGACCAGAGTGCTGTTTAGGACATCTGCAATTCTACTGGGTCATTAAAAAATGATTATTCTTACAGTCCACCATGGTTATATTTCAAAAACATACACTGAATTCCAGTAGAGCTGGAATTTTTTTAAAAAAGGTTTATTTTATTTAGTTAAAAGGCAAAGTTACAGAGAGACAGAGAAAGGGATCTTCTATTACAGTATCAATCCCAAAATGGCCACAATGGCCAGGGCTGGGCCAGGCCAAAGCCAGGAGCCAGAAACTCAGAATCTGAGTCTTCCATGTGGGTGACGGGGACTCAATTACTTGAGTGATCACCTGCTGCCTCCCAGGGTGACATTAGCAGGGTGCTGGAGTCAGGAGCTGAGACAGAACTTGTACCCAGATACTTTTTTTAAAGATGTATTTAATTATTTGAAAGGCAGAGTTACAGAGACAGGGGGAGAAAGAGAGAGAGAGAGAGAGAGAGAGAGAGAGAGAGAGAGAGAGAGGAGAGAGATCTTCATCCACTGGTTCACTGCTCAAAGGCCACAATGGCCAAGGCTGGACCTGGCCAGAGCAAGGAGCCAGGAGCCAAGAGCTTCTTCCAAGCCTTCTTCATGGGTAGCAGGGGCCCAATCACTTGGATTGTAATCCATTGCTTTTCCCAGGCCATTAGCAGGGAACTGGATAGGAAGTGGAGCAGCTGGGACTTGAACCAGTGCCTATATGGGATGCTGGCATTGCAGGCAGTGACTTTAACAGCTATACTGCAATGATAGCTCCGCCAAATGGCTTCATTACCTCTGTGTATATTGTCCACCCTCACTAAATTCTTTTATTCAAAAGTGGAGGTTGTGACCCACCACTAGTCAGGTCCTAATGCCAGAGGTTGACCTAATGCCAGGTGATGAGTCTGTTGTGTCTAGGGGACCGAAGTCATGAATGTTTGTAGAAGGAAGACCGCCCAGCCCCAGCCTCACTACCTTTCCCTCTGCTGTGCTCTGGTTGGGGTCCCATCTCCATGCAGGCCAGCATGAAAGTCAGACGTGTGGTCAACACTCGCCGGGAGTTGCAATGAGTCCTGATGGTGGCGCTGTCCTCTTCCTCACTGCTACGTGATATGGCCTGGAGCCCATCTCTGCTCCACCATGATGTGTGGGTTCAGGCATGGCCTCCAAGCCACAGAGACAGAAGTGTCCCTTTCTCTCCCCACCTCTATGGCAGCCAGTAGAGGCTTGCATCCAGCAGAGCCTGTCCCCAGCACAGGGGCCTCAGGGACAGGGCTGGGGGTTAGAGATCTCACAGATCCCAACAGTCATAGCCCAGTCTGTCCCTTTGCACTGTGCCCACCCGCTCTGCACCCCTGGCTCCCAGCCTCATTTGGGGCAAATCCCTGTGCCCCAGAACATCTGCAAACAACAAAGTCCATTTGCTGTTCTCAGGGTCTGGGTCAGCTTCTGATGTTTGCAACCAAGACAGCTGACTGCTCCTGACACACACGCTTGCCCAGAATCCATGAAGAGATCACATCTCCCCTCGTGCCTTCAAGCAGTTCCCTTCTGGGCAGCAATGACACAGGGATGGCAAATGATGGGTCTTAACAGGTGACTCTATGCAACTCAATTCAAAACCGGCCACTTCAAGAAAACAAAAGGAGCCGTTCTGTACACCCAGGAGGGTGTACAGAGGGAGAGGCTGGCAGAACCTTCTGCCCATTTGTAGGAGCGGTGGGGTATGGGTCTCCCGAAGCACCGCTCCTCAGGTGGGGGTGCTGCTTGCCAAGTTGCAGGGCTGTGTGCTTTGCTGAAGTTGTATGTTCATCTAGAGCAGAGCAGGCGACCAGAGCCCCAGCCTCAGGCTGGCAGACAGCCTCTTTGTAAATAGAGTTCTGTTGGGTCCCGGCCATGCTCCTTGAGTTCCTGTTGTCTCTGGTGGCCTTCCTGCCCCAACGGCAGAGTGGAATCAATGCAGCATGTGGCCCAGGCTGCATGGGGGAAAATATTGAGCATCCGGGTCTTGACAGGACAAGCTTGCAGGCTCCTGACCCAGGGCCCAAGTATGCACCTGACTCGATGGAAAGTTCTGCTTGTACCAGAGGGTCTTCACAAGGTTCATAGAAAATGCATGTTATGAAAACAGGGCACATGGATTTCAAATTGTGGCACCAAAATACATGTGTTTTATTTCCATTTTCTACCAGTGTTTTTTAAAGGACTTCCATTGTCCTGGGTCCATTCTCTGTTGTTCTTAATTTCTTCCTGTTTATTGTCTCTTTTTCTTTCTCTCTGGAGAGTTGTTTATTTATTGGAAAGGCAGAGTGATGGAGAGGAGAGAGGGGGAGACACTGGCTCACTCTCCGGACGGCCTCAACAGCCTGGTCAGGGCCAGGCAAAACTGGAAGCCTGGAGCTCCATCCGGGTCTCCCACATGGATGACAGGGGCCCAAGTACTTGGGCTGTCTTCTGCTGCCATCCAAGGTAGATAGCAAGAAGCTGGGTCAGATGCCGAGCATCAGGGACTCGAACCTGCTACTAGAAGTAGCCACTTAACCAGCTACACCACAACATTGGCCACATTGTCCATTGTTTCAGTTCAAAAAATCACTTTAGTTTCTACACATTTGTGTGGTTTACATAAAAAAGGAATACAAAAAGTCCTAAAAAAAAAAAAAAAAGGCCTGCACTGCGGTTCACTAGGCTAATCCCCCACCTGTGACGCCAGCACCCCAGGTTCTAGTCCCAGTTGCTCCTTTTCCAGTCCAGCTCTCTGCTGTGGCCGAGGAAAGTAGTGGAGGATGGCCCAAGTGCTTGGGTCCTGCACCCGCATGGGAGGCCAGGAGGAAGCACCTGGCTCCTGGCTTTGGATCGGTACAGCACCAGCTGGGGTGGCCATTTGGTGGGTGAACCAACGGAAGGAAGACCTTTCTCTCTGTCTCTCTCTCTCTCTCA
Source organism: Oryctolagus cuniculus (assembly GCF_051225735.1). Taxonomy (NCBI): domain Eukaryota; kingdom Metazoa; phylum Chordata; class Mammalia; order Lagomorpha; family Leporidae; genus Oryctolagus; species Oryctolagus cuniculus. The sequence continues at coordinate 69,815,395 of NC_142879.1, read as the reverse complement.
CTGTCTAACTCTGCCTGTCCAAAAAAAAAAAAAATTCCTGTTTCTGTCTCTCCTCACGGGCCACCATATTCCAAGAAATGACAATCCTCAAGGGGAACAGATAAAAGTCTGAACTTTTTGGAGGCCTGAGGAAGACCCTGGATTCTCTGAGAGCAAAGATAGGCCTCCGGAGCAGAGCAGTTAGAATGACTGACCTCACAGCGGGGCTGGAGCAAGGGCTCCCCGTTCCAGGTTGTGTAAGAATCACCTGGGAGCCAGGGTTCGCAGTGTACATTTTGAGTAGCTGCAGTGCCCACAGTTGGGTCTCTAACACCAACCTCCAATAAGAGGAGCCAGGGCTCATGGGAGAAAAGCCTGGTGACAAATAGGTAAGGAAAGATACAGGAGGAGCCTGGAGCATCCTTCCAGTCTCAGAAAGTAAGGAAGAGCTAACAGATTCAATGAGGCTTGCACTGTGTGCAGTTGGTAAAGCCACCGTCTGCAACCCTGGTATCTCCTAAGGGCACCAGTTCATGTCCCAGCTGCTCCACTTCAGATTCAGATTCCTGCTAATGCCATAGAGAAAGCAGCGGCAGAAGGCCCACATACTTGGGTGAGGAATTAGAGGATTAATATGCAGTTACAAAAGGCCTCTGTGGGAAGAAGAAAGAAAGTGCTTGTGTAAAACCTACCACTGCCCCAAGAAAATGATTGATAGAGAACATAGTGGGTCCTGTACCCATAGGCAACCATATGAGAAACTAGGTTCTGGCATCACACCAGACCACAGCACACAATAGCATGTCTCAAGTGCTTCACATCCCATCAGGTAGGCATAACCTACCTTAACTGGCCAGGTCAACAATACTTCTCAACTGTCACATCTCACAGGTAGTCCACATGGTCAAGTTTGCTAACTGGTCAGGAACCATGACCCCTATGCAAGAGACATAGAGAAAAACAAAGCAGACCCCTGGCATATTGAAACTGTGTAGAAGAACTGATCAGTTGCTGTGCACTTCCAATAGAAGTTCCCAATACCCGGACCTGGATGGACCCCACCCTGGAGGACCCCTCCTGAAAAGCGGGAGTCTGCTTCTCATAAAATCTGCTTTCACTTGCTTTTCTCACCCCATTTGCTATCCACATCATAATTCTTACTTATCGTGAGACAAAGGCCCAACTCCAAGCTCCTATAACACTTGGGCCCCTGCCCCCAGTGTGAAGACCTGGAAGAAGCTCCTGGCTCCTAACAAAGAGAAAGGCCTTCCATCCTATGATTCATTCCTCAGATGACTGCAACAGCCAGGGCAGGGCAAGGCCAAAGCCAGGAGCCAGGAGCTTCTTCCAGGTCTCTCACATGGGTGCTGGAGTCCAAGTACATGGGCTATCTTCCACTGCTTTCCCAGGGACATTAGCAGGGAGCTAGATAGGAAATGCAGCACTCAGGACTAGAACCATGACCCATATGGTATGCCTGTACTGCAGGTGGCTGCTTTACATGCTACACCAGAATAATGGTCCCCAAGACTTTTTTTAATGACTTTTTTTAAAGACTTATTTATTTCACAGGCAGAATCAGAGAGAGAGAGAGAGAATCAGAATCTTCCATCTGCTGGTTCACTCCCCAGTTGACCACACTGCTAGGGTCGGGCCAGGCTGCAGCCAGGAGCCGGGAACTCCACAGGGATCTCCTGTGTGGGTGACAGGGACCCAAGCCCTTGGGCCATCCTCCACTGCCTTCATAGGCGCCTTACTAGGAAGCTGCATCAGATATAGAGCACCCAGGACTCAAGCCAGCATGTACATGGGATGCCAGCCTTGCAAGCAGTGGCTTAACCTGCTGTGCCACAATGCCAGCCCCTGGCCAAGGCTTTCTACCTCCACGTTGGTCAGTCACAGGGAAAGGGCATGACCTTGGTGGAGGCAGCTCTGCCGCGGAGGCCATTCCCAAAGAGGCTGGCATTTGAAGGCTGTTTACTGACAGTACTAGCAGCGGCAGGAATTGTGTTCTGTATTACTGAGTTAATCTGTGCAGTGCGGCACTCCCAACCCCCACCGCACCCTCGCCGCAATATATCATCCTGTGAGTCCCATACAAACAGCCTACAGAGCAGTCATATTGTAGCTACTTTATAGATGAGGAAACAGGCTCCGAGAGGTCAGCTTGCTGGGAATTGGTGGGCCTGGGGTCGCACAGCCTCCGCTGTTGTGTGAAACCCTTCCTCTTGCAAAGCATCCAGCCTGCAGGCCTGGCGACCTTCAGGGAAGGAGGTCCATGGGACGGCTGCCCCAGGGCTTCATGTATGAGGCGTTCCTCCTTAGAGCCTGCCAAGATCTCTTCTGATTTATCAACGTGGCCCTATGAGCATGGAAAACGGCTTTTTAACGTCTCCTCAGCCTCTTCACCAACTCCTTCATTAGGTTTCTCTAACCTTCCAGGCTTCAATCCAACTTGACCCCAAACAGGTGCATTCATTGGAGTCATTGTGAAGTCACAGTCAACTTTCAGTTGTCTGTAGAAGTCTACACTAAGAATCTTTCAGTCAAAAATATTGAACTCGGGGCTGGTGTTGTGGCACAGTGGGTTAAGCCTCTGGCCTTCAATGTCGGCAACCCGTATCAGAGTGTAGGTTCAAGTCCTGGCTGCTCCGTTTCCCATCCAGCTGTCTGATAATGGGCCCGGGAAAGCACTAGAAGATGGAATTCCTGACTCCTGACTTCAGCCTAACTCAGCCCCAGCTGTAAGGAGAGTGAACCAGCAAATGAAAGCACTTCTCACTCTGCCTTTCAATTAAATAAAGCTTTGAAAAGAAAGAAAGAAAGCACAGTGGTGGTTTCCAGGGGCTGGAGGCATGTGGAAATGTGGAGTTACGCTTTAGTGGGTGCTGGATTTCCATTCTGTAACATGAAAAGTGCTCTGGAGATGGATGGGGGTGATGGTTAGACAACAAAATTAAAAATGTTTCATACAAATAAATTGTGGTTTTTAAAAAATGGCATATGGGGGGCCAGTGCTGTGGCGCAGTGGGTAAACGCCCTGACCTGAAGCGCCAGCATCCTATATGGCGCTGGTTTTAGTCCTGGCTGCTCCATTTCTGATCCAGCTCTCTGCTATGGCCTGGGATACCAGTAGAAGATGGTCCAAATCCTTGGGCCCCTGCACCCACATGGGAGACCCAGAAGAAGCTCCTGGCTCCTGGCTTCAGATCGAGAAACTCTGGACGTTGCAGTCATGTGGGGAGGAAACCAGCAGATGGAAGACCTCTCTCTCTGTCTCTACCTCTCTCTGTAACTCTTTCAAATAAATAAAATAAATCTTTTTTAAAAATGGCATATGGGTGCTGACACTGTGGTACAGTGGATTAAAGCCTTGGCGGGAAGTGCCAGCATCCTCTATGGGCACCAGTTCGGGTCTCTGCTGCTCCACTTCTGATCCAGCTCTCTGCTATGGCCTGGGAGGGCAGCAGAGGATGGCCCAAGTCCTTGGGCCCCAGCACCCGCATGAGAGACCCTGAAGAAGCTGCTGGCATCGGATTGGCTCAGCTTCAGCCATTGCAGCCATTTGTGGAGTGAACCAGTGATGGAAGACCGCTCTCTCTCTGTCTCTACCTCTCTCTAACTCTGCCTCTCAAATAAGTAAGTCTTAAAAAAAAAAATTTATGTTGGGTTGGTGTTGTGGTATAACATGATAAGCTGTTGCCTGCAGCACCGGCATCCCATATGAGCACCAACTTGAGTCCTTGCTACTCCACTTCTGATCCAGCTCCCTGCTAATGTACCTGGGAAAGCAGCAGAAGATGGCCCAAGTGTTTGGGTCCCTGCACCCATATGTAAGACCCAGAAAATCTCCTGGCTTTGGACTGGTCCAGCTCCAGCCATTATGGCCATTGGGGAATGAACCAGCAGATGGAAGATTCTCTCTCTCCTTCTCTCACTGTAACTCTGCATTGCAAATAAATAAAATGAGTCTTTTTTTAAAAAAAGTTATGGCAGGCCAGCGCCGCGGCTCACTAAGCTAATCCTCCGCCTTGCGGCACTGGCACACCGGGTTCTAGTCCCGGTCGGGGCGCCAGATTCTGTCCCGGTTGACCCTCTTCCAGGACAGCTCTCTGCTGTGGCCAGGGAGTGCAGTGGAGGATGGCCCAAGTGCATGGGGCTTGCACCCCATGGGAGACCAGGATAAGTACCTGGCTCCTGCCATCGGATCAGTGCGGTGCGCCAGCCCCAGCACACCGGCCGCAGCGGCCATTGGAGGGTAAACCAACGGCAAAGGAAGACCTTTCTCTCTGTCTCCCTCTCTCTCACTGTCCACTCTGCCTGTCAAAAAAAAAAAAAGGTTAAGGCAAATACAGCAAAAAACAAACCTGATTTATGTGGAAGAGTTTCCATAGGGGCATTTTACAATTGAAAAAAAAAAAAGGAAAAAAAAAAGGACACAGGGATGAAAGGTGAGTCGAGGAAGGCTTGCAGTGTAGACAGTGAGCAAAGACCTTTGGTTTTCCTAAGCTGGGAGTCCCGAAATTCATACAAGGGAAGCCTTTCCTTTTCTTTCGTTTTGTACTTTGTTTGAGCATTAACTTCTAGATTAGTCTCTGCTGAAAGGAACAGCAGCCCAGGCCAAGTCCAGCCTCTGAGGCACCAGGCAGCCCTCATTCTGCCAAGCACCAGTGCCATCCCCTTTACAGCTCCTCCTCTCTCCTCCACTCGCCTGGGATCCACACGGACGATGAGCAGTGCCCATTCTCTCAGCTGTTCTTTTCCTTCATGGACAAAACCATGGATAAAATGTGACGTCCTGATTGGTTGGCTTTCACTCACAAATACACATGGACAGAAACATCTTGTGCAAACTATTTTTCCAATGGAAGTGGTTTTTTTTGTCTTTTTTTATTTTTTATGTACTTATTTATTTGAAAGCCAGTGTTACAGAGGCAGAGAGAGAGAGAGAGAAAGTCTTCCATATACTGGTTCATTCCCCAAATGGCCACAACAGCCAGAGCTCTGCCAATCCAAGCCAGGAGCCAGGAGCTTCTTCAGGGTCTCTCATGCGGGTGCAGGGGCCCAAGGACTTGAGCCATCTTCTACTGCTTTCCCAGGCCATAGCAGAGAGCTGGATCAGAAATGGAGCAGCCAGGACTTCAACCAGCACCCATATGGGATGCCAGCACTGAAGGTGGCGGCTTTACCCACTCTGCCACAGCACCGGCCCCAAATCCACTCTTTCCAAACAAGCTCCACCCACTATGCCACAATGCCACACACACACACACCCTTTTTTTTTTAACACTGAAGTTTGAAACCAGCTTGGGAAGTTTAGTCCAGAACAAAACAGTGTTGCCTAAGTGCTATCTATTCACACTGGCATTCCTTCTTTACATCTTAGCGCCATTCCACAATCCAGTCTGCTCAGATCCTCCCCAGGAGTCCCTTGGCAACCCTGGTTTCCAGCTGGAACAAGTCCTAAACAAGGTTTCCCTACAAAGAAACCGACCAGAAAGGTGATGCTAGATTTGGGGACATTTCTGCTTAGCAGAATGGCAAGAAAGAGACCCTTTGTTATTTTTTCTCACTAAAGTCCTAACTACAATTTTAAAAATCAAGACTGTGTTTCCTTGCTGCCCTCCACTGGTCCAGAAATATGGTGCTGTGGTGAAATCCTCTCCAGTCCATGGATACTTCCAATCCAGGCAAAAGTACCTAAAACTTTCTCTGGACCATGAAGGAAGTGGTTTTTCATTCATAAATGCTCAAGGCTTTCGATTGCCCTGCCCAACAGCACACACCATCTGAACAGAGGAAAAGATCAGAGGTAGGCGCCAGCATTGTGGCAATAGTAAGCTAAGCCTCCACCTGCAGTGCCAGAATCCCATGTGGATGCTGGTTCAAGTCCTGGCTGCTCCACTTCCAATCCAACTCCCTGCTCATGGCTTGGGAAAGCAGTGGAAGATGGCCCAAGTGCTTGGGCCCTTGAACTCACATGGGAGACCCAGAAGATGCTCCTGGCTCCTGTCTTCGGACACGTAGGGAGTAAACAGTGGATAGAAGATCTCTCTGCCTCTCCCCCTCTCTGTCTGTAACTCTGCCTCTCAAATAAATAAACTAATTTTTAAAAGAACAGAAATACCAGGTGGGTTTCTTAAGGAGGACAGTTGGGGTGAGGAAGTTGTGCAAGGAGGCCTGTATCAGACCCTTACTGTGTCTTTATTATGTCCTCCTTAAGCCTTTAATAAAAGGTCAATGTGTTATATGGTGTTCTCAGTTGGAGAAGCATCTGTCACGACAGGAAATTGGTAGGCTGTGGGTTTATCAGGACAGAAACGCAAACCTCAGCTCTTCCTGAGTTCCAAAGCATTCATTTCAGCAACTGAATGAAATAAACCGACTTCACACACTGAAATTATATGTCAACTATCTTTATTAATCTTGTTGTAACCCCAGATGATTTTCCTTGAGACAATACTATTTCAGTTTTACTGTTTTTACTTCCATCACCACACCCTCATTGCACTGCAGAATTCACTGTATGCAATCAAGTACCTGAGCCATGGTTTGTGATTTTGTTAACGAGTGATAGCACAGATGACACCATCACAAGGGAAGGGTTTTCTTCTGACACCTGGTTTTGTTTGCGTTCCTGTAGGAGAGTTTTAGCGAAGGGTGGTTTCAAAGGTTGACTCGTTCCCCCTTCACAAGTCGACTTCGAAATATAAAAATATCCTGGAAATAAGGCCAAACAGAAGGAATTTATGGAATACTTCTATTTGCCTATTCACCATCTACATAGGGTTAAATAGGGGGAAAATTTCCCCATAATTGCTACACTGGTTAGTAAGTAAACCATGTTCTGAGACTCCAATTAACGTAATATCTAAAATAGTGCCACCACACTAAGTCAGTGGGGGCCCCACATCGCCAGCCCTGGCTGAGGTGGTGCACCTGCTAACTGCAGGGAATGTCTCGTAACATCGCCAGTTCCTGAAGAGTTTCCTCTGCACTTCCCTGCCGCCCTTTATGCTAACTGCTTGAGCCATCTAGAACATTCTACTCCTGATTACATCCTAACCGGGAAAACCAGTGTCTTGGGTTACTAATTTGTTTGTTGCTTTTTTTCCTTTGTTTTTTGATGACACAATTTAGAACTCCTTGTTTATTATTTATTTCTGGGCAAAAGATATGGTGGAAAGGATGGTTTTAAATTAGACCTCTGAATTCTTATGTTGCTAAGGGAACTTGCACCAACCACTGGGACTCATGTTCTCCTACACAGCATGGAGCTGTGCTGACTGCTCCTTTCGGTGTGGGAGAAGAAAACAGGAGAATGGACGTGAACGTGCTTTGATACCTCACAAAGAATTATAGAGCAGATCACAACAATTAGCACCGCCATTCCCAGTAAATATAGGAGGCATTTATTCAGCACAGCCTTGCTGAATTCAAACATATGTGCAGCTGGACCTCATCATATCTTCAGGGCACTGGTTCCAGGACCCCCAGGGAATACAACATCTGAGGCTGCTCCAGTCCCTCATCTGAGTATCAAGTAGTGTATAAAACCTGAATCTAACCTGTGCACATCCTCCTGCCTACTTCAAGTCATCTTTAGAGTCTTCATAATATTAGTACAATGACAATGCTATGTAAACAGTTGTTCTGGATCATTCAGGGACTAATGACACAGATAATTTGTCTGCTGGTCACCGGTAGCTTTGACTGTCTGCTCGTTAATAAGGAACAAGTCTGTACATATTTGAGTCTAGTGGAATATTTTTTAAAATGTTTCTGCTTCTCTTTTATACTTTGGATGATTGATCTACAGACACAGAACTTGCAATTAAGCAGAGCTGACCCCATACTGTGTTTGTCCTATGTTAAAATTCAGGGTGTCAGACAGAAGTCCCAGTGGACAGATTAGGTTGACTGTGTGAGGCATTTTAAGGACTGAACAAAAGGCAAGGGACAAGATTTCGAGGGAAAAATGCCAAGCCAAGACATGTCAGCTGGGGTCACACCTGCAGGAAATGAAGGAAGAAGATTCTCACACTGGGAAGCTACTTCAGACTGTGACTGGCAACGGCTGGTGGCTGCCTTGGCAGGCAGTGTCCTACAGCCCACTCAGCAGCCCAGAGTCCCTGTGGTAGCCCGTCTCCCTCGGAGGCATTTGCCATTGCACTTGTCATTATCTATTACAAATTACATATCAAGAACAGATAAAACGCGCATATTACAGGAACTAAGGTCACCACGTTTAGTTATTTGGCTTGACTGATAATCCGTCTACTGGTCTTCAGCAGAATATCCACTAGCTAAAAATGATGATGCACGCGTGATGCGTGTCCACAAGAGAGCATATGCAGCACTGTTTCATGGCCCTACTCAATGAATGTTCCTGATCTTTACCCCTGCTGTACGCAAGCTGCGCCTCTCCTCAAACCCCAGAGGCAAGTTTACCAAAAGGAACATGTGCTTGGGCATTGCTCTCTGGCAGCCTCACTGGCTTTGCTAATGGCCAAATGCGTGATTCTGTGGTGAACAGGAGGCCTGTGATGGCCATCCCGAACTTGGACCTGCCCTGCTCTGCCTTCAGAAGGTAGCGTTCTGAGCTTCATTTTATCTCACCGAAATCTGCTTCCTACTTTTGTTCTTGTCTGTGCTGTGTGCAACAGGTCTGACCTCACACTGTGGGACCTCCCCAAGACACAGAGCGGCAGCTGCAGGTGCCCGGGTCCCCTGCAGGGGGAAGCAGGTGCAGCTGGAAAGGCCACTGCCACTCTCAGTGCGGCTCAGCAGTGCACTCTGCACCTCCCAGAATTAAACTGGGTGGGAGAACCGTGAAGCATCTGAAGACACACGTGACACCAGTACCTTATTTTTCACAAGCGTACCTTCAAGTCCACGGTGCCCTCATAGCCCTGGAATTTATCCACCATTCGTGAAACTTCCTTCCCAATGTTTTCTTGGATGGTGCCCTCCACATCAATGTAGTGGCAGTCGGCACTGGCGTAATGGCAGGAAATGGCCTATAGAGAGTGGTGAAATTGAGAAACACATCCCATTGCTGCCAGCAACCAACCAGGCAGGGAGGCCTTCTCTTACCCAGCCAATTCTACACTGGAAGCCTGCTCCATGGGACACAAATTCAGTCTCTCTGTAGCTCAGCTCCACCCCTCTCCCAGGACCCCAGTTAAAGGCTAACTGAAAATTTACAAATGGTTTGAACCAGGTGTGATAACTGAGGCAGCTGAGCCCATCATTGTTTTTTAAAAGGTGTAGATGGGGGGCTGGTGCTGTGGCATAGTGAACTAAGCCTTTGCCTATATCACCAGCGTCCCATATGGGCACTGGTTCATGTCCTGGCTGCTCCTCTTCCAATCCAGCTCTCTGCTAGGGCCTGGGAAGGTAGTAGAAGATGGCCTAATTACTTGGTCCCCTGCACCCATGTGTGGACTTGGAAGAAGCTCCTGGCTCCTGGCTTCAGATCAGCCCAGCTATGGCCATTGCAGCTAATTGGGGGGAGGAGGAACCAGTGGATGGAAGACCTCTCTTGGGAAAGCACTTGGGTCCTTGCCCCACACAGACTTCCAGGATTCTGGTTTCAGCCTGGCCAAGCTCTGGCTATTACAGCCATTTGAGGAGTGAACCAGTGCATCAAAGATTCTCTCTCTCTCTCTCTCTCTCTCTCTCTCTCTCTCTCTCTCTCTCTTTCTCTGTCACTTTGCCTTTTAAATAAAAAATACATCTTTAAGAAAAGAAAAGGTATAGAGGGGACAGGAAACACAATCCCCTAGGTGAGAGAACTTTGCCATGGGATTTTCCTAAGCCCCACAAAGCCAGGTATCCCAAGTAGCCCGTCATCTTCTTAGTTCCAAGGCTAGGCCCCCTGCCAAATTTGGGAGGGTTAGTATTCTGATGGCAAGCATGAAAACAAAAGACACCGTGGAAAGAAAACCCATGCCCACCTCCTCGCAAATCAGAGGGAACACTTCAAGGCCAAGGCCGCTGTTTCCTTCAAGGCAAAGGCTTAAGTTATGTGGTTCTTTCCGTTCCAGAAAAACTTATACACAGACCTAAGTGGCAAAGCAACGTTAAAACTCACTGTCTTTGCCACAGGTCAGATATCTTAAGGTGACTGCACCCTGCAGGAGGACTTACTACTTTCCCCAACACATGGAGCTTCCAGAGAGTGGAGTGACAAACTCCATTTCCTTAGGTGAGCCCCCGTGTAGCCACAGCAGAGCCCCAGGCAAAGGCAAACATGTGTGCACTGGCATTCACATTGTTATGTCATGATGATTAATATTTTTCTGGGGCATTAAGGCCACTGAAAACATCCTGAAGGAACACTGCACAGTCCATGTAGTAAAACCCATAGCGCATTTGCATAACTGTCCCTGCACCTCCTCACTCCTGTGGCTCGGAGGGCTGTGTGAGTGCAGAGTCCAATCCCATCTTCTATTTAAGATTCTGGCATTGTTGCACAGGATGGGTTGTTTGTGTTCGTTGTGACTTGGGAAACATGTTAGGGACCTTGATTGCTGAGGTTTTATTGGAATCCTCTCAATTTTTTTAAGTGTTATTTTTTTTTTTTTTGAGAGGTCAAGTACAGAGACAGAGAGAGACAGAAAGGTCCTCCATCCGCTGGTTCACTACCCAAATGACCACAATGGCCAGAGCTGGGCCAGGACAAAGCCAGGAGCTTCATCCGGGTCTCCCATGTGGGTGGAGGGACCCAAGTACTTGGGCCATCTTCCACTGCTTTCCCAGCCATAGTAGACTCTGGATTGGAAGAGGAGCAGCTGGGACACGAACCAACAGCCATATCGGATGCCAGCACCATAAGCAGAGGCTTAGTCTACTACACCACAGCGCTGGCCTCATCCCCTTTAATTTTCCCGCTTGGGAGGCTGCCTCAACTTGCCTCAGCCTAATCTGGGCCCTACTGAGCCCGGGGAAGAAAATGAATGGATGGAACATGAAATGTGACCCCTGACCTTTGGCCTCAGAGAGGCTTCAGGGATTGGTGGGAACAGCATGATGAACTGGAAAGCCCCACTGGGCCCCAAAGGAGCTCCAGTATTGGGTGTGGACAGCATGTTATCCTGGGAGAATGTGCACCCACGGGACTGTCAGTCTGTGAGACCAAGAAGTCAACCATCCGGGGTGTGTGAGGATCCTCATTCCCTTTTGAATGCAAGCAATGAAATTAAAACCTTCTAAGGCCAAGGGATTAAAATATATATATATATATATATATATATATATATATATATATATGGCTGCTGTTCGTTCTGGCTTCAGGGCAATCAATTCAGAATCAATACAACGTGTATTGGCTCAATACTGTTTTCCCAGCAGTAATATTAACATGAAGTTCCCTCTGGTTATCCTTTACACAAGCATCTAAATTCCACATTTTTGCCCCAGAAGAAGCAATCCCGAGCACGTTCATGTGTCAGTAGTAATATCCACATGATTAGGATCCTGAGGTCCTCTGGCTTCTCACTGATAAGAGCCAAAAAGGCACAAGGCCCACAAATTGATTTCCTGGTAAACAAACTGGACTAAAGTCCAGTTTAGTTAAAACTCGCACACCCTTCACATTTTCATATATCTTAAAATTTTTGTTTCTAACTCATCATCTCTGAGAGCTGCAGCAACGTGAACGCATACCTTCCGGAAGCCTTGGGTTCTGTTCCGCCCGGACCCATGGATGAGCAAAGGATGAAAGAAAACTGTGTCCCCCTTCTCCATCACAAGGTGCACGCGGGCGTTGTTCTTCTCGTAGTCCTGGATCCCGTGGTACATTATGTTAACTCCTCCCTGCGACACACAAGAGAAGACACAGCTAAACACGAGGAAGCAGCAGCATCAGTAAAAACTTGTTCAACGGCTCACTACAGAAGCACGGGCGCTCTCTGTTCTTCCAAGAGAAAGAGACATCTGAATCAGAGTCTTGGAAAAGTTTTCAGGGGCCAGCACTGTGGTACATGGGTTGAGCTTTTGCCTATATTGCTGGCATCCCATGTGGGCTCCAGTTCAAGTCCTGGCTGCTCCACTTCCAATCCAGCTTCCTGCTAATGTGCCTGGGGAGGCAACAGAAGATGGCCCAAGTGCCTGGGTGCCTGCACCAATGTGGGAGACCAGGAAGAAGCTCCAGGCTTTAGCTTGGCCCAACCCCAGCCCTTGCAGCCATTAGGGGAGGGAACCAGCAGATGGAAGCGCTCTCTTGCTCTCTCCCTCTCTTTCCCTCTCTCACTGCGTGTGTGTATGTGTGTGTGTATGTATGTGTGTATCTCTGCCTTTAAAATAAATAAATAATTATTTTAAAAAAATAAGGAAAGCCAAATTTTTCCATACGCAAAAGCCTCTCGGGTGCCTGGTTTGAGAAGTCATGTGTTGGTATTAAATCTTTGAAATTTCATGACTGAGTCAAACAGGAAGCCACAGACGGGCTTTGCCTTTTGGATCAGTACGGGTCGACCCTTCCCTGCCCTCCTCCTGACCCTGCCAGCTGACTCTGTAACAGTCTTTGCCAGCAGTGTCCTCTCCCAGAGCTCGCGAACATTCTTCTCCATTACAGGGGTGCGTCTCTGAGAAGCCAGTCCTTCTGAAATAGGGGCAGGGTGGAAATGCTCAATTTGTACTTTATTTACTTTTTGCTCAAAACCATTTATGTCACGTCCTTAGTAAGAAAAAAAAAAAAAACAAAAAGAATACATTTGGTGTTTGTTTAAAACTGTTTCCAAAGCAAGTTATTGCTTTAGGTAATGGGTTACATCTTTATTTCAGAAACTCAAGTGAGAAGCATGTAAAGCTTGCAAGCCTCAGGGTGTGTGTTTGGCTTAGCTGTGTAGATGCCTACACTCCACATCAGGGGCCTGAGTTCCATACCCGCCTCCAGCTTCCTACTAATGCAGACCCTGGGAGGCAGCAGGTGATGGGTCAAGTACTTGGGTTCCTGGGGCCGGTGCTATGGCACAGTGGGTTAAAGCCTTGGCCTGAAGTGCTAAAACCGGCAATCCATATGGGCGCTGGTTCTAGTCCCAGCTACCCCTCTTCCGACCAGCTCTCTGATATGGACTGGGAAAGCAGTGGAAGATGGCCCAAGTCCTTGGGCCCCTGCATCCACGTGGGAGACCCAGAAGAAGCTCCTGGCTCCTGACTTCGGATCTGCACAGCTTTGGCCGTTTTGGACATCTGGGGAGTCAACCAGTGGATGGAAGACCTCTCTCTCTCAGTCTCTACCTCTCTCTGTGACTCAGCCTTTCAAATAAATAAAAATATCTTTAAAAATAAATAAAATAATAAGCTGTAAGCTCCTATTTTTAAAAAAAGTACTTGGGTTCCTGCCACCCACATGAGAGACCTGGCCTGAGCTCCCAGCTCCTTGACTCTGCCACTGCGGGTTTCTGGGAAGCGTGAACCAGTAGATGGGAGTGCATGCATGCGCTGTGTTTGTCTCTGAAAGAAAAAGAGAAGGAAGGAAGGAACAGAGGGAGGGAGGGAGACAGCGAGGGAAAGAGAGGGAGGAGGGAAGGAAGGGAGAGAGGAAAGACAGACAGCGAGAAAGACAATAAAGTTCACAGTGTGGGAGTTTACATGGGTCACTGGGGGGCAGGGAGGCAGGAGCACCCATTCCCCTTCCCAAGGGATCCCAAATCCCCTCTGTCTACGCCCACTTCCCTGCTGCAGAGTGGTGAACCTTGACCCAGTGCCCTTCTCTTCTGGCAAAAGTTGGAAACGTGACCCAGGCTCCGCGAGTCAGACCCTCCAGCCCCGCAGCTGCCACCACTCTGAGCCCCGCAGAGGGGCACAGCCCCATCCTGGCCCTGGAGCCCTACAGACATCCCTCGGCCTAAGGCATCCAGAGCCTCTCCTGCTGCTTACTTGCACTAACTCTCACCAAAACCGGAACTTCATGGATGATCTCACAATTCCAAGTTTTTCTAACAGGATCAGACTCAAATATTTTCACGTGACACTAATCATCCGTGCAAGAATTCTAACGGAGACGAACGTTCAGAGGTTCTTCACTTCTGAAGACCCACAACCCCCACTTCCTGCTCAGCCACAGGTGCTCTTCCAGCCCAACGGTCTCTCAGGCCTTCCCAACCTCCTCTTCTTATGCCTCAAATGCTCATGGTCTCCTTCTGGTTCCTCTGGCTCTGGACACCCACAGCTCCAGTGCATCCTGGGCGAGAGTGTCAGCCTATCCTTCCTCAAGGACCGATCTGATGCCGCCACTCGTTGGCTTAAAGGAGCTTAACAGTCCCCAGCATCTACAGCTGCACGGATGCACAAAGCCAGAAAGTAACTCAGTGTTTACCTGTGATTAAGAGAGCTTATCTCGCCAGCGCTGCAGCTCACTAGGCTAATCCTTCGCCTTGCGGCACCGGCACACCGGATTCTAGGTCAGTCGGGGCGCCCGATTCTGTCCTGGTTGCCCCTCTTCCAGGCCAGCTCTCTGCTGTGGCCAGGGAGTGCAGTGGAGGATGGCCCAAGTGCTTGGGCCCTGCATCCCATGGGAGACCAAGAGAAGCACCTGGCTCCTGCCATCGGATCAGCGCGGTGCACCGGCCGCATTGGAGGGTGAAACAACGGCAAAGGAAGACCTTTCTCTCTGTCTCTCTCTCTCTCACTGTCCACTCTGCCTTTCAAAAAAAAAAAAAAAAGAGAGAGAGAGAGAGAGAGAGCTTATCTCGATTGTGGTGGGGATTGCACAAGGGTGTGTTTGTGTGTGTGTGTGTGTGTGTGTCAAAGTGATCATGTTATAGATTCAAAATATGCTCAGTTTGGGGCAAAGATGATGACTGGGAAACCCACATGCCACATCAGAATGCCTGGTTTGAGTCCTGGTTCCTAGGCTTCTGGACCCAGCTTCTTGCTGACCCAAATCCTGTGACACAGCAGGTGTCAAGTACATGTGTCCCTGCCACCTATGGGGGAGACCTGGCCAAGCCCTGGCTGTTGTGATCATTTGGGGAGTGAACCTGCAGATGGAAGAGCTCTGTCTCTCTCTCTCTTTCTGCTCTCTGCCCTTTAACCCAGGCCTCCTGCTTGGGCCATTCTCCCCCGCGCAGCCCTCCACAGAGCCCCGATGGCCTCTGCAGTTGCAGCACACGGTCCCATCCTCTTCTCCGCTCTCAGAGCCACGGTCAGCGAGCAGACTCGGGGGCACGTATCACCCACATCCAGGGCTGAAGTGCTTATGTCTTCCTCTGCGATTAGGCCATGCCATCTCGGGCCCTCCGCAGCACCTGCTCAAGTTCTCCACCTGGGCCGGTTTTCAAACGCGTGTTCAAAGGACAACTACACTGGGTGTTTGGTCTGACATCCTGCAACTGGCGCTGATCACATTTCTAAGTCTCGGGACAGCGCTTGGCTAAGAAAGGCAGTGCCCTCTCCTCTGTATGCTCTTTATGGATGCTGAGTGAAATTTAAAACTGGGAAGGAGATTCGGCTCCTAGACAGACCTACCTCCCACTGCGGGTAGTCGTGCGGCTTCAGGGGGCCTTTGTGGGTGCCGGGAAGCACCACCAGACAACCGTTGTTCCGGTCAATGTGCTCCATCGCGGTCCACGCACAAACAATGAGATTGCTGGGCCGGAAGGGGAAATAGTGCAGATCCTGGTGCAAGGGATGACGGGACGTCTTCTTGCCTGAAAGAGAACCTGCTGTTAAAAGCTGTTCAAGGGCAGACAAGAGGCCCCGTGGTTAAGACACTGGTGAGGACATCTGCATCCCCATTCAGATGCCTGGGCGTGATACTCAGTCCTGACTCCTAACTCCAGTTTCTTGCCACTCTGCACCCTGGAAGGCACTGGGTGAAGATGGTTCAAGTACCTTAGTTCCTGCCACCCAGGTGGGTACCTGGATTGAGTTCCTGGCCCAGCCCCAGGCATTGCAAGTATCAGGGAGTGAATCAGAAGATGGGCTCTTTCTTGAGAGGGCTCTCGCTCTCTCTCTTTTCTTCTCAAATTTTTTTTAAATTTTAAATAAATAATCAAATTAAATCTAATGTCTTAAAAAGACATTTGTCCAAGTCTCAGAATTCCTTATCCTTTGCCTGGAAAACCGGAAAAATGAACTATCCCCAGGCAAATGAAACAACACTACAGAAAAATCAACCTCAAGAGAGAAGCAACCAACTGGATGTCAAATCAAGTGCGAAGGGGCCAGTACTGTGGAGTAGCAGTGCCACATCCCATATGGGTGGGGGTTTCAGTCTTGGCTGCTCCACTTCCGATCCAGCTCTGTGCAATGGCCTGAGAAAGCAGTTTACTGTGGCCCAAGTCCTTGGGCCCCTGCACTTGCGTAGGAGACCCAGAAGAAGCTCCTGGCTTTGGATCGGCCCAGCTTTGGTCATTGTGGCCATTTGGGGAGTGAACCAGCCACTACAACTGCAGGAGCAAAGCCAGTCTGAGCCAGAAGCCTGGAAGTTCTGCACCACCAAGGTCAGAACATCAACCTCACATATGTTAATTGAACAATTTTTTCTTGCTTCTCCTTAATAATTAGAGTCCTGGAGTACTGTGGTGGCACCGCTGGTTAAGTACCACCTACAATGCTGGCATCCTTTATGAGCGCTGGTTCGAGTCCTGAATGCTGCACTTCCAACGCAGCTCCCTTCTGATGCACCTGGGAAGGCAGCAGAAGATGGCCCAAGTGCTTGGACCCATGCCACCCACCAGTGAACTCAGGGGGCTTCCATAGCCTTGGCAGCTCATGACAAGAGCCTAGGGTGATTACTGATGCCATAAACAAGAGTGTCAATTTGTTAAGTCAACAACAGGAGTCACTGTGCACTTACTCCTCATGTAGGATCTTTGCACTTAGTGTGCTGTACATTGTGATTTAATGCTATAACTAGTACTCAAACAGTATTTTTCACTTTATGTTTCTGTGTGGGAGCAAACTGTTGAAATCTTTACTTAATATATGCTAAACTGATCTTCTGTATATAAAGAGAAACGGAAATGAATCTTGATGAGAATGGAAGGGGAGAGGGAGTGGGAAAGGGGAGGGTTGCGGGTGGGAGGGACGTTATGAGGGGGAAGCCATTGTAATCCATAAGCTGTACTTTGGAAATTTATATTCATTAAATAAAAGTTAAAAAAAAAAAAAGAAAGAGGGTTGGAGGGAGGTTACGGGGGGGAAAACGCTATAATCCAAAACTCTACTTTTGAAATTTATATTTATTAAATAAAAGTTTAAAAAAAATAAAATTAAATTAAAAAAAAAATAAGAAGAGTCCTTTACCAACATCTGGAGGTTTGTTAATCAGCATTGTGTGCATGGCCATAATATTGGGTCCGGTGAAGCACTCCACGTATTTCAAGATCTAAGAAAAAAAGCGGGGAGGGGAAGGAACAAAGCTTCATGGGCAATCAGAAGTACAGGCCAGTGGCACCAAGGCCAACTCCTCTATGACAGGCAAGATGGTAACAGTCAGTATTTCACAACACTGCGAACAAAGCATGGCAGAAAATCCAGAAACTGGAAACCACTCTAAATCTACAACCCGTTGAATTGGGCAGGCTTGTCTGAGTAGCTGGGAATATAACCTGTTTCTCTTCTACAAGAAAGGGGTGCGTTTCTGTAAGGTATCAGCCTAGAAGGCCAGGACCAGCCCTTCTGCCACCCAAAGCCACAGACAGTGCCCAGGGAGAAACGGCTTCCTTTTTCTTCTTGGAGACCCTGCACAAGAACGACCCTGCCTAAGTGGGCCCAAGGGGAGCATCTGGCCCGGCAGCTGGGTTTGAGTCCCAGCTCTGTGCCCAATTCCAGCTCCCTGCTCGTGCACACGCTGGGAGGGAGCAGCTGATGGCTCAAGTCGCTGGGTTCTTGCCACCCACGTGGGAGACCTGGATTGAGTTCCAGCGCCCACCTTTGGCAGGCCCAGCCCTGGACACTTATGGGCATCTGTGGAGTAGAATTGTGAGTGGAGATTTCTCCATCAGTCTGCCTCTCAGACAGTAAGAGAAGAAAGGAAGAGCCCAGCAGGATTCACTGCTGTCAGGAGCGTCCAGGTCAGAGCAGGGCAGCAGCTCAGAGGACACTGCACAACCAGTGTGCCCTCCCCTCCATGTCTTCACATAGGCGGGAAGCAGGCCCAGTCACAGGAAGCAGGCGTGCAGCAGTGGACAAGAAAAGCAGGTCCTGTGCCTGTGCAGTTGGCAGTCACGTGGGAATCAAGATGCTGACTCGATCATGACCTGGGAGCATTGTGTGGCACAGCCAAGGGGGAGCTGCACCGAGAGCACCTGACAAGGTCCCGGGCTCTGGGGGTGGGGTGCTGCGCCACACAGGGACCCCAGCCACGGACTCCCAACCAAATGCCCACGACACATCGGGCCATCTAAGCCTTACACAACGCCTGAAAATTCACTCCGTCTTCCAAAGAAGCCCTGAAGGTGAAAGTCCCGCACGGATAAACCCAAGACTCAGAAGTCAGATCAGGGAAGAAGACGGCATTCAAGCGTGGGCCAGGTCTGATTCCAAAACAGGAGGCAGGGCCCGCTCCTCCTCACAGCCTGATCTCTGCTAGGTCGGGAATGTTGGCAGTTACAGCCTGAAACACTTGAAATGTACAAACAGCTCGAGAGGCAGGCCTCACGGTTCTGTCTACACCAAGCCTGGGACTGTGCACCTTCACTTGGGCTGGCGCTTATAAACCCCCACGGCTGAGAGCCATCCCCACCATCCCTGCTGTCCTCCGTACTGTTCTTTAGCCAGTCACTTGCCTCAATTACATCAGCTTCCTTCTAAATCTTATCCCCAGTACTAACTTCCTGAATCGTTGAGTTCGATGTGCTGGTGATGCTTCCCAACACATGGACAGAGAAGTAACCATTCACGTAACTCGTACCTCCTGAGGGCGCTACAGGAACTGCTAATATTCACCCAAGGTATTCACAGCAGCGTTTCGCCAACCACAAGTTGTCACCCACCATCCCGCAGCCGAGTTCCATCTCCAGCACAGGACTGCACGACAGTCCAGGGGGCCGCTTCCCCTCGGTCCTTTGTCTGGGACCTGGACATGACGGCACAGGTGGCATCCCTGTACAGCCCACCTCTGGGAACCAAGCTCTCTAACAGCACCTGGTTATAATTCCCATACTCCCTGGGAAGCCTCCTGCAAAGCCAGTCCAAACAAATGGCTCGGAAACTAAGACCCTGGTATACTGCAGTTTGAAAGTTACCAGATGGCTCCATGCAGAGGGATGTGGGAGGACGACAGGCACCCACTGTAAGTGAAAAACACAAGGTGACAGCCAGGAGGTTCCTGATCCCTGACACAGGCAGGAGGTGTACAAGTGAGAGAATTCCCGACATATATACTCAACAGGGAACGAGGTCCCGGGAGATGGGGTCACTCCTTTTGTGTACTGCTTGGATATTTTCTTATTTGTTTTTAATTTTATTTATTTATTTATTTATTTTGGACAGGCAGAGTGGACAGTGAGAGAGAGAGGCAAAGAGAAAGTTCTTTCTTTTCCGTTGGTTCACCCTCCAATTGCCGCTGTGGACAGCACGGTTGCCCGGTGCACCACGCCGATCCAAAGCCAGGAGCCAGGTGTTTCTCTTGGTATCCCATGTGGATGCAGGGCCCAAGCACTTGGGCCATCCTCCACTACACACACCCAGGCCACAGCAGAGAACTGGACAGGAAGAGGAGCAACCGGGACAGAATCCGGCGCCCCGACCGGGACTAGAACCCGGTGTACCAGTGCCGCAGGTGGAAGATTAGCCTATTGAGCCGGGGGGCTGGCCTGCTTAGATCTTTTTTGCAAATATGGTTCACTCTTAAACAATAATACTCTTGGATGGCACTGCAGCTCACTTGGTTAATCCTCTGCCTGTGGCACCGGTACGTTGGGTTCTAGTTCCAGTTGGGGCACCGGATTCTGTCCTGGTTACTCCTCTTCCAGTCCAGCTCTCTGCTGTGGCCCAGGAAGGCACTGGAGGATGGCCCAAGTGCTTGGGCCCTGCACCCACATGGGAGACCAGGAGGAAGAACCTGGCTCCTGGCTTCAGATGGGTGTAGCACTCCGGTTGCAGCAGCCATTTGTGGGGTGAACAAACGGAAGGAAGACCTTTTTCTCTGTCTCTCCATCTCTCACTGTCTAACTCTGCCTGTCAAAAAAAAAAAAGAATACTCTTTTTCAAAAAAAGAAATCTAATTTTTAAAACCAAAGCATCCTGGGGCCAGTGCTGTGGCATAGCAGGTAAAGCTGCCGCCAGCAGCATCAGCATCCGATATGGATGACGGTTCAAGTCTCAGGGGCTCCACTTCTGATCCAGCTCTCTGCTATGGCCTGGGAAAGCAGTGGAAGATGGCCCAAGTCCTTGGGCCCCTGCACCCACATGGGAGACCCGGAAGAAGCTCCTAGCTCATAGCTTCGTTTGTGCCCAGCTCAAGCAGTTGCGGCTATTTGGGGAGTGAACCGGCAGATGGAAGACCTCTGTCTCTCTCCCTTTCTCTGTCTGTAACTTCTATATCTCAAGTAAATCTTAAAAAGAAAAGAAAAGAAAAAAAATACATGAGTTTACGTATCATGGCCCCAGTAACTTCACGCCCGTTGTCTCGGAAGGGCTGTGTCCCGTTCACCCAGAATTCTGTTCCTTCTCAACAGACACACGGCTCCTCAAGGCTGCCATCCCTGGCGATGCGGGTGGGGTCATTCTCTGTCTGGGGAGGGGGCTGCTCTGGCTCTGGGCACTGTAGCATGGCTGAGCCCCGCTACTGCGGCATACCCGGCTCCCACCCAGAGGAGCCAACGGGAGCGAACCAAAACTCGCGAAATACCCACTGGGGGCCCAAAGCACCTCCAGCTGCAGACTACAGCGCTTAGAGCCACATGCAGGAAGGGGCAGGGGCAGCAGATCTGGGGGCAGGGGTGCAGGCTCGCAGCCTGGCGATGCTGCACACAAGCCCAGCACACAGAGCCTCTGACCTCGGGCAGGGTGCAGTATCTGAAGAGCTCCTCGTCTTCCTGGAAGTTCTGAATCTTGGTAACCGATTTCTCACTCAGGTTTTGCTCAGATTTCACAATGGCCACATCTTTCATCACCATTAAGCCCGGTGGTCTCACCTCCTTTCTGCAGATTCTTTCAAACTCACTCCTAGGAAAATAAATTTGCATATGGTGTCATGAAGGCAAGCTCCCAGCACCTGTCCAGTCTCGCCCTGCCAGAGGGACCTACAGTCTCCAGCAGCAGGTTTCCCCGCACTACAACAGAATAGTCCTGGCAACAGGGAGGGGACAAGGCCACCTCAGACGTGCCGGCCTCCTTACTGCCAGGCAGGGATCACCCTACCACAATGAAAACGTGGCTCAGCTTGGCAAACCTGCAGGGAAACCGTTTTGTGGTTTTGGTTGCAGGGTAAAAATGATGGCCACACGCCAGTCGCGTTCACCGCGTGCCAGCCCCCACTTGCTACGTTTTCCTTACTTGTCACTGTACTTAGTCTTAGCCGTTGGGATGGCGGCACTGTCCCAATGGCCATTGCACAGATGAAATGTAGCAGGGAGGGGACATGGAGTCGCGGAAACCTAGGCAGATGGCCCAGGACGCGGCCCTCAGTCTAGCCCAGAGCTCATACCCAGCTCCTAACAAAGTGAATCACTGCAAACACGGATCAGGAAGAGGCAGGTCTTGACTCGGGTCCTCATGCCACAGAACACACAGTTCATAACGAACAAAGAGTGCTACCGTACCTGAAGCGCTGAATGTCAGCATCCGACACCAGATTCTTAATGACCAGATACCCGTTTTTTTCATAAAATTTTCTCTGTTCTAGGCTTAGAACATTATTATCCAGAGTATACCTAAAGAAGAAAAGATTTCCATAATATCTTTATAATTATAAGGAAACAACCTGTATCAAGAACCTAAGAAAGATTCATACTCTACTCTCCAATCTGTTATTTCTGTTCCTAACTGTATGGAACTAATCTAAAACAACCTAAAAAGCATGAACTATAATTAACCCCCCAAAAAACTGCAGTAATAGAAGAAAAATTAACTGACATTATGAGGGAACTTAAAAAGTTTGAGGGAAATAGAATTAAAATATAAGTTTATTGAGGTACAAAGAATTTTTTTGAAATCTACGCATAGTATTTTCACATTCTGGATTTTCCACAGACTTTTTGAACACCCTGTATATCCACTCAATACTTTATGAATCCAGCATTAAAAATAAAAGGCATGGGGCCAGTGCTGTGGCGTAGTGGGTTAAGCCGCTGCCTGTAGTGCCAGTATCCCATATGAATGCCAGTTCGAGACCCAGCTGCTCCACCTCTGATCCAGCTCTCTGCTATGCACTGGGAAAACAGTGGAAAATGGCCCAAGTCCTTGGGACCCTGCACCAACCCAAGTGGGAGATCCAGAGGAATCTCCTGGCTTTGGATTGGCACAGCTCTGGCCATTGTGGCCAACTGGGGAGGGAACCAGTGGGTAGAAGACCTCTCTCTCTCTCTCTCTCTCTCTCTCTCTCTCTCTCTGCCTCTCCTTCTCTCTGTGTGTAACTCTTTCAAATAAATAAATATTAAAAATAAAAGGCATATGATAGTTTGGATGATGTTTCTTCTAATACGATATGAGGACCGTGATGTAAAGCCAAGACACTACTTGTGGAAAGATGCAGGGGCAGGTGTTTGGAGCAGCAGCGTAAGTCATCCCCTGAGACACCTACATCCCATTCCTGAGTGCCTGGTTCGAGTCTTGGCTACTCCATCTCTGATCCAACTTCCTCTTAATGTGCATCCTGGGAGGCAAGAGATGATGGCTCAGCGGCTTGGATTCCTGCACCCACGTCAGAGACTTGGAAGGAATTCTGGGCTCCTGGCTTCAGCCTCGGCCTAGTCTCAACTACTGTGTTCCTTGGAGAGTGAACCAGGGGGTGGTAGCTCGCTCTCTCTTTTTTTGTCATTGTCTTTCTCTCTCTCTCTCTCTCCCTTTCAGATAAAATGAAAATACATCAATAAAAACTTAGAAGAAAAGTTTAAAACTTGCAACAATATATCAAAAATAATTTGTAAGAGTGAGTGCCTTTCAGTAATGGAATTATAGATGAGTATATAAGATTTTTGGTGTAATGAATATAAGTGGTTTTTCAGATGGGAAACAATTCAATACACTTTTAATTTTCTAGTTGGTGCATTCGTAGAAGTAATCAAAGTGACAACATTGAAATAAGTACACAGCTACATAAGTACTCAAGCTACATAACCCACTCCTTGACATGAGCCCTTCTGCTCTGTAACACAGCAGGGTAACTGGACTCTAGAACAAATAATTATGCGCTTGAAACCACGGAGAGCAGAAGAAATGGTATCTGAGGAGGTAGTAAAACTACCCCTATTTGATCATTTTACATTGCATACATGTACCAAATTACAATATCATATCCCATAAATAAGTATAAATCTTAACCAGCAATTTAAAAATTGGAATTATTGCTAATAATATTTATTACAAGAAGAATATTTATGAAGGTCAAAGCCTTCCCTATCAAAGGTGACTTAAGATACGCCAGAGATGCTAGCTAGCTAATATGTCAATATAACTACAAGCTAATTTAAATGTAATATATATCATGCCTGGGTTATTAGTTATGTAGTTTGATACTGTTCCTTCCTTCTGAAATTTACATATAGAAAATTAAAGTCAACACACGAAACATTTCCCCCAACTTTACTGATTAGAACTAGTTCTGGAGGACTGGTGTTGTGGTATAGTAGGTTAAGCATGTGCCTGTGACACCAGCATCCCATACAGGCACCGGTTCAAATACCAGCAGCTCCAATTCCAAACCAGCTGCCTGCTGATGGCCCGGGGAAGTAGTAGAAGATGGCCCAAGTGCTTGGGCCCCAGAACCCTCTTGGGAGACCCGAAGAAGCTCCTGGCTTCGAATCGGCACAGGTCTTGCCGTTGCGGCTAATTGGGGAGTGAACCAACGGATGGAAGACCTCTCTTTCTCTCTCTCTCTCTCTGCCTCTCCTTGTCTCTATGTGTAACTGTTTCAAATAAAATAAATCTTTTTTAAAAAAATAAAAAATCACAGTTGGATCTACTTACTGGAATTGCTGAGGCTGGAAACTGGCAGGGGAAGATGTCCCTGAAGTGGGGTGGGCTACCTAGGACGTGAATTAAGGCAAATAAGGTAAAACCGAGGAGCCAGCCGTTCCGAGAAATAGCCCCCCGTGCTAGTTCAGTTCTCACGAGAAAGGCATCTTCCTGAACAGACCCGGGAGCTCTGACTTCACTCCTCCTCGGACAGGTGCACACCGCGGCTAAGGCCCTTTGGCCTCTATCACCTCATTTCATCTTCACAAGGACCCTAGAGGTGGCTGGAGACGGAGCACTCTGTTATTACTCCTGCTGTACAGAGCAGGAATCCTGGGTGGGGGAGACTCAGCACGGGGCCAAGGTCACTTAGAGGGATCCACACTCTGCAGCTGCCATGGGCTTTAGTCCACAGAACTGCTCCTTTCTCCAAACTGCTAAACAACCAAGAATCTCCAAGGTTCAACTCCAGAAGGAGAGGGGCATGTGTCGTTCACAGAAGGTTTTCAATTTAGTGGGACTTCAGTCCAAACTATTAAAAAAAAAAAAAAAAACCTGTAAAATAAACAAGAACTCCAACAGCAGTAGGGTCTACACAGCTGAGTATAAATTTAGGTATCTTGAAGAAATTCTTTAAGATTTATTTTTTATTTATTTGAAATAGAGAGTTTAGAGAGCGTAAAGATGGAGAGTGAGAGAGAGAGAGAGAGAGAGAGAGAAAGTCTTCCATGCACTGGTTCATTCCCCAAATGGCTGTAACAGCTGGAGCTGGGCTGATTCAAAGCCAGGAGCCGGGAGCTTCCTCTAGGTCTCCCATATGGGTGCAGGGGCCTGACCATTTGGGCTGTCTTCTGCTACTTTCCCAGGCACACTAGCAGGGAGCTGGATCAGGAGTGGAGCAGCCAGGACTTGAACCAGTGCACATATGGGATGCCGGCACTGCAGTTCGGCGCTTCAACCCACTGTGCCAGGGTGCCGGCCCCTGAAAATTCTTTTTGTAAGCTCTCTTTCATGGTTACACATCAGTGACGTAGTATCTCGTGCTGGTTTTTTCTCATTAGTTCTGTAGTCTGAAGAGCTTTTTTCAGATTGTCACTTGTCATCACATGTCATTTCTTCAATAATGTCTTCATAGCATGTGGTGACAATGCCATACTCCAGGAGCGAGGCAAGTCAGAGTCAGAATTATTAGCTTCTGTCTGTTTACACTGAGGCACAGAGGCTCACAGGATACTAAGTCTTGGTCAATAACTCTCAGTAAAACGTTGTGAACACAGCCAGACTTCAGCCTCCCCTCTTCCTGCATCATGGTGTCTTTTGGGCTGTTGCTCCTGGAGCACTGCTTAATGATGTGCAAATGTTTCCTCTATAAATTCAGGAACAACGGGCTGATGCTGTGGTGCAGTGGGTTAAGCCACTGCATGCAACAGCAGCATCCGGTATCACAGTGCCTGGTCAAGAGTCCTGGCTGCTCCACTTCCAGTCCAGCTCCATGCTGATGAGCTTGGGAGGGCAGCAGAAGATGGCCCAAATGCTTGGGCCCCTGCACCCACATGGGACACCCAGATGGAGTTCCTGACTCCTGGCTTTAGCCCAGCCCAGCCCAGCCCAGCCGAGACATAGCTATTGAGGCCATTTAGGAAGAGAACCAGCAGATGAAAGGCCTCTCTCTCTTTCTCTCTCTCTCTCTCTCTCTCTCTCTCTCTTACTCTCTTTTTCAAGTAAATAAATCCTTTAAAAAAATAGTTGAGGGGCCAGCGCTGTGGCGTAGTGGGTAAAGCCACCACCTGCAGTGCCGGCATCCCATATGGGTGCTGGTTTGAGTCCCAGCTGCTGCGCTTCTGATCCAGCTCTCTGCTATGGCCTGGGAAAGCAGTAGAAAAAGGTCCAGTGCTTGGGCCCCTGCACCTACATGAGAGACCCCAAAGAAGCTCCTGGCTCCTGGCTTCAGATTGGCGCACTCCAGCTGTTGTGGCCATCTGGGGAGTGAACCAGTGGATGGAAGACCTCTCTCTCTCTCTCTGCCTATGTAACTCTGCCTTTCATATAAATAAATAAACCTTTTAAAAACCACATTATGTTTTAAACTTCAAATGATTATTCCTAATTCCAAAATCAACATCACTTTAGAAACAGTTAAGACTGGGAAGAGCGCTCTGGGCTTTAGCGTGTCCTCTTGGAAACCTCAGCGCCATGAGAGGCAAGTGGAGGAAGAAGCGAATGCCAGGCGGAAGTGCAGAAGAAGAAAGATGAACCACACATCCAAGTACGCTGCTGGCTGTGTGCCCATGGGGGCCAAAGGAGCAGAAGTAAGAAGTGCCGGATCCTGGGGACACCGGGACACATTTCGCTACAAGCTGTTGGACTGCCTGCTCCCAGCTACAACCTGTCTTGGAAGGATCTGGAACTTCATCACCAATGGATCGCCAGAACCACCTATGAGACGCACTTTGCTGACACCAAAACCGTCCTTGATGGCCTTTGCCCTTGGCCTGTGACATTCTGGACTAGTTCTGTTCTCCACTGTGGCCAAGGATAACCCGGGTTCAATAAATTATTTCTTCTGCTGTGTTAGCCAAGGAATTGAAAACAAGAAAAACCACTGGGGAGAAACAGAGTTCCCAGGGGCCCACGCAAGAGTAAACCACTCATTCACCAGAAGTCTAAGCCAGGGCTGTCCCACTAGCCACTGGCCATACCTGGCTATTTAAATTGGAGTTTATTGGAGCAAAGAAATCCCTCCCCTGCCATATTTCAAATGCTCAATAGCCAAATGAGACAGGTAGTGACCAGAATGGACAGTGCATGGACAGAACGGTTCCAACACTGCAGAGAGCTGTACTGCTGAGCACTGTTCCCGGAGTCACCAGTGAAAACACCAGGTTCTACCCTCCATCCCACGACACCATCATCAAATTTTAAAAAGTGGTTAGAGAATCGACTGGGGAATCTCAGCTCTGGTCCCACGTAGATCTACTCACAGTATTAGCACCGGGTCTCAATCTGCAGCTTGCATCAGAATTTGGGCCCCACCCCCACACTCTGATTCCTTAGGTTTGAGTTGAGCCCTAGAATATCTGCATTTCTAACAGGTCCCTGGTGATGCTGGGGCTTCTGGCCCAGGGACCACACTTTGGCCATCTCTGCTTTAGTTAAAGGAGCTTCGTTAAGGTTTTTACTCTCTCCTAGCCTGTCAAGTGAGACTGCAACATCTCCTCCAGCCCCCTATTTTGTGGACAGAACCTTAAATTTGCCGAATTTCTGATACACTGCTGCTCGGGAACTCAGCAGGGAGAGCAATCGCCGAGGCAAAAGAAACAGCTGTAGGCTGGCACCGCGGCTCACTAGGCTAATCCTCCGCCTTGCGGCGCCAGCACACCGGGTTCTAGTCCCAGTTGAGGCGCTGGATTCTGTCCCGGTTGCCCCCTTCCAGGCCAGCTCTCTGCTGTGGCCAGGGAGTGCAGTGCCGGATGGCCCAAGTGCTTGGGCCCTGCACCCCATGGGAGACCAGGAGAAGTACCTGGCTCCTGCCATCGGATCAGTGTGGTGCGCCGGCCGCAGCGCGCTGGCCGCAGCGGCCATTGCATGGTGAACCAACGGCAAAAGGAAGACCTTTCTCTCTGTCTCTCTCACTGTCCACTCTGCCTGTCAAAAAATAAAATAAATAAAATAAAATAAGATAAAATAAAAAGAAAAGAAAAGAAACAGCTGTAATCAACAGCTGTAATCAACTTCAGGGCAGCTCAAGATTCTAAATGCAGAGGAACTGCAGTGAAGCAGGTCACTCACTCAAAGAAAAATCCCAGGCGTTTTTCTAGTGGGTTACCAAAAGGACCAGCATGCACGATTTCAAACTATCTTTGATCCAAAATAAGCTTATCTTTTAATTCCATTTCCCACGAACTTTGGAAGGACCTGCGCATGCTCTGGATGAGAACCCTTAACCCGAACAGGCACCTGGCCTCGGGCCTCGTCCAGAGACAAGTATCCGGATCCACAGCCACCCAACATCAGCAGCGCACCCAGTCCTGGGCGTGGCTTCTGAAGCCGCAATGAGGAGGCAGGTTCAAAGTACCAAGTCCCTTTGCAGGGCACGGTGTCAAAGTCCCGCGGGGGGTCCCAGAACGCACCCCCCACACACCCCCAGGAAGGAATGAAAGCAGTGCTGGCTCCACCAGGACAGGCAGGCGCAGGGCAGCGCCACGCCAAGCGCTGGAGCCCCCTCGGGGAGCGTCCCTAACACCTGCCTGCCAGCTCACACCGCGCTTTGCATATGTGTCCAGGGCTCTGAGCAGCCTCAGAAAAAATGGCAAAGTCCTCTTCAGGATCAGCTGCCCAGACCCCAGAGCAAGAAACCGAACCCCCAAGGGCGCACGGACCATGGAGCAAAGCCACAGCGGCCAGCGAGGCCCGCCGGGGCCACCCGCGTCTCGGGACACGGCCTCCTCCCCGCTGCCCGGCTCGCCCTGGGGGAAAAGTGACCCTAGCTGGGACGAGCGCACGGAGGCCATCGCCCCGGGCCCGGGTCCGAGCGGCCCACGCAGGAGCAAGGATACGATGGCCGTGGCCGAGGGGTGGCCGAGGTGTCCCAGCAGGATCCTCAGGCGGACGCCAGCGCGCAGCTGATCCATGACGGCGGTGCTGAGACCCCATGGCCTCGGACTTAACTCTGCAGGCAGCACCGGAGGCGGGGCGGCCCCGCCCAAGACCGGGGCGTGGACTCGCGCGGCACTAGGGATCCCTGGTTCGCCGCCCCAGCGTGGGCTGGCCGGGCCACTGGGCTGCGGGGACGTCCTCCCAGCGACCGGGGGGGGGGGGGGCCCTTCCGGCAGCACCCAGGCTTGGGGCCAGGGACTGGACGGAGGCCCTCCAGTGACCCGTGGCTGAGCGGAGAAGGGACCCAATCCGTTTAACCCCACGTGGCTCTCCTTCCACTAACTGCAGAGCGCACGCAAAGTCAAAGGTTCACCCGTGCAAGTCACATGCCTGAGCCCTTTGGCCTGTGACCCCTCCTCCCCCAGAGCCCCCGAGGTATTAGAAGGACCTCGGGCCTGCTCCTTACCCTACTCCCTGTTAACCTCCGCCGCCTCCCCGGTCACCCCATGCAAGATCCTGATCCTCAGCTGGCAGGCTGGGATCGCGGAGGCGCACCTGGCTTTTGAGCCCCACTTCAGAGGCTGAGCCTTGGAGGAGCAACTACCAGATGGGGAGCGACCAACTGGTGTCTCCCTACCGCCCTCGCCTGGTGAGCAGTAGGAACTGCTAAGAAGAGAAAAAAACCAACTAAAAATATGAATGCGGCTCACCTGTCACCTACTTGGAGCTCAGACCTCGCCCGCACTGGGCCTGGCAGTGACTGCTTTCCCACTACTTAGACCTGCACTGGTTATGCTGCTCTCAAATGCCCTCGTTGAGCAGGTGTGTGAAGATCCCCGCCTCGGCTCTGTTAAAACATTTTTTAAGATTATGTTTCAATGTATGATTGTTACCACGAGGAGAGCCACGAGAAGAAGAAAATCCTTGAACGTCTACAATCGTCCTTTATCTGTTTAAAGTCAAGGGATGTTCTTTTCCTTCCTACTACCTTATTATTTATTTATTTATTTATTTATTTATTTATTTCAGTTGGAGGCAGGTGTTGAGCCTAGGAGTTCAGATGCCTGCATACCACATGGGAGTGCCTGGGTTCAATTCCCAGCGTCAGCTCCTGTCTCCAGCTTCCTGAGAGGCGGCGACGGCCCGAGTGGTTGGGTCCCTGCCCTCCACACTGGGTATCTGGACTATGGCAGTCTTGGATTGAGTTTCTGGCTTGGGCCAGCCCAACCCATGCCGTTGTGTGAATTTGGGGGAGTGAAACATCCAGTGGGAACACTCTCCTTCTCTATTCCTCTCAAAGACATTTCTTTTTTTTATTTATTTTTTTTTTTTATATTTGACAGGCAGAGTGGACAGTGAGAGAGAGAGACACAGAGAAAGGTCTTCCTTTGCTGTTGGTTCACCCTCCAATGGCCGCCGCAGCCGGCGCGCTGCGGCCGGCGCACCGCGCTGATCCGATGGCAGGAGCCAGGAGCCAGGTGCTTCTCCTGTACTCCCATGGGGTGCAGGGCCCAAGCACCTGGGCCATCCTCCACTGCACTCCCTGGCCACAGCAGAGAGCTGGCCTGGAAGAGGGGCAACCGGGACAGAACCCGGCGCCCCAACCGGGACTAGAACCCGGTGTGCTGGCGCCGCTAGGCGGAGGATTAGCCTAGTGAGCGGCAGCGCCGGCCTCAAAGACATTTCTTAAAAAAAAAAAAAAAATTTAAACAAATTTGTTCATTTACGAACCCATGGGGAATTAAAACAATTTTTTAAATAGAGGGGTCATTTGGTTGATGTTATTTGCATTCTTAAGCAGAAATTTGGACTACTTGGACATTTCCTGAGTAAGCATCTTCAGGAACTGTGTTGCATTTTAAAGTGTTTATCTGGGGCCGGCGCTATGGCACAGCAGGTAAAGCCATCGCCTGCGGTGCCTGCATCCCATATGGGGACCAGTTTGAGACCCGGCTACTCCACTTCCAGTCAAGCTCTCTGCTATGGCCTGGGAAAGCAGCAGAAGATGGCCCAAGTCATTGGGCCCCTGTACCCACGTGGGAGACCCAAAAGAAGCTCCTGGCTCCTGGCTTCAGATCGGCCCAACTCTGGCCATTGCAGCCACTTGGGGAGTGAACCAGTGGATGGAAGACCTCTCTCTCTCTCTCTCTCTCTCTCTTCTCTTTCTCTTTCTCTCTTTCTCTCTCTGCCTCTCTTTCTCTCTCTGTGTAACTCTGACTTTCACATAAAATAAATAAACCATTTTTAAGAAATAAATGATTGGGGGCCAGCACCGTTGCTCACTTGGTTAATAGTCCACCTGTGGCGCTGGCATCGTATATGGGCACCAGGTTCTAGTCCCAGTTGCTCCTCTTCCAGTCTAGCTCTCTGCTGTGGCCCAGGAGGGCAGTGGAGGGTGGCCCAAGTGCTTGGGCCCCTGCACCCACGTTTGAGAACAGGAGGAAGCACCTGGCTCCTGGCTTCAGATTGGCGTAGCTCCAGCCGTAGCAGCCATTTCGGCGGTGACCCAAAGAAGGAAGACCTTTCTGTCTGTCTCTCTTTCATTGTCTAATTCTGTCAAATAAAAAAAAATGTTTTTTAATTATTTATTTAAATTTGAGAGGCAAAGCAAGCGAGCCGGATGCTGAACTCCAGTGTCACCAATGGTCTACATCATATTGCCTCTAGGATTTCTTTTTCCTTCCTTCCTTCCTCTCTCCCTCTCTCTCTGTCTCTCTCTCTCTTTCTTAAAGAGTTATTTATTTGAAAGGCTGAGTTACAGAGAGGCAGAGGCAGAGAGAGAAAGAAAAGAGAGGTCTTCCATCACTCCCTAGTTGGCTGCAATGGCCAGAGCTGTGCTGATCTGAAACCAGGAGCCAGGAGTTTCTTCCCCACATCCCACGTGGGTGCAGAGGCCCGAAGACTTGGGCCATCTTCTACTGCTTTCCCAGGCCATAGTAGAGAGCTGGATCGGAAGTGGAGCAGCCAGGACTTGAACCGGCGCCCATTTGGCATGCCGGCACTGCAGGTTGCAGATTTACCCACTATGCCACAGCACCGACCACCCCCCCCTCAAAATAGGATCCCTGACACCTCCAAAAGATGGTGTCTCCCTTGCTGGAAGATATGTTCACATCCTAGTCCCCAGGAAAAGGTGAGTGTGGCCTTGTGTGGAAACATGGTCTGTTTTTTTCCATTCACATTCAGGGTCCTGAGATAAACTCAGGCTGGGACCATTGGGGCTAGGCCACTGGGAGGCGCTAAATCTAACACAACCACCTCAAAAATCTCTCTGGGTGATTTGCCATAACCCTGCTCCCCACCCCACCCCCATCCTGTTGAGAATGGTGGATCTGTGGTATTTGGTGGTGAAGAAGGGGTGGGGAGGAAGGGACTAAGGAGGGAAAAGTCACACTCACGCACACTCACACACTGGCACACACAACACATATGCTTCCCGTTTACTGCCATTCCTTTAGATCTGAATTACAATTTCAGTTCTGCACCAGAAATTGAGGTGTTCTCATGTAAGAATAATTAAAAAAAAAAAAAAACAGGATAAAGACATTTCCAATAGCACAAACACAACTAAGCCGTACGTGGTGGTTCGAAGACACATTTCCTCTCAATCATTTGCAGACAAAGGGATAGAAACTGATTTTTCTCCAGCCTGTTTCTGATGGCAGCCATGATGAAAGTAATCCCAAAGAACTCAGATGATGTGTGATGCAGCATCAAATAGAAACCAAGAATATACATGCACATAAATCGGGAGAAGATGAAAGAATAAAATTATCGGGGGCAGAGCCAAGATGGCAGAATAGTGAGGGCACACGCTGACAGTCCGGGAAAAGGTAGCTTAATAAAAGTGGAGTTACTGTAGTCTCAGGAAAAGGCTCGGGAAAAAAATTGCAGAAGAATCTCTTCCACATCTAGTGGATGTGACACGGAGAACCTGCAGGGAGAGCAAGGACGCCCACGGCACGGAAGCCGAGCCTCGGAAGCTGAGCTGCGGAGTCTGCACGTCAGCGCTGGAAGGGGAGGTGAGACAAAAAACTCGGTAACCCGAGTCATTCGCAGGGAAAGGCAGTAAGAGCCTAGAGGGAATGAGGCTTAAGGCCCCGCTGGGGAAAGTTCACCAGGCTGACTGGAGGAGAGAAAAAAAAATGAATAAAAAAGGGTAACCGGCATGGACACTAGTCTCTCTCTCCACTCACCTTACAAAGCTGAGCAAGACAAAGAGCAGGCACCATTTTGGACATACGTAAAGCAGCGCCCGCCATCAGCCAAGCAGAAAAAGCTGACTCTGGTGGGGAGAAATAACTGGAGGTAAGAACATAGTGAAAGTGTGGAGCTAACGAACTGAGACTGTGAAAATCTTAGGGTGGGCAAGTGAGCTCACCGAGTACACAAACTCGGTAACCTTGGCAACCCAGTGAGAGACTGCGGAGAAATTTGAGACCACATTGAGGGCTGCATAGACCCTTTGTGTGGTCCTTGGGGTAGAGCAGACTAATACCCACAGGGGCCAGATTTCATACATCAACTACCCTCAATTCCACTCAGCTGTGCAGAATTACTTCCCTTCTGAGTCAAAAAAAAAGAGAGCAAGTAAGCGAGCCAGAGAGAGAGAACAACCTGGGTGAGTCACCTTTGGCACACCCTTAACCCTGAAGAACCAAACAGAGCCACACCCATCACAGCCTCTAAGGACACATCAAAAGAAGAAAGTCCACTTCATCTAGAGTCATAGTACAACGAGAAAAAACACCACATTAAAGAAACCAAAGAATATCTCCACAATGTCAAACAAATGCAGAAACTGAGGTAACAAGAACAAGGAAGACACTATGACGCCCCCAAATGAACAAGACACCCCAATTCAAGATTATGAAGATGATGAGATAGAAGAAATGCAAGAAGCAGATCTCAAAAAACTTGATAAGAACATTAAGAAGTTCTCAATAACAAATTCTTGAACTACAGAAATCCTTACTGCACAGGATAGAAAATCTCTCATGAAAATGAAATCATAAGGAGGAATCAAAATGAAATGAAGAAACTAGTAGAATATGAAACTGGTAGTGACGAGAAATCATAATGAAATGAAGAAGTCAATAGATCAAATGACAAACACATTAGAGAGCCTTAAAAACAGAATGAGTAAAGCAGAAAAGAGACTATCAGACTTAGAAGACAGAACACAGGAAAGTATACAGTCAACCAAAGAAAAGAAGAGGAAATTAGAAATCTAAAAAACATTGGTGGGAATCTACAGAATAATATTAAAAAAACCAACATTCGAGTTCTAGGAGTCCTGAAGGTATGGAGAGGGAGAAAGGATTAGAAGGTCTTTGTAGTAGGATACTAGCAGAGAACATTCCGGGTTTGGAGAAGGACAGAGACATCCTAGTACAGGAAGCTCATAGAACCCCCAGTAAACATGACCAAAGAGATCCTCACCACGACACATTGTAAATAAACTCACCACAGTGAAACATAAAGAAAAGATCCTAAAATGTGCAAGAGAGAAACATCAGATTACTCTCAGAGGATCTCCAATGAGACTCACAGCTGACTTCTCATCAGAAACCCTACTGGCTAGGAGGGAATGGCGAGATATAGCCCAGGTACTAAGAGAGAAAAACTGCCAGCCCAGAATTTTATATCCTTCAAAGCTCTCATTTGAGAATGAAGGTTAAATAAAAACCTTTTATAGCAAACAGAAATTAAAAGAATTTGTTGCCACATGTGCAGCCCTGCAAAAGATGCTCAAAAATGTGTTACACACAGAAACACAGAAACATGACCAACAATATGAAAGACGGTAAAGGAAGAAAACTTCCCAGTAAAAGATCACAGGAAGTTAAAAGCTTATGAATTACAATGGCTTCCCCCCCCCATAACTTCCCTCCCACCCGCAACCCTCCGATCCCCAACACCCTCTCCCATTCCATTCACATCAAGATTCATTTTCAATTCTCTTTATATACAGGAGATCAATTTTAGCATATATTAAGTAAAGATTTCAACAGTTTGCACCCACACAGACTATAAAGTGAAAAATTCTGTTTGAGTACTAGTTATAGCATTAATTCACATTGAACAACACATTAAGGGCAGAGATCCTGCATGAGGAGTAAGTGCACAATGACTCCTGTTGTTGACTTAACAAATTGACAGTCTTGTTTATAGTGTCAGTAATATCCTCAAGCTCTTGTCATGAGCTGCCAAGGCTATGGAAGCCTTTTGAGTTTGCCAACTCCAATCTTATTTAGACAAGGTCATAGTCAAAGTGGAAGTTCTCTCCTCCCTTCAAAGAAAGGTACCTCCTTCTTTGATGGCCCTTTCTTTCCACTGGGATCTCACTCGCAGAGATCTTTCATTTAGGTCATTTTTTTTTGCCAGAGTGTCTTGGCTTTCCATGCTTATAATACTCTCATGGGCTCTTCAACCAGATCCGAATGCCTTAAGGGCTGATTCTGAGGCCAGAGTGCTGTTTAGGACATCTGCCATTCTATGAGTCTGCTCTGTATCCTATTCCCATGTAGGATCGTTCTCTCCCTTTTTTATTCTATCGGTTAGTATTTTCAGACACTAGTCTTGTTTATGTGATCCCTTTAATTATTATTCCTATCATTATGATCAATTGTGAACAAAAATTGATCACTTGGACTAGTGAGATGGCATTGGTACATGCCACTTTGATGGGATTGAATTGGAAACCCTGGTATGATTCTAACTCTACCATTTGGGGCAAGTCAGTTTGAGCATGTCCCAAATTGTACATCTCTTCCCTCTCTTGTTCCCACTCTTACATTTAAAAGGGATCACTTTTCAGTTAAGTTTCAACACTTAAGAAATACCGTGTATTAATTACAGAATTAAACCAATAGTATTAAGTAGAACAAACAAAAAAAATACTAGGAGGGATAAAGTATTAAGTTGTTCATCAACAGTCAGGGCAAGAGCTGATCAAGTCACCGTTTCTCATAGTGTCCATTTCACTTCAACAGGTTTCCTTTTTGGTGCTCGGTTAGTTGTCACCGATCAGGGAGAACATATGATATTTGTCCCTTTGGGACTGGTTTATTTTATTCAGCATAATATTTTCCAGATTCCTCCATTTTGTTGCAAATGACCGGATTTCATTGTTTTTTACTGCTTTATAGTATTCTGTAGAGTACATATCCCATAAATTCTTTATCCAGTCTACTGTTGATGGGCATTTAGGTTGATTCCAGGTCTTAGCTATTGTGAATGGAGCTGCAATAAACATTAAGGTGCAGACCACTTTTTCTTTGCCCATTTAATTTCCTTTGGGCAAATTCCAAGGAGTGGGATGGCTGGGTTGAATGGTAGGGTTATATTCAGGTTTCTGAGGAATCTCCAGGCTGACTTCTGTAGTGGCTTAACCAGTTTTCATTCCCACCAACAGTGAGTTAGAGTCCCTTTTCCCCCACATCTTCACCAGCATCTGTTGTTGGTAGATTTCTGAATGTGGGCCATTCTCACCGGGGTGAGGTGAAACCTCATTGTGGTTTTGATTTGCATTTCCCTGATGGCTAGTGATCTTGAACATTTTTTTCATGTGTCTGTTGGCCATTTGGATTTCCTCTTTTGAAAAATGTCTATTGAGGTCCTTGACCCATCTCTTAAGTGGGTTGTTAGTTTTCTTGTTGTGGAGTTTCTTGATCTCTTTGTAGATTCTGGTTGTTAATCCTTTATCTGTTGCATAGTTTGCATATATTTTTCCCATTCTGTTGGTTGCCTCTTCACTCTCCTGACTGTTTCTTTTGCAGTACAGAAACTTCTCAATTTGATGCAATCCCAAATGTTAATTTTGGCTTTGACTGCCTGTCCCTCTGAGGTTTCCAGGAAGTCTTTGCTCGTGCCAATATCTTGCAGGGTTTCTCCAATGTTCTCTAATAATTTGATGGTGTTGGGTCATAGACTTAGGGCTTTAATGCATGCTGAGTGGATTTTTCTGTAAGGTGTAAGGTAGGCATCTTGCTTCATGCTTCTGCATATGGAAATCCAGTTTTCCCAGCACCATTTATTGAATAGAGTGTCCTTGCTCCGGGAAATGGTTTTAGATCCTTGATCAAATATAAGTTGGTTGTAGATGTTTGGGTTGATTCCTGGTGTTTCTATTCTGTTCCATTGGTATATCCACCTGTTTCTGTACCAGTACCATGCTGTTTTCATTACCACTGCCCTGTAGTATGTCCTGAATCTGGTATTGTGATGCCTCCAGCTTTGTTTTTGTTGTACAAAATTGCTTTAGCTATGCGAGTTCTGTGTTTCCATATGAATTTCAGCATCATTTTTTCTAGATCTGAGAAGAATGTCTTTGGTGTCTTGATTGGTATCGCATTGAATCTATAAATTGCTTTTGGGAGAATGGATATTTTGATGATATTGATT
The DNA here is from genome assembly GCF_051225735.1 of Oryctolagus cuniculus. Classification (NCBI taxonomy): domain Eukaryota; kingdom Metazoa; phylum Chordata; class Mammalia; order Lagomorpha; family Leporidae; genus Oryctolagus; species Oryctolagus cuniculus. The sequence goes on along the minus strand of NC_142879.1, from coordinate 69,778,339 downwards.
CTTCCGATCCATGAGCATGGAAGATTTTTCCATTTTTTGGTATCCTCTTCTATTTCTTTCTTTAAGATTTTGTAATTCTCATCGTAGAGATCTTTAATTTCCTTGCTTAATTTTATTCCAAGGCATTTGATTGTTTTTGTGGCTGTTGTGAATGAGATTGATCTTAGAAGTTCTTTCTCAGCTGTGGCATTGCCTGTGTTGATTTTTGTGCATTGATTTTATATCCTGCCACTTTGCCAAACTCTTCTATGAGTTCCAATAGTCTCTTAGTAGAGTTCTTTGGATCCCCTACATAAAGAATCATATCATCTGCAAAGAGGGATAGCTTGAGTTCTTCCTTCCCAATTTGTATCCCTTTAATTTCTTTTTCTTCCCTGATGGCTCTGGCTAAAACTTCCAGAACTATATTGAATAGCAGTGGTGAGAGTGGGCATCCCCGTCTGGCACCAGATCTCAGTGGAAATGCTTCCAACTTTTCCCCATTCAATAGGATGTTGGCCATGAGTTTTTCATAAATTGCTTTGATTGTATTGAGGAATGTTCCTTCTATACCCAATTTGCTTAGAGTTTTCATCATGAAAGGGTGTTCAATTTTATCAAATGCTTTCTCTGCATCTATTGAGATAATCATGGTTTTTCTTCTGCAGTCTGTTAATGTGGTATATCACATTGATTGATTTGCACACATTGAACCATCCCTGCATACCAGGGATAAATCCCACTTGGTCTGGGTGGATGATCTTTCTGATGTGTTGTTGCATTCTATTGGCCAGAATTTTATTGAGGATTTTTGTGTCCATGTTCATCAGGAATATTGGTCTGTAATTTTCTTTCAATGTTGCATCTTTTTCGGCTTAGTGATGCTGGCTTCATAGAAAGAATTTGGGAGGATTACATCTTTTTGGATTGTTCTGAGTAGTCTGAGAAGAATTGGAGTTAGTTCTTCTTTAAATGTCTGGTAGAATTCAGCAATGAATCCATCTGGTCCTGGGCTTTTCTTTGTTGGGAGAGCCTTTTTACTGTTTCAATTTCTGTCTCAGTTATGGGTCTGTTCAGGTTTTCTACGTCTTCGTTGTTCAATTTAGGAAGGTTGCCTGTGTCCAGGAATCTATCCATTTCTGATAGGTTTCCCTGTTTGCTGGCATACAAGTCCTTGTAGTAATTTCTGATGATTCTTTTTATTTCTGTGGTTTCTTTTGTTACTCTCCCTTTTTCATCTCTGAATTTATTTATTTAGGTCTTATCTTTTTTTAGTCAGTTGGGCCAATGGTGTGTCAATTTTGTTTATTTTTTTCAAAAAAACAGCTCTTCTTTTGGCTGATTTTTGGTAATGTTTTTGTGGATTCAATCCTGTTGATTTCTTCTCTGATGTTAATTATTTCCTCTTATCCTACTAGATTTGGGTCTGGTTTTCTGTAGTTGTTCTAGATCCTTGAGATGCACTGAAAGCTCATTTATTTGGTGCCTTTCCAATTTCTTGATGTAGGCACCTATTGCTATAAAATTTCCTCTTTACACTGCTTTTTCTGTATCCTATAAGTTTTGATATGTTGTACTGTTTTCCTCATTTACTTCCAGAAAGTTTTTGATTTCTCTTTTGATTTCTTCTATGACCCAGTGTTCATTCAGGAGCATGTTGTTCAGTCTTCATGTGTTTGCACACACTCTAGGGATTCCTGAGTTGCTAATTTCCAACTTCATTCCATTGTGGTCTGAGAAGCTGCATCATATGATTCTAATTTTTTGAATTTGCTGAGACTTGCTTTATGGCCTAGTATGTGGTCAATCCTAGAGTAGGTTCCATACACTGCTGAGAAGAATGTAAAATCTGTAAGTGTAGGATTGAAAGTTCTGGAGATATCTGTAAGACCCATTTGGGCTATAGTATCCATTAAATCTGCTGTTTCCTTGTTGATCTTCTGTCCGTTTGATCTGTCTATTTCTGAGAGTGGAGTATTGAAGTCCCCCAGTGCTATTGTATTGGAGTCTACATTTCCCTTTAAGTCCCTTAGCATATGTTTTAAATAAACCGGTGCCCTGTAATTAGGTGCATATACATTGATAATAGTTACATCTTCCTATTGAATTGATCCTTTAATCATTATATAGTGCCCCTCTTTGTCTCTGTTAACAGTTTTTGTGTTAAAGTTTATTTTGTATAATATTAAGATGGCTACACCTGCTCTTTTTTCATTTCTGTTGGCATTGTATATCTTTTTCCAGCCTTTCACTTTCAATCTGCATGCATCTTTGTTGGAAAGATGTGTTTCTTGTAAGCAGCAAATGGATGGGTTTTGTACCTTAACCCATTCAGCCAATCTGTGCCTTTTAAATGGAGAGTTGAGGCCATTAATGTTCAATGTGACTATTGATAAGTAGTAACTTTGCCCTGCCATTTTCCCAAAAGATATTTTCTAATATATGGTTTTAACTTCCTGTGATCTTTTACTGGGAGGTCTTCTTCCTTTCCCATCTTTCATATTGATGGTCATGTTTCTGTATTTCTGTGTGTAACACATCTTTCAGCATCTTTTGCCGGGCTGGACATGTGGCAACAAATTCTTTTAATTTCTGTTTGCTATGAAAGGTCTTTATTTCACCTTCATTCACAAATGAGAGCTTTGCAGGATATGATATTCTGGGCTGGCAGTTTTTCTCTCTTAGTACCTGGGCTATATCTCGCCATTCCCTCCTAGCCAGTAGGGTTTCTGATGAGAAGTCAGCTGTGAGTCTCATTGGAGATCCTCTGAGAGTAATCTGATGTTTCTCTCTTGCACATTTTAGAATCTTTTCGTTGTATTTCACTGTGGTGAGTTTAATTACAACGTGTCATGGTGAAGATCTCTTTGGTCATGTTTACTGGGGGTTCTATGAGCTCCCTGTACTAGGATGTCTCTGTCCTTCTCCAAACCCGGAATGTTCTCTGCTAGTATCCTACTACAAAGACCTTCTAATCCTTTCTCCCTCTCCATGCCTTCTGGAACTCCTAGCACTCGAATGTTGGGGGTTTTAATAGTATCCTGTAGATTCCTGCCAATATTTTTTAGATTTCTAATTTCCTCTTCTTTTCTTTGGTTTGACTGTATACTTTCCTGTGCTCTGTCTTCTAAGTCCGATATTCTCTCTTCTGCTTCACTGACTCTGTTTTTAAGGCTCTCTAATGTGTTTGTCATTTGATCTATTGACTTCTTCATTTCATTTTGATTTCTCTTCACTATCAATTTCATGTTCTACTAGTTTCTTCATTTCATTTTAATTCCTCCTTATGATTTCATTTTCATGAGAGAGATTTTCTTTCCTGTCCAGTAAGGATTTCTTAGTTCAAGAATTTGTTATTGAGAACTTCTTAATGTTCTTATCAAGTTTTTTGAGATCTGCTTCTTGCATTTCTTCTATCTCATCATCTTCATAATCTTGAATTGGGGTGTCTTGTTCATTTGGGGGCGTCATAGTGTCTTCCTTGTTCTTGTTACCTCAGTTTCTGCATTTGTTGCTTGCCATTATGGAGATATTCTTTGGTTTCTTCGCTGTAGTGGTTTCTGTCATTATACTATGACTCTAGATGAAGTGGACTGTCTGCTTTTGATGTATCCTTAGAGGCTTGTGATGGGTGTGCCCAGAGAACTCTGGTTCTTCAGGGTTAAGGGTGTGCCTAAGGTGACACACCCAGGTTAGGAGTGGTAAATCTCTCTCTCTCTCTTTTTAAATTCAGAAGGGAAGTAATTCCGTACAGCAGTGAAATTGAAGATAGTTAATGTCTGAAATCTGGCCCCTGTGGGTATCTCTGCAGTCTCCCACTGGGTTGCCAAGGTTACCGAGTTTGTGTACTCTCCAGAGAGTACTCATGTCTCTGTGAGTTCTCTCCCACACGTTCAGTTTTTCACAGTCTCAGTTCATTAGCTCCACACGTTCACTAAGTCCTAACCTCCTGGTAGTTCTCCTCACCAGAGTCAGGTTTTTCTGCTTGCTGATGGCGGATGCCACTTTTACGTATGTGTAAAATGTACCTGCTCTTTATCTTACTTGCCTTTGTAAGGTGAGTGCAGAGAGAGACTTGTGTCCCTGCTGGTCCCTTTTATTTATTTATTGTTTTCTCTCCTCTAGTTAGCCTGCTGAACTTTCCCCAGTGGGGCTTCAAGCCTCGTTCCCTCTAGGCTTTTCCTGCCATTTCCCCACCAATGTCTTGGGCTACTGAGGTTTTGCCTCACCTCCCTTTCCAGCGCTGGTGTGTAGACTCCGCGGCTCCCGAGCCGTGGGCACCCTTGCCCTCCACATAGGTCCAACGTGCCCCCTAGTTCCAGAAGAGTTTCTTCTGCAGTTTTTTTCCTGAACATTTCCCTGAAACTACAGTATCTCCACTTTTATTAAACGATCTTTTCCCAGACTATCAGGGCACTCCCTCATGATTCCGCCATCTTGCCTCCCTCCCCATATAAAAGGTATTAAACACTACCATCCACACAACAGTCTTTATTACTGATTTTATTTAAAAATTATTTGCATAATTATATCTTGAATTGTAAATGAGTATTATACATGAACCCGCTTTGGGAAGACAATTCCTTGTTGCACTATAGAACATCTAATTACATAGCAAACAGGATACTTTTTTGCTGTCAACAAAGAAAACAGTTAATGATGCTACTGTAAATATCAAGAAGGCTAAAAAAAAGAAATTCTATTTCTTTTTTTGTAGAAAATTTATTTCTTCTTTTGTCTTCTAAGTGCTTTCCATGCAGAGGGAAGCACTCGACTTGTGGAACTGAATGCACTATTGGAGAATGTCCTGGGCCAAAGACATGCTCTAGGATGATAAGACTCAAAGGAACCATGCAACCCTCCTGCAGCTCAGAAGCCGTCATTCTCACTTACCAATTCCATCTTTCCAGACGCCATTCAAGATGCTTGAAAAAAGATCAGGCTTATATGATAAATACACATCAAATGAAAAGACACGAACCGCTACCTGACACCACTACTGGTAACGTCTGTGCTGTGTGAAAGCACCTTTAGAAAGAGCCTATGCGGCGAGAGATAAGCGTCTAAAGATTCAAAATGAATCAACAGTATTGGATAACAACATAATTCTCAACTCAGAAGCCGCCTCAAGAGCAGGTGCATCTTCAGTTAATGTAACAGGAAAAAAGGCCATGGATTTTATTTTATTAATTGTACCCACTCACAAATCGACCTAAGGTCACCAGATGTGTAGACACAATGAGATTTTTGTTGTTGCTTATAGTCTTTAATTGAAGTGATGAGAAAGGAAATAGATCTTTTTAAAAACAAAACCGAGTAGCTACTGCTGTCTAAATTAAGAGGTGGCACCAGGTGTGGGGTTCACTTTGAGTGGCCACTTGTGGTGCGACTTCAATGATCCGGGGCTTGTCTATGATCCTGGCGGTACGGTTGCCCTTCTCTACAATCCCAATAATCCATGCTTGGTGACCTTCACCATATTTGGGGGACTTTATCTCTGCACAGAACCGAGCTGCTTGCTCACGTGGTAAACAGATTAGGAGGCCTCCTGGCAAAGGAATAAAGAGGGACCATTAGCTGTGACACTACAAGAGCAGCTCTCCACCTCTGTGTGTCTACAGACACTCCCACCCAGACCAGCGCCTCCCTGGGCCTGCAGCAAGCTGCGCCTTCCATTCAGCTCAGATGCCGGGTCTGTCCTGAACAGCGGCTCAGCAAGTTCTCAGTCAGCTCCACTTTATTAAATAAAAAACACTTCTACAACAAACACTCAAAATGGCAAAAACAATCAATCTGTGAACGATTAATGCTACAGAGGAGAAAGGTGGTTAGGGCTCTGGATGGAGCTGCACTGAAGTCCATACAAACAAGAGGATCCCTCATCTTAACCAAGAATGTGCTCTGGCGTTTTTTTAAAAATCTAAGACTCATGAAAGAGTATATGTCACCACGTACCTACGTTCTAGTCCAGACCATCATTCCTCCAAATATTCACCCTCTCCCACCCATCACCAGATTCTGATGTCAAAAAGAACATGGGACAGTCCCAATGAACCTGCTCAGTCACACACAGGCTGCTGGGCCTGGAAGCCCATACACAGCAGGAGGCTGCCACGGCCACAGGGGACTGACCTCAAAGTGGGGTCACATGCACAGACTGGACCCATACCCTTGTACCTGATGTTTCTGGGCAGGTCCCATGCATGAGGCCAAACATGTTTGACAGGCCTTGCTCACAGCAGCCATCTTGGCCAGCACAGGAAGGTTGTGGATCACAAATGACACCTCGTTCCTCTGCTGCTTGGCTAAGATCTGTGCGTGGCCCAGGATCCCGAAGCCTGTGGGCAGCCAGGTCTCTAACTAGCACCCATATGGGATGCTGGCACTTGCAAGCGGAGGCTTTGCCCATTACGCCACAACACTGGCGCCTAGAGGAAAACTCATCACCCAACTACATTGTGGGTTTGGTTTATCATAAAATCAAATCAGCCCACAAGACTTCCTATCATCAGAAATCTGACTTTATTTTTCAGGTCAACCTGCAAATACACCCCCTGACACAATCATGTCACGTCCAACTTCAAAGACAAATAAGCAGGCACAGTGCCTTGCTGTCAGTTTCTCTCGGGGCTGGAGTCAGCTCCTGTGCCTGCAGGTTTTCTCACTGCTGCTTCCTTACTCTGTTGTCACCCGATTTTGAAATCAGAAGAACATCCACCTGGAGGTTTTCACTGCTTTGAGGAGTGAACCTTGATGAGGTCCATACATTGGGGCTTGGGGAGGAGCTGTTTGTCTTTTTCTTAAAATGTTTTTTTTTAATTATTTTAAAGATTTATTTATTCGTCTGAAAGAACTTGGGTGAGGGGGAAAGAGAAATATTCCACCTTCTGGTTCACTCCCCAAATGCCTGCAATAGCGAGGATTGGGCCAGGAGCCAGGAACTGCATCTGCCAGTCCCTATTTTTGCTTATTTGAAAGGCCAAGAGAGAGAGAGAGACAGAGTACTTCCATCTTCTGGTTCACTTCCTAAATGGGCCAGGCCAAAGCCAAGAGCCTAGAATTCAATCCAGGTCTACCATGTGGGTGCCAAGGCCCCAGGCATTTCAGCCAACACCTGCTGCTTCCCAGGGAGTGCATTGGCAGGAAGCTGGAGGCAGATATGGGATGCAGAGTTTTAGCAGTGAGGCGAAACTTCCACTCTGGTCTGAGCTATAGGTAAGTGCACAGTTCAGCAGCATTGCATGCATTCCTCACATTGCACAACCACCACTGCTGCCTATCCCCAGAGCTCTTTTTCTTTCCAGCTTGTAAAGCTGAGCCCTGCACCCATCAACAATAGCTTGTCATTCCACCTCCCAAGAACCGGCAGCCAGCATTCCATGTTCTGTCTAGGAATTGGACTACTCTAGGCACCTCATGTAAGTAGAATTAGAAACTATTTGTCCTTTTGTGACTGGTGTATTTCACTAAGCATAAACTCGAGGTTCATATACCTCGGAGCCTGTGTCAGAGTTTCCTTCCTTATTTAGGCTGAACAATATAGTGTATTTTATGGGGTAGCTGTGGTGATGCAGCAGGTTAAGCCACTTTTTGGGAGACCTGCATCCCAAATTGGAGCACTGGCTCAAGTCCCAGCCACTCTGTGCTTCAATTCCAGCTCCCTGCTAATGCCCCTGAGAGACAGAGGCTGATGGCCCAAGTACTTAGGCCTCGGCCACCCTCATGGGAGACCCAGATGGAGTTTCTGGCTCCTGGCTTCAGCCTGGCCCACTCCAAGCTGTTGCGGTCATCTGTGGACTGGATCAGCTGATAGAAGCTGTCTCTCTCTTTCCCACCCTCTCAGTTCTCTGTTTTTGTATCAATAAATAATTAAATTTTAAAAATTGTCCATTGTATGTCAATGGCACATTCAGCTGGTCTGTCCCTTGATGTGCTTTCGGGTCATTTTCATTTTTTTAGCTATGTGGATAATACTGCCATCCACAGGGGTGTACCACAGTCTGCTTTGAATTCCTTTGCGTAGCTACCCAAAAGCAGAGCTACCAGTTGCATGGTAATTGCATTTTTAGAGAAAAAACCATTCAGTTTTCTGTAGCTATTGCACCATTTTACGTTCCCACCAACAGGACTAAAGGATGCCAAATTTCCACCATGTTGTTCTCAGCACTTGTTACTCTCTCTCTCTCTCTCTCTCTCTTTTTTTTTTTTTTTACAGGCATAACCTACTGGGTGTGAGGATTTGATTTACACTGTGCTGCTTGTCTTATGTGAAAAAGTGGAAAGGATTGGAAGCCCACACCTCCTCCGTCCCTGGGCACATGTCAGAACAGTTTCAGGAAAGAGTGGATGGAGATTGAGCTAGAACTTGGTGCTCAAAACCAGGGCCACTGCACCTGCAGAGACTTCACGGACACCTCCCTCTCTGACCTCGGGAAGGCGTAGGGAGAAGAGAGAAGGTCTGAGAAGGCAAAGCGTGCACAGAGTTAGACATCAAGGACAGGAAGAGAACCAGCAAAGGAGACTGAGAAGGAACCCCCCGGAGGCTCTAGGAGAGTGGGGTTGAGAGCCCGCAGGGGAGGGCCAGGGAGATGAGTTGCTGGCAGGAGGCATCCCGCACATCTGGGGAACCTGGGCACTGATTCTCAGTGGGGTCTCTATGGCCTTGGAAACACCTTCTTTCAGGGGTCCTCAGAGTAGGTTTGGTGGGGTCAATCGGCAGAGAAAAGAGAGTACCCCTCATGTTCTGGGGTCACCCTGGCCTCCTCTCTTCCTCTCACCATCACATCTAACTCCGCTGCTTCTGTGTCTTCAACAAGGTCCACTGTGTCCATTCTTGCATTCTGCATTTGCTATGGCTGAGGCTGTCATTTCAAACCCTCCCATGCTGCTTTCCCTGTCGGGAGTGCCCGTTTTCTCCCCCTTAGCATCCTGTGAACTGTTTCCGGAGTCATCTTTCCACAATGCAAATCAGATCACATTGTCCCTCCACCCAAAGCCCACAAGCAGGGCTCAGCACAGCAATGGCACGTGCCACTCCCTTCTCTGGCAGCAGAGCTGAGATGTCATCCAAGTATCTGCCAACCATGTGCATCTCGACCCATCTCCAGCCCCTGGGGTAGGGCTTGATGAGTCAACTCAGTTAAGTAAGTCCCCTTGCTAATCATTGATTTAACAAGGGGTGCATGAACTTGATGGTGTGGAGGAAGGAACCTTATGGGGTGTATGAGATTTGGGAAAAGGTTTCTTAGTTCTTAGTTTTTACAAAGAAACAAATATAAAGAAAGGATTCTAATCCCTTGAAAGGAGACAAAAGGGCAGGCACAGCAGGTTAGAGCCCTGGCCTACAATGCTGGCATCCCATATGGTCGCCAGTTCAAGTCCCACCTCCACTTCCCATGCACCACTTCCAATCCAGCTCCCTGCTAATGCACCTGGGAAAGCAGCAGATGATGGTCCAAGTGCTTGAGCCCTTGTACCCATGTGGGAGACCCCAAGGAAGCTCCTGGCTCCTGGCTTCAGCCTGGCCCAGCCCCGGCTGTTGCAGCCATTAGGGAGTGAACCAACATCCAGCAGAGGCCCTAGCCAGCACAGGGGCCTCAGGGACAGGGCTGGGGGTTAGAGATCTCACAGATCCCAAGAGTCATAGCCCAGCCTGTCCCTTTGCACCGTGCCCACCCGCTCTGCACCCCTGGCTCCCAGCCTCATTTGGGGCAAATCCCTGTGCCCCAGAACATCTGCAAACAACAAAGTCCATTTTCTGTTCTCAGGGTCTGGGTCAGCTTCTGATGTTTGCAACCAAAACAGCTGACTGCTCCTGACATACACGCTTACCCAGAATCCATGAAGAGATCACATCTCCCCTCGTGCCTTCAAGCAGTTCCCTTCTGGGCAGCAATGACACAGAACTGGCAAAGGATGGGGCTTAACAGGTGACTCCACGCAACTCAATTCAAAACCGGCCACTTCAAGAAAACAAAAGGAGCCGTTCTGTACACCCAGGAGGGTGTACAGAGGGAGAGGCTGGCAGAACCTTCTGCCCATTTGTAAGAGCAGTGAGGAACGGGTCCCCCAAAGCACCGCTCCTCAGGTGGGGGTGCTGCTTGCCAAGGTGCAGGGCTGTTTGCTTTGCTGAAGTTGTATGTTCATCTAGAGCAGAGCAGGCAGACCAGAGCCCCAGCCTCAGGCCTGGCAGACGGCCTCTTTGTAAATAGAGTTTTGTTGGGTCCCAGCCACGCTCCTTGAGGTCCTGTTGTCTCTGGCAGCCTTCCTGCCCCAACGGCAGAGTGGAATCAATGCAGCAGATGTGGCCTGGGCTGCATGGGGGAAAATACTGACCATCCGGGTCTTGACAGGACAAGCTTGCAGGCTCCTGACCCAGGGCCCAAGTATGCACCTGACTCGATGGAAAGTTCTGCTTGTACCAGAGGGTCTTCACAAGGTTCATAGAAAATGCATGTTATGAAAACAGGGCACATGGATTTCAAATTGTGGCACCCAAATACATGTGTTTTATTTCCATTTTCTACCCACTTTTTTTAAAGGACTTTCGTTGTCCTGGGTCCATTCTCTGTTGCTCTAAATTTCTTCCTGTTTATTGTCTCTTTTTCTTTTTCTCTGGAGAGTTGTTTATTTATTGGAAAGGCAGAGTGATGGAGAGGAGAGAGGGAGAGACACTGGCTCACTCTCCAGATGGCCTCAACAGCCTGGTCAGGGCCAGGCAAAACTGGAAGGCTGGGGCTCCATCCGGGTCTCCCACACGGATAACAGGGGCCCAAGTACTTGGGCTGTCTTCTGCTGCCATCCAAGGTAGATAGCAAGAAGCTGGGTCAGAAGCAGAGCATCAGGGACTCGAACCTGCTACTAGAAGTAGCCACTTAACCAGCTACACCACAACATTGGCCACCCTGTTCATTGTTTCAATTTAAAAATTCATTTTAGTGTCTACACATTTGTGTGATTTACATGAAAATCAAAGGAATACAAAATGTCCTAAAAAGAAGAAGAAGAAGAAGAAGAAGAAGAAGAAGAAGAAGAAGAAGAAGAAGAAGAAGAAGAAGAAGAAGAAGAAAAGGCCAGCACCACAGCTCACTAGGCTAATCTTACGCCTGCGGCACTGGCACCCCGGGTTCTAGTGCCGGTTGGGGTGCTGGATTCTGTCCCAGTCAGAAACCATGACCCCTATGCAAGAGACATAGAAAAAAACAAAGCAGACCCATGGTGTATTCAAACTGTGTAGAAGAACTGATCGGTTGCTGTGCACTTCCTATATAAGTTCCTAATACCCAGACCTGGATGGACCCCTCCCTGGAGGACCCCTCCTGAAAAATGGAAGTCTGCTTCTCAATAAAATCAGCTTAAACTTACTTTTCTCACCCTATTTGCTGTCCACATCATGATTCTTCCTTGTGGTGAGACAAAGGCCCAACTCCAAACTCCTGTAACACCTGGACCCCTGCCCCCAGTGTGAGGACCTGGAAGAAGCTCCTGGCTCCTAACAAAGAGAAAGGCCTTCCATCCCATGGTTCATTCCTCAGATGACTGCAATAGCCAGGGCAGGGCAAGGCCAAAGCCAGGAGCCAGGAGCTTCATCTGGGTCTCCCACATGGGTGCTGGAGTCCAAGTACATGGGCCATCTTCCACTGCTTTCCCAGGGACATTAGCAGGGAGCTAGATAGGAAATGCAGCACTCAGGACTCAAACCATGACCCATATGGTAAGCCAGCAATGCAGGTGGCTGCTTTACTTGCTACGCCACAATATTGGTCCCCATGACTTTTTTTTAATGACTTTTTTTAAAGACTTATTTATTTCACAGGCAGAATCAGAGAGAGAGAGAGAGAGAGAGAGAGAATGAGAATCTTCCATCTGCTGGTTCACTCCCCAGTTGACCACACCGCTAGGGTCGGGCCAGGCTGCAGCCAAGAGCCGGGAACTCCAGAGGGATCTTCTGTGTGGGTGACAGGGGCCCAAGCCCTTGGGCCATCCTCCACTGGCTTCATAGGCGCCTTACTAGGAAGCTGCATCAGATATAGAGCACCCAGGACTCAAGCCAGCATGTACATGGGATGCCAGCCTTGCAAGCAGTGGCTTAACCTGCTGTGCCACAATGCCAGCCCCTGGCCAAGGCTTTCTGCCTCCACGTTGGTCAGTCACAGGGGAAAGGGCATGACCTTGGTGGAAGCAGCTCTGCCACGGAGGCCATTCCCAAAGAGGCTGGCATTTGAAGGCTGTTTACTGACAGTACTAGCAGCGGCAGGAATTGTGTTCTGTATTACTGAGAGGAATCTGGGATGTGCAGCACTCCCCACCCCACCCCCACCACATTATATCATCCTGTGAGTCCCATACAAACAGCCTACAGAGCAGTCATATTGTAGATACTTTATAGATGAGGAAACAGGCTCCGAGAGGTCAGCTTGCTGGGAATTGGTGGGCCTGGGGTTGCACGGCCTCTGCTGTTGTGTGAAACCCTTCCTCTTGCAAAGCATCCAGCCTGCAGGCCTGGCGACCTTCAGGGAAGGAAGTCCACGGGACGGCTGCCCCAGGGCTTCATGTACGAGGCGTTCCTCCTTAGAGCCTGCCAAGATCTCTCCTGATTTATCAACGTGGCCCTCATGAGCACGGAAAACGGCTTTTTAACGTCTCCTCAGCCTCTTCACCAACTCCTTCATTAGGTTTCTCTAACCTTCCAGGCTTCAATCTAACTTGAGCCCAAACAGGTGCATTCATTGGAGTCATTGTGAAGTCACAGTCTGTGTTGGAATGAGAAGGCCATGCCAAGTTGGCCACTGGCAAGCGAGCGTCAGTTACTCAGGAATGGCTTTGAAACCCACCTGGCTTTAGAAGCTGCCTGGCAACAGGCTGTGATTGGTTGGGGCATAGACCGCCCCTTGACCAGATTGGCTGGTCTTGGCTATATAACATGTGGTTCCAACTGTAATAAACGATCTGCGGGTTAACGCCCTGGCCTGAAGCGCCAACATCCTATATGGTGCTGGTTTTAGTCCTGGCTGCTCCATTTCTGATCCAGCTCTCTGCTATGGCCTGGGATACCAGTAGAAGATGGCCCAAGTCCTTGGGCCCCTGCACCTGCATGGAAGACCCAGAAGAAGCTCCTGGCTCCTGGCTTCGGATCAAGAAGCTCTGGACGTTGCCGTCATCTGGGGAGGAAACCAGCAGACAGAAGACCTCTCTCTCTGTCTCTACCTCTCTCTGTAACTCTTTCAAATAAATAAAATAAATCTTTTTAAAAAAATGGCATATGGGTGCTGACGCTGTGGTACAGTGGATTAAAGCCTTGGCGTGCAGTGCCAGCATCCTATATGGGCACCAGTTCGGGTCTCTGCTGCTCCACTTCTGATCCAGTTCTCTGCTATGGCCTGGGAGGGCAGCAGAGGATGGCCCAAGTCCTTGGGCCCCAGCACCTGCATGAGAGACCCCGAAGAAGCTGCTGGCTTCGGATTGGCTCAGCTTCAGCAGTTGCAGCCATTTGTGGAGTGAACCAGTGGATGGAAGACCTCTCTCTCTCTCTGTCTCTACCTCTCTCTAACTCTGCCTCTCAAATAAGTAAATCTTAAATTAAAAAAACAGTTTATGTTGGGTTGGTGTTGTGGTATAACATGCTAAGCTGTTGCCTGCAGCACCGGCATCCCATATGAGCACCAACTTGAGTCCTTGCTACTCCACTTCTGATCCAGCTCCCTGCTAATGTGCCTGGGAAAGCAGCAGAAGATGGCCCAAGTGTTTGGGTCCCTGTACCCATATGTGAGACCCAGAAAAGCTCCTTGCTTTGGACTGGTCCAGCTCCAGCCATTATGGCCATTGGGGAGTGAACCAGCAGATGGAAGATTCTCTCTCTACTTCTCTCACTGTAACTCTGCCTTTCAAATAAATAAAATGAGTCTTTTTTAAACAAAAGTTATGGAAAAAACAAACCTGATTTATGTGGAAGAGTTTCCATTAGGGGCATTTTACAATTGAAAAAAAAAAAAAAAGAACACAGGAATGAAAGGTGAGTCGAGGAAGGCTTGCACTGTAAACAGTGAGCAAAGACCTTTGGTTTTCCTAAGCTGGGAGTCCCAAAATTCATACAAGGGAAGCCTTTCCTTTTGTTTCATTTTGTGCTTTGTTTGAGCATTAACTTCTAGATTAGTCTCTGCTGAAAGGAACAGCAGCCCAGGCCAAGCCCAGCCTCTGAGGCACCAGGCAGCCCTCATTCTGCCAAGCACCAGTGCCATCCCCTTTACAGCTCCTCCTCTCTCCTCCACTTGCCTGGGATCCACACGGACGATGAGCAGTGCCCATTTCCTCAGCTGTTCTTTTCCTTCATGGACAAAACCATGGATAAAATGTGATGTCCTGATTGGTTGGCTTTCACTCACAAATACACATGGACAGAAACATCTTGTGCTATCTACTTTTCCTACAGAAGTTTTTTTTTTTTTTGGTCTTTATTTTTTAATGTACTTATTTATTTGAAAGCCAGTGTTACAGAGGCAGAGAGAGAGAGAGAGAAAGAAAGTCTTCCATATACTGGTTCATTCCCCAAATGGCCACAACAGCCAGAGTCTGCCAATCCAAGCCAGGAGCCAGGAGCTTCTTCAGGGTCTCCCATGCAGGTACAGGGGCCCAAGGACTTGAGCCATCTTCTACTGCTTTCCCAGGCCATAGCAGAGAGCTGGATCAGAAATGGAGCAGCCAGGACTTCAACCAGCACCCATATGGGATGCCAGCACTGAAGGCGGCGGCTTTACCCACTATGCCACAGCACCGGCCCCAAATCCACTCTTTTCAAACAAGCTCCACCCACTATGCCACAATGCCACACACACACACACACACACCCTTTTTTTAACACTGACGTTTGAAACCAGCTTGGGAAGTTTAGTCCAGAACAAAACAGTGTTGCCTAAGTGCTATCTATTCACACTGGCATTCCTTCTTTACATTTTAGCGCCATTCCACAATCCAGTCTGCTGAAATCCTCCCCAGGAGTCCCTTGGCAACCCTGGTTTCCAGATGGAACAAGTCCTAAACAAGGTGTCCCTACAAAGAAACCGACCAGAAAGGTGATGCTAGATTTGGGGACATTTCTGCTTAGCAGAATGGCAAGAAAGCGACCCTTTGTTATTTTTTCTCACTAAAGTCCTAACTACAATTTTAAAAATCAAGACTGTGTTTCCTTGCTGCCCTCCACTGGTCCAGAAATATGGTGCTGTGGTGAAGTCCTCTCCAGTCCATGGATACTTCCAATCCAGGCAAAAGTACCTAAAACTTTCTCTGTACAATGAAGGAAGTGGTGTTTCATTCATAAATGCTCAAGGCTTTGGACTGCCCTGCCCAATAGAACACACCATCTGAACAGAGGAAAAGATCAGAGGTAGGGGCCAGCATTGTGGCAATAGTAGGCTAAGCCTCCACCTGCAGTGCAGGCATCCCGTGTGGATGCTGGTTCAAGTCCTGGCTGCTCCACTTCCAATCCAACTCCCTGCTCATGGCTTGGGAAAGCAGTGGAAGATAGCCCAAGTCCTTGGGCCACTTCACTCACATGGGAGACCCAGAAGATGCTCCTGGCTCCTGTCTTTGGCCACGTAGGGAGTAAGCAGTGCATAGAAGATCTCTCTGTCTCTCCCCCTCTCTGTCTGTAACTCTGCCTCTCAAATAAATAAACTAATTTTTAAAAGAACAGAAATACCAGGTGGGTTTCTTAAGGAGGACAGTTGGGTAGAGCAAGTTGTGCAAGGAGGCCTGTATCAGACCCTTACTGTGTCTTTATTATGTCCTCCTGAAGCCTTTAATAAAAGGTCAATGTGTTATATGGTGTTCTCAATTGGAGAAGCATCTGTCACGACAGGAAATTGGTAGGTTGTGGGTTTATCAGGACAGAAATGCAAACCTCAGCTCTTCCTGAGTTCCAAAGCATTCATTTCAGCAACTGAACGAAATAACCGACTTCACACACTGAAATTATGTCAACTATCTTTATTAATCTTGTTGTAACCCCAGATGATTTTCCTTGAGACAATACTATTTCAGTTTTACTGTTTTTACTTCCATCACCACACCCTCATTGCACTGCAGAATTCACTGTATGCAATCAAGTACCTGAGCCATGGTTTGTGATTTTGTTAACGAGTGATAGCACAGATGACACCATCACAAGGGAAGGGTTTTCTTCTGACACCTGGTTTTGTTTTGGGTTCCTGTAGGAGAGTTTTAGCAAAGGGTGGTTTCAAAGGTTGACTCGTTCCCCCTTCACAAGTCGACTTCGAAATATAAAAACATCCTGGAAATAAGGCCAAACAGAAGGAATTTATGGAACACTTCTATTTGCCTACTCACCATCTACATAGGGTTAAATAGGGGGAAAAATTCCCCATAATTGCTACACTGGTTAGTAAGTAAACCATGTTCTGAGACTCCAATTAATGTAATATCTAAAATAGTGCCACCACACTAAGTCAGTGGGGGCCCACATCGCCAGCCCTGGCTGAGGTGATGCACCTGCTAACTGCAGGGAATGTCTCGTAACATCGCCAGTTCCTGAAGAGTTTCCTCTGCACTTCCCTGCCGCCCTTTATGCTGACTGCTTGAGCCATCTAGAACATTCTACTCCTGCCTGATTACACCCTGACAGGGAAACTAGTGTCTTGGGTTACTAATTTTTGTTGCTTTTTTTCCCTTTGTTTTTTGATGACACAGTTTGAACCTCCTTGTTTAGTATTTATTTCCGGTCAAACAGCAAGGTATGGTGGAAAGAATGATTTTAGAATTAGGCCTCTGAAATCTTATGTTGCTAAGGAAACTTGCACCAACCACCTGACTCTTATGTTCTCCTACACAGCATGGAGCTGTGCTGACTGCTCCTTACGGTGTGGGAGAAGAAAACAGGAGAATGGACATGAACGTGCTTTGATACCTCACAAAGAATTATAAAGCAGATCACAACAATTAGTACCGCCATTCCCAGTAAGCCTGAGGAACAATGACCTGCTCGATAACTCAATTAAATATAGGAGGTATTTATTCAGCATAGCCTTGCTGAATTCAAACATATGTGCAGCTGGACCTCATCATATCTTCAGGGCACTGGTTCCAGGACCCCCAGGGAATACAACATCTGAGGCTGCTCCAGTCCCTCATCTGAGTATCAAGTAGTGTATAAAACCTGAATCTAACCTGTGCACATCCTCCTGCCTACTTCAAGTCATCTTTAGAGTCTTCATAATATTAGTACAATGACTATGCTATGTAAACAACTGTTCAGGATCATTCAGGGACTAATGACACAGACAATTTGTCTGCTGGTCACCGGTAGCTTTGACTGTCTGCTCGTTAATAAGGAACAGGTCTGTATGTATTCAGAACAAGTGGAATATTTTTTCAAATGTTTCTGCTTGTCTTTTATACATTGGATGATTGACTCTACAGACGCAGAACTTGCAATTAAGCAGAGCTGACTGCATACTGTGTTTATCCTGTGTTAAAATTCAGGGTGTCAGATATAAGTCCCAGTGGACAGATTATGTTGTCTGTGTGAGGCATTTTAAGGACTGAACAAAAGGCAAGGGACAAGATTTCGTGGGAAAAATGCCAAGACCTGCCAGCTGGGGTCACACCTGCAGGTAATGAAGGAAGAAGATTCTCATGCTGGGAAGCTACTTCAGAAGGTGCACTCTGCACCTCCCAGAATTCAACTGGGTGGGAGAACCATGAAGCATCTGAAGACACACCTGACACCTGTACCAAATTTTTCACAAGCGTACCTTCAAGTCCACGGTGCCCTCATAGCCCTGGAATTTATCCGCCATTTGTGAAGCTTCCTTCCCAATGTTTTCTTGGATGGTGCCCTCCACATCAATGTAGTGGCAGTCGGCACTGGCGTAATGACAGGAAATGGCCTATAGAGAGTGGTGAAATTGAGAAACACATCCCATTGCTGCCAGCAACCAACCAGGCAGGGAGGCCTTCTCTTACCCAGCCAATTCTACACTGGAAGCCTGCTCCATGGGACACAAAATCAGTGTCTCTGTAGCTCAGCTCCATCCCTCTCCCAGGACCCCAGTTAAAGGCTAACTGAAAATTTACAAATGGTTTTAACCAGGTGTGATAACTGAGGCAGCTGAGCCCATCATTGTTTTTTAAAAGGTGTAGATGGGGGGGCTGGTGCTGTGGCATAGTGAACTAAGCCTTTGCCTATATCACCAGCGTCCCATATGGGCACTGGTTCATGTCCTGGCTGCTCCTCTTCCAATCCAGCTCTCTGCTAGGGCCTGGGAAGGTAGTAGAAGATGGCCTAATTACTTGGTCCCCTGCACCCATGTGTGGACTTGGAAGAAGCTCCTGGCTCCTGGCTTCAGATCAGCCCAGCTCTGGCCATTGCAGCCAATTGGGGAGGGAACCAGTGGATGGAAGACCTCTCTTGGGAAAGCACTTGGGTCCTTGCCCCACCAGACTTCCAGGATTCTGCTTTCAGCCTGGCCCAGTCTGGCTATTGCAGCCATTTGAGGAGTGAACCAGTGCATCAAAGATTCTCTCTCTCTCTCACTCTCTCTTTCTCTGTCACTTTGCCTTTTAAATAAAAAGTACATCTTTAAGAAAAGAAAAGGTATAGAGGGGACAGGAAACACAATCCTCTAGGTGAGAGAACTTTGCCATGGGATTTTCCTAAGCCCCACAAAGCCAGGTATCCCAAGTAGCCCGTCATCTTCTTAGTTCCAAGGCTAGGCCCCCTGCCAAATTTGGGAGGGTTAGTATTCTGATGGCAAGCATGAAAACAAAAGACACCGTGGAAAGAAAACCCATGCCCACCTCCTCGCAAATCAGAGGGAACACTTCAAGGCCAAGGCCGTGTTTCCTTCAAGGCAAAGGCTTAAGTTATGTGGTTCTTCCCGTTCCAGAAAAACTTATACACAGACCTAAGTGGCAAAGCAACGTTAAAACTCACTGTCTTTGCCACAGGTCAGATATCTTAAGGTGACTGCACCCTGCAGGAGGACTTACTACTTTGCCCAACACATGGAGCTTCCAGAGAGTGGAGTGACAAACTCCATTTCCTTAGGTGAGCCCCCGTGTAGCCACAGCAGAGCCCCAGGCAAAGGCAAACACGTGTGCACTGGCATTCACATTGTTATGTCATGATGATTAATATTTTTCCAGGGCATTAAGGCTACTGAAAACATCCTGGAGGAACACTGCACAGTCAGGTAGTAAAACCCACAGCGACATTTGCATAACTGTCCCTGCACCTCCTCACTCCTGTGGCTCGGAGGGCTGTGTGAGTGCAGAGTCCAATCCCATCTTCTATTTAAGATTCTGGCATTGTTGCACAGGATGGGTTGTTTGTGTTCATTGTGACTTGGGAAACATGTAAGGGACCTTGATTGCTGAGGTTTTATTGGAATCCTCTCAATTTTTTTAAGTTTTTTTTTTTTTTTTTTTGAGAGGTCAAGTACAGAGACAGAGAAAGACAGAAAGATCCACCATCTGCTGGTTCACACCCCAAATGACCACAATGGCCAGAGCTGGGCCAGGACAAAGCCAGGAGCTTCATCCGGGTCTCCCATGTGGGTGGAGGGACCCAAGCACTTGGGCCATCTTCCACTGCTTTCCCAGCCATAGTAGACTCTGGATTGGAAGAGGAGCAGCTGGGACACGAACCAACAGACATATGGATGCCAGCACCACAAGCAGAGGCTTAGTCTACTACACCACAGCACTGGCCTCATCCCCTTAAATTTTGCCCCTGGGGAGGCTGCCTCAACTTGCCTCAGCCTAATCTGGGCCCTACTGAGCCCAGGGAAGAAAATGAATGGATGGAACATGAAATGTGACCCCTGACCTTTGGCCTCAGAGAGGCTTCAGGGATTGGTGGGAACAGCATCATGAACTCGAAAGCTCCACTGGGCCCCAAAGGAGCTCCAGTATTGGGTGTGGACAGCATGTTATCCTGGGAGAATGTGCACCCATGGGACCGTCAGTCTGTGAGACCAAGAAGTCAACCATCCGGGGTGTGTGAGGATCCTCATTCCCTTTTGAATGCAAGCAATGAAATTAAAACCTTCTAAGGCCAAGGGATTAAAAAAGATACATATATATCTCTATATATATCTCTATATCTATGTAGATATAGATATATACAGATGCATATATATGGCTGAAGTTCATTCTGGCTTCAGGGCAATCAATTCAGAATCAATACAACGTGTATTGGATCAATACTGTTTTCCCAGCAGTAATATTAACATGAAGTTCCCTCCAGTTATCATTTACACAAGCATCTAAATTCCACATTTTCGCCCCAGAAGAAGCAATCCCGAGCACGTTCATGTGTCAGTAGTAATATCCACATGATTAGGATCCTGAGGTCCTCTGGCTTCTCACTGATAAGAGCCAAAAGGGCACAAGGCCCAGAAATTGATTTCCTGGTAAACAAACTGGACTAAAGTCCAGTTTAGTTAAAACTCGCACACCCTTCACATTTTCATATATCTTAAAATTTTTGTTTCTAACTCATCATCTCTGAAAGCTGCAGCAACGTGAACGCATACCTTCCGGAAGCCTTGGGTTCTGTTCCGCCCGGATCCATGGATGAGCAAAGGATGAAAGAAAACTGTGTCCCCCTTCTCCATCACAAGGTGCACGCGGGCGTTGTTCTTCTCATAGTCCTGGATCCCGTGGTACATTATGTTAACTCCTCCCTGCGACACACAAGAGAAGACACAGCTAAACACGAGGAAGCAGCAGCATCAGTAAAAACTTGTTCAACGGCTCACCACGGGAGCACGGGCGCTCTCTGTTCTTCCAAGAGAAAGAGACATCTGAATCAGTCTTGGAAAAGTTTTCAGGGGCCAGCACTGTGGTACATGGGTTAAGCTTTGGCCTATAATGCTCGCATCCCATATTGGCGCCAGTTCGAGTCCTGCCTGCTCCACTTCCAATCCAGCTTCCTGCTAATGTGTCTGAGAAGGCAACAGATGTTGGCCCAAGAACCTGGGTGCCTGCACCAATGTGGGAGACCAGGAAGAAGCTCCCGGCTTTAGCTTGGCCCAACCCCAGCCCTTGGGGAGGGAACCAGCAGATGGAAGTGCTCTCTCACTCCCTCTCACTCCCTGTCGCTCCCTCTCACTCTCTCTCGCGCTCTGTGTGTGTGTGTGTGTGTGTGTGTATCTCTGCCTTTCAAATAAATAAAAGAACCTTTAAAAAAAAAAACGGAAAGAAAGACAAAGTTTTCCATACACAAAAGCCTCTCGGTGCCTGGTTTGAGAAGTCATGTGTTGGTATTAAAATCTTTGAAATTTCATGACTGAGTCAAACAGGAAGCCACAGACGGGCTTTGCTTTTTGGATCAGTACAGGGGTCACACTTCCCGCCATCCTCCTGACCCTGCCAGCTGACTCTGTAACAGTCTTTGCCAGCAGTGTCCTCTCCCAGAGCTCGCGAACATTCTTCTCCATTACAGGGGCGCGTCTCTGAGAGGCCAGTCCTTCTGAAATAGGGGCAGGGTGGAAATGCTCAATTTGCACTTTATTTACTTTTTGCTCAAAACCATTTATGTCACGTCCTTAGTAAGAAAAAAACAAAAAGAATACATTTGGTGTTTGTTTCAAACTGTTTCCAAAGCAAGTTATCGCTTTAGGTAATGGGTTGCTTCTTTATTGCAGAAACACAAGTGAGAAGCATGTAAAGCTTGCAAGCCTCAGGGTGTGGTTTGGCTTAGCTGTGTAGATGCCTACACTCCACATCAGGGGCCTGAGTTCCATACCCGCCTCCAGCTTCAACTAATGCCGACCCTGCGAGGCAGCAGAATATGGGGCAAGCACTTGGGTTCCTGGGGCCGGTGCTATGGCACAGTGGGTTAAAGCCTTGGCCTGAAGAGCCAGAACCAGCATCCCATATGAGTGCTAGTTCTAGTTCCGACTGCTCCTCTTCGGAACAGCTCTCTGCTGTGCTCCAGGAGTTCAGTGCAGGATGGCCCAAGTCCTTGGGCCCCTGCACCCACATGGGAGACCCAGAAAAAGCTCCTGGCTCCTGACTTCGGATCTGCACAGCTTTAGCCATTGTGGCCATCTGGGGAGTGAACTAGTGGATGGAAGACCTCTCTCTCTCAGTCTCTACCTCTCTCTGTAACTCTGCCTTTCAAATAAATAAAAATATCTTAAAAATAAATAAAATAATAAGCTGTAAGCTCCTATTTTAAAAAATTACTTGGGTTCCTGCCACCCACATGAGAGACCTGGCCTGAGCTCCCAGCTCCTTGGTCTCTGCCACTGCGGGTTTCTGGGGAGCGTGAACCAGTAGATGGGAGTGCATGCATGCGCTGTGTTTGTCTCTGAAAGAAAAAGAGAAGGAAGGAAGGGACAGAGGGAGGGAGGGAGACAGCGAGGGAAAGAGAGGGAGGAGGGAAGGAAGGGAGAGAGGAAAGACAGACAGCGAGAAAGACAATAAAGTTCACAGTGTGGGAGTTTACATGGGTCACTGGGGGGCAGGGAGGCAGGAGCACCCATTCAGCTTCCCAAGGGATCCCAAATCCCATGCCTCTGTCTGCGCCCACTTCCCTGCTGCAGAGTGGTGAACCTTGACCCAGTGCCCTTCTCTTCTGGCAAAAGGTGGAAACGTGACCCAGGCTCAGTGAGTCAGACCCCCAGCCCTGCAGCTGCCACCACTCTGAGCCCCACAGAGGGGACAGCCCCAGCCTGGCCCTGGAGTCCTACAGACATCCCTCGGCCTAAGGCATCCAGAGCCTCTCCTGCTGCTTACTTGCATTAACTCTCACCAAAACCGGAACTTCATGGATGATCTCACAATTCCAAGTTTTTCTAACAGGATCCAGACTCAAATATTTTCACGTAACACTAATCATCCGTGCAAGAATTCTAACTAACGGAGTCGAACGTTCAGAGGTTCTTCACTTCTAAAGACCTACAACCCCCACTTCCTGCCGCAGGTGCTCTTCCAGCCCAACCATCTCTCAGGCCTTCCCGATCTCCTCATCTTACGCCTCAAATGCTCATGATCTCCTTCTGGTTCCTCTGGCTCTGGACGCCCACAGCTCCAGTGCATCCTGGGCCAGAGTGTCAGCCTATTCTTCCTCAAGGACCGATCTGATGCCGCCACTCATTGGCTTAAAGGAGCATACCAGTCCCCAGCATCTACAGCTGCACGGATGAACAAAGCCAGAAAGTAACTCAGTGTTTACCTGTGATTAAGAGAGCTTATCTCGATTGTGGTGGGGATTGCACAGGGGTGCGTGTGTGTGTGTGTGTGTATCAAAGTGATCATGTTATAGACTCAAAATATGCTCAGTTTGGGGCAAAGATGATGACTGGGAAACCCACATGCCACATCAGAATGCCTGGTTTGAGTCCTGGTTCCTAGGCTTCTGGACCCAGCTTCTTGCTGACGCACATCCTGCGACACAGCAGGTGACAAGTACAGTGTGTCCCTGCCACCTACTGGGGACACCTGTCCAAGCCCTGGCTGTTGTGATCATTTGGGGAGTGAATTTGCAGATGGAGGAGCTCTCTCTCTCTCTCCCTCTCTCTCGCACCCTCTCCCCCCCACCCCTCCCCTCTCTTTCTGTCTCTCTGCCCTTTAAACCAGGCCTCTCTGCTTGGGCCATTCTCCCCCGACCAGCCCTCCGAAGAGCCCTGCTGGCCTTTGCAGTTGGAGCACACGATCCCTTCCTCTTCTCCGCTCTCAGAGCCACAGTCAGCGAGCAGACTCGGGGGGCACGTATCACCCACATCCAGGGCTGAAGTGCTTACGTCTTCCTCTGCGATTAGGCCATGCCATCTCGGGCCCTCCGCAGCACCTGCTCAAGTTCCCCACCTGGGCCGGTTTTCAAACGCGTGTTCAAAGGACAACTACACTGGGTGTTTGGTCTGACATCCTCCAACTGATCGCACTTCTAAGTCTCAGGACAGCGCTTGGCTAAGAAAGGCAGTGCCCTCTCCCCTGTATGCTCTTTATGGATGCTGAGTGAAATTTAAAACCGGGAAGGAGATTCGGCTCCTAGACAGACCTACCCCCCACTGCGGGTAGTCCTGCGGCTTCAGGGGGCCTTTGTGGGTGCCGGGAAGCACCACCAGACAACCGTTGTTCCGGTCAATGTGCTCCATCGCGGTCCACGCACAAACAATGAGATTGCTGGGCCGGAAGGGGAAATAGTACAGATCCTGGTGCAAGGGATGACGGGACGTCTTCTTGCCTGAAAGAGAACCTGCTGTTAATAGACGTTCAAGGGCAGACAAGAGGCCCCGTGGTTAAGACACTGGTGAGGACATCTGCATCCCCATTCAGATGCCTGGGTGTGATACTCAGTCCTGGCTCCTAACTCCAGTTTCTTGCCACTCTGCACCCTGGAAGGCACTGGGTGAAGATGGTTCAAGTACCTTAGTTCCTGCCACCCAGGTGGGTACCTGGATTGAGTTCCTGGCCCAGCCCCAGGCATTGCAAGTATCAGGGAGTGAATCAGAAGATGGGCTCTTTCTTGAGAGGGCTCTCGCTCTCTCTCTTTTCTTCTCAGACAAATTTTTTTTAATTTTAAATAAATAATCAAATTAAATCTAATGTCTTAAAAAGACATTTGTCCAAGTCTCAGAATTCCTTATCCTTTGCCTAGAAAACCAGAAAAATGAACTATCCCCAGGAAATGAAACAACACTACAGAAAAATCAACCTTGAGAGAGAAGCAACCAACTGGATGTCAAATCAAATGCGAAGGGGCCAGTACTGTGGAGTAGCAGTGCCACATCCCATATGGGTGGGGGTTTCAGTCTTGGCTGCTCCACTTCCGATCCAGCTCTGTGCAATGGCCTGAGAAAGCAGTTTACTGTGGCCCAAGTCCTTGGGCCCCTGCACTTGCGTAGGAGACCCAGAAGAAGCTCCTGGCTTTGGATCGGCCCAGCTTTGGTCATTGTGGCCATTTGGGGAGTGAACCAGCCACTGCAACTGCAGGAGCAAAGCCAGTCTGAAGCCAGAAGCCTGGAAGTTCTGCACCACCAAGGTCAGAACATCAACCTCACATATGTTAATTGAACAATTTTTTCTTGCTTCTCCTTAATAAGAAGAGTCCTGGAGTACTGTGGTGGCACCGCTGGTTAAGTACCACCTACAATGCTGGCATCCTTTATGAGCGCTGGTTCCAGTCCTGAATGCTGCACTTCCAACGCAGCTCCCTTCTGATGCACCTGGGAAGGCAGCAGAAGATGGCCCAAGTGCTTGGGCCCCTGCCACCCACCAGTGAACTCAGGGGGCTTCCATAGCCTTGGCAGCTCATGACAAGAGCCCAGGGTGATTACTGATGCCATAAACAAGAGTGTCAATTTGTTAAGTCAACAACAGGAGTCACTGTGCACTTACTCCTCATGTAGGATCTTTGTCCTTAGTATGCTGTACATTGTGATTTAATGCTATAACTAGTACTCAAACAGTATTTTTCACTTCTTGTTTCTGTGTGGGAGCAAACTGTTGAAATCTTTACTTAATGTATGCTAAACTGATCTTCTGTATATAAAGAGAAACGAAAATGAATCTTGATGAGAATGGAAGGGGAGAGGGAGTGGGAAAGGGGAGGGTTGTGGTTGGGAGGGACGTTATGGGGGGGAAGTCATTGTAATCCATAAGCTGTACTTTGGAAATTTATATTCATTAAATAAAAGTTAAAAAAAAAAAAAGAAAGAGGGTTGGAGGGAGGTTACGGGGGGGAAAACGCTATAATCCAAAACTGTACTTTTGAAATTTATATTTATTAAATAAAAGTTTAAAAAAATAAAATTAAATCAAAAAAAATAAGAAGAGTCCTTTACCAACATCTGGAGGTTTGTTAATCAGCATTGCGTGCATGGCCATAATATTGGGTCCGGTGAAGCACTCCACGTATTTCAAGATCTAAGAAAAATAAGGGGGAGGGGGAGGAACAAAGTTTCATGGGCAATCAGAAGTACAGGCCAGTGGCACCAAGGCCAACTCCTCTATGACAGGCAAGATGGTAACAGTCAGTATTTCACAACACTGCGAACAAAGCATGGCAGAAAATCCAGAAACTGGAAACCACTCTAAATCTACAACCCTTTGAATTGGGCAGGCTTGTCTGAGTAGCTGGGAATATAACCTGTTTCTCTTCTACAAGAAAGGGGTGCGTTTCTGTAAGGTATCAGCCTAGAAGGCCAGGACCAGCCCTTCTGCCACCCAAAGCCACAGACAGTGCCCAGGGAGAAACGGCTTCCTTTTTCTTCTTGGAGACCCTGCACAAGAACGACCCTGCCTAAGTGGGCCCAAGGGGAGCATCTGGCCCGGCAGCTGGGTTTGAGTCCCAGCTCTGTGCCCAATTCCAGCTCCCTGCTCCTGCACACGCTGGGAGGGAGCAGCTGATGGCTCAAGTTGCTGGGTTCTTGCCACCCACGTGGGAGACCTGGATTGAGTTCCAGCGCCCACCTTTGGCAGGCCCAGCCCTGGACACTTATGGGCATCTGTGGAGTAGAATTGTGAGTGGAGATTTCTCCATCAGTCTGCCTCTCAGACAGTAAGAGAAGAAAGGAAGAGCTCAGCAGGATTCGCTGCTGTCAGGAGCGGCCAGGTCAGAGCAGGGCAGCAACTCAGAGGACACTGCACAACCAGTGTGCCCTCCCCTCCACGTCTTCACATAGGCAGGAAGCAGGCCCAGTCACAGGAAGCAGGCGTGCATCAGTGGACAAGAAAAGCAGGTCCTGTGCCTGTGCAGTTGGAGGTCCCGTGAGAATCAAGATACTGACTCAGTCATGACCTGGGAGCATTGTGGGTGCACGGCCAAGGGTGAAGTCAGATCAGGGAAGAAGACGGCATTCAAGCGTGGCCGGGTCTGATTCCAAAACAGGAGGCAGGGCCCGCTCCTCCTCACAGCCTGATCTCTGCTAGGTCGGGAATGTTGGCAGTTACAGCCTGAAACACTTGAAATGTACAAACAGCTCGAGAGGCAGGCCTCACGGTTCTGTCTACACCAAGCCTGGGACTGTGCACCTTCACTTGGGCTGGCGCTTATAAACCCCCACGGCTGAGAGCCATCCCCACCATCCCTGCTGTCCTCCGTACTGTTCTTTAGCCAGTCACTTGCCTCAATTACATCAGCTTCCTTCTAAATCTTATCCCCAGTACTAACTTCCTGAAAATCGTTGAGTTCGATGTGCTGGTGATGCTTCCCAACACATGGACAGAGAAGTAACCATTCACGTAACTCGTACCTCCTGAGGGCGCTACAGGAACTGCCAATATTCACCCAAGGTATTCACAGCAGCGTTTCGCCAACCACAAGTTGTCACCCACCATCCCGCAGCCGAGTTCCATCTCCAGCACAGGACTGCACGACAGTCCAGGGGGCCGCTTCCCCTCGGTCCTCTGTCTGGGACCTGGATGTGACGGCACAGGTGGCATCCCTGTACAGCCCACCTCTGGGAACCAAGCTCTCTAACAGCACCTGCTTATAATTCCTATACTCCCTGGGAAGCCTCCTGCTGAGCCATTCCAACAAATGGCTCGGAAACTAAGACTCTGGTATACTGCAGTTTGAAAGTTACCAGGTGGCTCCATGCAGAGGGCTATGGGAGGATGACAGGCACCCACTGTAAGTGAAAAACACAAGGTGACAGCCAGGAGGTTCCTGATCCCCGACACAGGCAGGAGGTGTACAAGTGAGAGAATTCCCGACGTATACACTCAACAGGGAGCGAGGTTCCGGGGAGCTGGGGTCACTCCTTTTTGCTTCATGTCTTTGTGTACTGCTTAGACCTTTTCTTATTTGTTTTTAATTTGATTTATTTATTTATTTTTGACAGGCAGAGTGGACAGTGAGAGAGAAGCAGAGAGAAAGGTCTTTCTTTTCCGTTGGTTCACCTTCCAATTCCCGCTGTGGACAGCACGCTCGGCCGGCGCATCACGCTGATCCAAAGCCAGGAGCCAGGTGTTTCTCTTGGTCTCCCATGCGGGTGCAGGGCCCAAGCACTTGGGCCATCCTCCACTACACACACCCAGGCCACAGCAGAGAGCTGGACAGGAAGAGGAGCAACCGGGACAGAATCCGGCGCCCCGACCGGGACTAGAACACGGTGTGCCAGTGCCGCAGGTGGAAGATTAGCCTATTGAGCCGGGGGGCTGGCCTGTTTAGATCTTTTTTGTAAATATGGTTCATGCTTAAAGAATAATACTCTTGGATGGCGCCGCAGCTCACTTGGTTAATCCTCTGCCTGTGGCTCCGGTACGTTGGGTTCTAGTCCCAGTTGGGGCGACGGATTCTGTCCTGGTTGCTCCTCTTCCAGTCTAGCTCTCTGCTGTGGTCCAGGAAGGCAATGGAGGATGGCCCAAGTGCTTGGGCCCTGCACCCACATGGGAGACCAGGAGGAAGAACCTGGCTCCTGGCTTCAGATGGGTGTAGCACTCCGGCTGCAGCAGCCATTTGTGGGGTGAACCAATGAAAGGAAGACCTTTCTCTCTGTCTCTCCATCTCTCACTGTCTAACTCTGCCTGTCAAAAAAAAAAAAAAAAAAGAATGCTCTTTTTCAAAAAAAAAGAAATCTGATTTTTAAATCAAAGCATCCTGGGGCCAGTGCTGTGGCATAGCAGGTAAAGCTGTCGCCTGCAGCATCAGATTCCGATATGGGCGCCGGTTCAAGTCTCAGGGGCTCCACTTCCAATCCAGCTCTCTGCTATGGCCTGGGAAAGCAGTGGAAGATGGCCCAAGTCCTTGGGCCCCTGAACCCACATGGGAGCCCCGGAAGAAGCTCCTAGCTCATAGCTTCGGATGCGCCCAGCTCCAGCTGTTGCGGCTATTTGGGGAGGGAACCGGCAGATGGAAGACCTCGGTCTCTCCCTCTCTCATTCTGTAACTTCTATCTCTCAAGTAAATAATCAAAAGAAAAAAAATACATGAGTTTACGTATCGTGGCCCCAGTAACTTCACGCCCGTTGTCTTGGAAGGGCTGTGTCCCGTTCACCCAGAATTCTGTTCCTTCTCAACAGACACACGGCTCCTCAAGGCTGCCATCCCTGGCGCTGCGGGTGGGGTCATTCTCTGTCTGGGGAGGGGGCTGCTCTGGCTCTGGGCACTGTAGCATGGCTGAGCCCCGCTACTGTGGCATCCCCGGCTCCCACCCAGGAGAAGCCAACGGGAGCCAACCAAAAACCGCCAAATACCCACTGGGGGCCCAAAGCACCTCCAGCTGCAGACTACAGCGCTTAGAGCCACATGTGGGAAGGGGCAGGAGCAGCAGATCTGGGGGCAGGGGTGCAGGCTCACAGCCCGGTGATGCCACACACAAGCCCAGCACACAGAGCCTCTGACCTCGGGCAGGGTGCAGTATCTGAAGAGCTCCTCGTCTTCCTGGAAGTCCTGGACCTTGGTAACTGATTTCTCACTCAGGTTATGCTCCGATTTCACAATGGCCACATCTTTCATCACCATTAAGCCCGGTGGTCTCACCTCCTTTCTGCAGATTCTTTCAAACTCACTCCTAGGAAAATAAATTTGCATACGGTGTCATGAAGCCGGGCTCCCAGCACCTGTCCGGCCCCGCCCTGCCAGAGGGACCTACAGACTCCAGCAGCAGGTTTCCCTGCACAACAGAATAGTCCTGGCGACAGGGAGGGGACACGGCCACCTCAGACATGCCGGCCTCCTTACTGCCAGGCAGGGATCACCCTACCACAATGAAAACATTGCTCAGCTTGGCAAACCTGCAGGGAAACAGTTTTGTGCTTTTGGTTGCATGGTAAAAATGATGGCCACACGCCAGTCGCGTTCACCGCGTGCCAGCCCCCACTTGCTACGTTTTCCTTACTTGTCACTGTACTTAGTCTTAGCCACTGGGATGGCGGCACTGTCCCGATGGCCATTGCACAGATGAAATGTAGCAGGGAGGGGACACGCAGTCGCGGAAACCTAGGCAGATGGACCAGGACGAGGCCCTCAGTCTAGCCCAGAGCTCATACCCAGCTCCTAACAAAGTGAATCACTGCAAACACGGATCAGGGAGAGGCGGGTCTTGACTCGGGTCCTCATGCCACAGAACACACAGTTCATAACGAACAAAGAGTGCTACCGTACCTGAAGCGCTGAATGTCAGCATGCGACACCAGATTCTTAATGACCAGATACCCGTTTTCTTCATAAAATTTTCTCTGTTCTAGGCTTAGAACATTATTATCCAGAGTATACCTAAAGAAGAAAAGATTTCCAAATATCCTTATAAGAAAACAACATGTATCAAGAACCTAAGAAAGATTCATACTCTACTCTCCAATCTGTTATTTCTGTTCCTCACTGTAAGGAACTAATCTAAAACAACCTAAAAAGCAAGGACTGTAATTAACCCCCCAAAAAACTGCAGTAATAGAAGAAAAATTATCCGACATTATGAGCGTACTTCAAACAGTTTGAGGGAAATAGAGTAAAAATACAAGTTTATTGAGGTACAAAGAATTTTTTTGAAATCTATGCAGAGTATTTTCACAGTCTAGATTTTCCACAGACTTTTTGAACACCCCGGTATATCCACTCAATAGCTTATGACTCCAGCATTAAAAATAAAAGGCATGGGGCCAGTGCTGTGGCATAGCGGGTTAAGCCACTGCCTGTAGTGCCGGTATCCCATATGGATGCCAGTTTGAGACCCAGCTGCTCCACCTCTGATCCAGCTCTCTGCTATGCACTGGGAAAGCAGCAGAAAATGGTCCAAGTCCTTGGGCCCCCACAACCAACCCAAGTGGGAGATCCAGAGGAATCTCCTGGCTTTGGATTGGCACAGTTCCAGCCATTGTGGCCAACTGGAGAGTGAACCAGTGGGTAGAAGACCTCTCTCTCTCTCTCTCTCTCTCTCTCTCTCTCTCTCTCTGCCTCTCCTCTCTGTGTGTAACTCTTTCAAATAAATAAATATTAAAAATAAAGGGCATATGATAGTTTGGATGATGTTTCTTCTAATACGATATGAGGACCGTGATGTAAAGCCAAGACACTACTTGTGGAAAGACTGCAGGGGCAGGTGTTTGGAGCAGCAGCGTAAGTCATCCCCTGAGACACCTACATCCCATTCCTGAGTGCCTGGTTCGAGTCTTGGCTACTCCATCTCTGATCCAACTTCCTCTTAATGTGCATCCTGGGAGGCAAGAGATGATGGCTCAGCGGCTTGGATTCCTGCACCCACGTCAGAGACTTGGAAGGAATTCTGGGCTCCTGGCTTCAGCCTCGGCCTAGTCTCAACTACTGTGTTCCTCTGGAGAGTGAACCAGGGGGTGGTAGCTCACTCTCTCTTTTTTTGCCATTGTCTTTCTCTCTCTCTCTCTCTCCCTTTCAGATAAAATGAAAATACATCAATAAAAACTTAGAAGAAAAGTTTAAAACCTGCAACAATATATCAAAAATAATTTGTAAGAGTGAGTGCCTTTCAGCAATGGAATTATAGATGAGTATATAAGATTTTTGGTGTAATGAATATATGTGGTTTTTCAGATGGGAAACAATTCAATACACTTTTAATTTTCTGGTTGGTGCATTCGTAGAAGTAATCAAAGTGACAACATCCAAGTAAGTACACAGCATGTCCACAGACTCAAGCTACATAACCCACTCCTTGACGTGAGCCCTTCTGCTCTGTAACACAGCAGGGTACCTGGACTCTAGAGCAATTAATTATGCACTTGAAACCACGTAGAGCAGAAGAACTGGTATCTGAGAGGTAGAAAAACTAATTACCCCATTTGATCATTTTATATTGCATACATGTATCAAATTCAATATCATATCCCATAAATAAGTATAAATCTTAACCAGCAATTTAAAAATTGGAATTATTGCTAATATTTATTACAAGAAGAATATTTATGAAGGTCAAAGCTTTCTCTATCAAAAGTGACTTAAGATATGCCAGAGATGCTAGCTAGCTAATATGTCAATATAACTAGAAGCTAATTTAAATGTAATATATATCATGCCTGGGTTATTAGTTATGTAGTTTCTGATACTGTTCCTTCCTTCTGAAATTTACATATAGAAAATTAAAGTGAACACACGAAACATTTTCCCCAACTTTACTGATTAGAACTAGTTCTGGAGGACTGGTGCTGTGGTATAGTAGGTTAAGCATCTGCCTGTGACACCAGCATCCCATATAGGCACCGGTTCAAATACCAGCAGCTCCAGTTCCAAACCAGCTGCCTGCTGATGGCCCGGGGAAGTAGTAGCAGATGGCCCAAGTGCTTGGCCCCAGAACCCTCTTGGGAGACCCGAAGAAGCTCCTGGCTCCTGGCTCCTGGCTTCGGATCGGCACAGGTCGTGCTGTTGCGGCCAATTGGGGACTGAACCAACGGATGGTAGACCTCTCTCTCTCTCTCTCTCTCTGCGTCTCCTTCTCTCTCTGTGTACCTTTTTCAAATAAAATAAATCGTTTAAAAAAAATAAAAAATCACAGTTAGATCTACTTACTGGAATTTCTGAGGCTGGAAACTGGCAGGGGAAGATGTCCCTGAAGTGGGGTGGGCTACCTAGGACGTGAATTAAGGCAAATAAGGTAAAACCGAGGAGCAAGCCGTTCCGAGAAATAGGCCCCCCCCCCCCACCCCTCCGTGCTAGTTCAGTTCTCAGGAGAAAGGCATCTTCCTGAACAGACGCGGGAGCTCTGACTTCACTCCTGCTCGGACAGGTGCACACCGCGGCTAAGGCGCTTTGGCCTCTACCACCTCACTTCATCTTCACAAGGACCCTAGAGGTGGCCGGAAGATGCAGCACCCCCCGCTTTGGCATTTGTGAGCAGGGCTCTGGGCGGCCTCAGAGAAAATGGCAAAGTCCTCCTCCGGATCACCTCCCGAGACCGCAAAGCAAGAAACGGAGCCCCTAAGGGCGCACGGAGGATGGAGCAGAGACACGGCCTCCTCCCCGCTGCCCGGCTCGCTCTGGGGGAAAAGTGACCTAGAGGGGACGAGCACACGGAGGCCATCGCCCCGGGCCCGGGCCCGAGCAGCGCGCGCAGGCACAAGGATACGATGGCCGCGGCCGAGGGGTGGCCGAGGTGTCCCAGCAGGATCCTCAGGCGGGCGCCAGCGCGCAGCTGATCCATGACGGCGGTGCTGAGACCCCATGGCCTCGGACTTAACTCTGCAGGCAGCACCGGAGGCGGGGCGGCCCCGCCCAAGACCGGGGCGTGGACGCGCGCGGCACTAGGGATCCCTGGTTCGCCGCCCCGGCGTGGGCTGGCCGGGCCACCGGGCTGCGGGGACGTCCTCCCAGCGACCGGGGGGAGAGGGGGTCCTCCCGGCAGCACCCAGACTTGGGGGCCAGGGACTGGACGGAGGCCCTCCAGTGACCCGTGGCTGAGCGGAGAAGGGACCCAATCCGTTTAACCCCACGTGGCTCAACTTCCACTAACTGCAGAGCCCACGCAAAGTCAAAGGTTCACCCGTGCAAGTCACACGCCTGAGCCCTTTGGCCTGTGACCCCTCCTCCCCCAGAGCCCTCGAGGTAGCAGAAGGACCTCGGGCCTGCTCCTTGCCCTACTCCCTGTTAACCTCCGCCGCCTCCCCGGTCACCCCATGCAAGATCCTGATCCTTCAGCTGGCAGGCTGGGATCGCGGAGGCGCACCTGGCTTTTGAGCCCCACTTCAGAGGCTGAGCCTTGGAGGAGCAACTACCAGATGGGGAGCGGACCAACTGGTGTCTCCCTACCGCCCTCGCCTGGTGAGCGGTAGGAACTGCTAAGAAGAGAAAAAACCAAACTAAAAATATGAATGCCGCTCACCTGTCACCTACTTGGAGCTCAGACCTCGCCCGAACTGGGCCTGGCAGTGACTGCGTTCCCACCTACTTAGACCTGCACTGGTTATGCTGCTCTCAAATGCCCTCGTTGAGCAGGTGTGTGAAGATCCCCGCCTCGGCTCTGTTAAAACATTTTTTTAAGATTATGTTTCAATGTATGATTGTTACCGCGAGAAGATAAAATCCTTGAACGACTACAATCGTCCTTCATCTGTTTAAACTCCAAGGGATGTTCTTTTACTTCCTTCCTTCCTTCCTTCCTTCCTTCCTTCCTTCCTTCCCTCCTTCCTTCCCTCCCTTCCTTCCTTCCTTCCTTCCTTCCTTCCTTCCCTCCCTCCCTCCTTCCCTTCCTTCCTTCCTTCCTTCCTTCCTTCCTTCCTTCCTTCCTTCCCTCCCTCCTTCCGTTCCTTCCTTCCTTCCTTCCTTCCTTCCATTTCTGTTGGAGGCAGGTGTTGAGCCTAGGAGTTCAGAAGCCTGCATACCACATGGGCGTGCCTGGGTTCAATTCCCAGCGTCAGCTCCTGTCTCCAGCTTCCTGAGAGGCGGCGACGGCCCCAGTGGTTGGGTCCCTGCCCTCCACACTGGGTATCTGGACTGTGGCAGTCTTGGATTGAGTTTCTGACTTGAGCCAGCGCAACCCATGCCTTTGTGGGAATTTGGGGGAGTGAAACATCCAATGGGAACACTCTCCTTCTCTGTTCCTCTCAAAGACATTTTTAAAAAACAATTTTTAAACAAATGTGTTCATTTACGAACCCATGGGGAATTAAAACAATTTTTTAAATAAAGGGGTCATTTGGTTGATGTTATTTGCATTCTTAAGCAGCAGTTTGGACTACTTGGACATTTCCTGAGTAAGCATCTTCAGGAACTGTAGTGTTTATCTGGGGCCAGTGCTGTGGGTAGCAGGTAAAGCCGCTGCCTGCAGTGCCGGCATCCCATATGGGAACCAATTCGAGACCTGGCTGCTCCACTTCCAATCTAGCTCTCTGTATGGCCTGGGAAAGCAGTAGAAGATGGCCTAGGCCCTTGGGCCCCTGCACCCACATGGAAGACTTGGAAGAAGCTCCTGGTAGGATCCTGGCTTCAGATCGTCCCAGCTCTGGCTGTTGCGGCCACTTGGGGAGTGAACCAGCAGATGGAAGACTCTCTCTCTCTCCCTGCCTCTCTTTCTCTCTCTGTGCAACTCTGACTTTCACATAAAATAGATAAACCTTTATTAAAAATAAATGAAGTGGGGGCCGGCACCGTGGCTCACTTGGTTAATCCTCCACCTGCAACACCGGCATCCCATATGGGCCCCGGGTTCTAGTCCTGGTTGCTCCTCTTCCAGTCCAGCTGTCTGCTATGGGCCGGGAGGGCAGTGGAGGATGGCCCAAGTGCTTGGGCTCTGGACCCGCATGGGAGACCAGGAGGAAGCACCTGGCTGCTGACTTCGGATCGGCGTTCCTCCGGCCATAGCGGCCATTTAGGGGATCAACCAAGGAAGGAAGACCTTTCTGTCTCTCTTTCACTGTCTAACTCTATCTGTCAAACAAATTTTAAAAATGAAGTGTTTAATAATTATTTATTTAAATTTGAGTGGCAAAGCAAGCGAGCCGGATGCTGAACTCCAGACCCCGTCACCAATGGTCTACATCATATTGCCTCTAGGATTTCTTTTCTTTCTTTCTCTCTCTCTCTCTTTCTTTCTTAAAGAGTTATTTATTTGAAAGGCAGATTTCCAGAGAGGCAGAGAC
The DNA here is from genome assembly GCF_051225735.1 of Oryctolagus cuniculus. Lineage (NCBI taxonomy): Eukaryota > Metazoa > Chordata > Mammalia > Lagomorpha > Leporidae > Oryctolagus > Oryctolagus cuniculus. The sequence continues at coordinate 69,742,849 of NC_142879.1, read as the reverse complement.
AGAGAGAGAAAGAGAGAGGTCTTCCATCCGCTGGGCCACTCCCCAGTTGGCTGCAACGGCCAGAGCTGCGGTGATCCGAAGCCAGGAGCCAGGAGTTTCTTCCCCGTCTCCCACCTGAGTACAGAGGCCCAAAGACTTGGGCCATCTTCTACTGCTTTCCCAGGCCATAGTAGAGAGCTGGATTGGCAGTGGAGCAGCCAGGACTTGAACCGGCGCCCATTTGGGATGCCGGCACTGCAGGTGGCAGATTTACCCACTATGCCACAGCACCGACCACACCCCCCTCAACAAAGGATCCCTGACACCTCCAAAAGATGGTGTCTCCCTTGCTGGAAGATATGTTCACATCCTAGTCCCCAGGAAAAGGTGAGTGTGGCCTTGTGTGGAAACATGGTCTGTTTTTTTTCCTTTCAGATTCAGGGTCCTGAGATAAACTCAGGCTGGGACCATTGGGGCTAGGCCACTGGGAGGCACTAAATCTAACACAACCACAACAAAAATCTCTCTGGGTGATTTGACATGCCCCTGCTCCCCACCCCACCCCCATCCTGTTGAGAATGGTGGATCTGTGGTATTTGGTGGTGAAGAAGGGGTGGGGAGGAAGGGACTAAGGAGGGAAAAGTCACACTCACACACTTGCACACACAACACATATGCTTCCCGTTTACTGCCATTCCTTTAGATCTGAATTACAATTTCAGTTCTGCACCAGAAATTGAGGTGTTCTCATGTAAGAATAATTAAAAAGAAAAAACAGGATAAAGACATTTCCAATAGCACAAACACAACTAAGCCATAGGCAGTGGTTTGAATACAACAATCTTGATGTGAATGGAAGGGGAGAGGGAGCGGGAAAGGGGAGGTTGCGGGTGGGGCCCTCCACCAAACACTGTAACTCCAAGAAGTTCAGACTCAGCGACCCATTAACAAAGAAAGCTCAACAGGACGCTTGCTTACTCAGAGGTTTCCAGCACACTTTATTTTGCAGACCACTGGCCTGCGGCTCGAGGACCAACGTCTGTATAAATGCCTGTGAAACGTCCTGTTAGCTTCAGTTCTGCAGCAGCCTCTCACACACCAGCCGCCACACACGGCTACAGTCCAGGCGCTGGTGCAGAGGGGCTGCCTCGGTTCCCACGGGAGGGCTCGGCCAGGTAATGCCTCTTCCAGGGAGCCTCCCCTTCCCGGGACGGAGCCTTGGGCAACAAGTGGATGGGTGTGCAAGTGCAGCTCTGGTGCCCGGAGCAGGAAGTGTTCAGGCCCTGGGAGAGACGCGGCGCTTTCTCCGACGACAGACACTCAGGGGCTCAGTGCCCCACGCTTCGCCCACGGTTCACCCCACAGGAATTGCCCCTGCTTGTTTACTGGGTGAAAATATAAGGAAGCCTCCGTTTTTTAGCCAGACAGTCAACACCTGTTAAATAGCCTATTGTTTCTAGAACTACAAAATTCAATTCAAGAAAATATAGGTCCCGTGAAAGACTTAAAGTTTTATAAAACTAAAATCTAGTTTTCCCCGATAAATTGTACTTTAGGCAAAACCCTCCCGATGCTTCTAAAATAATACTATAAGGGGCATCTGCTAATACAAGAGCAATTAAAAAATTAAATATTTATTTGAATAACAAGTTTAAGTTCAAGCTGTAATGTTAGCAATGCCGATTTTTAACACAGATCACAAAAAGCATGCACAAAAAAAGGACTGGTGCCAAGGGCAAAATACTGCTAAGAATTAGGCTAAATAGCTACTGATTTTAACAAAAGGCTTGCAATCATTATACAAAATATATAATGTATTTTTTCACTTTTATTTAATAAATATAAATTTCCAAAGTACAGCTTATGGATTGCAATGGCTTTCCCCCCACATAACTTCCCTCCCACCCACAACCCTCCCAACTCCCACTCCCTCTCCCATTCCATTCACATCAAGATTCATTTTCAATTATCTTTATACACATGAGATCATTTTAGCATATAGTAAGTAGAAATTTCAACAGTTTGCACCCACACAGAGCATAAAGTATAAAATACTGTTTGAGTACTAGTTATAGCATTAATTCAGATTGAACAACACATTAAGGACAGAGATCCTACATGAGGGGTAAGTGCACAGTGACTCCTGTTGTTGACTTAACAGATTGACACTCTTGTTTATGGTGTCAGTAATCTCCCTAGGCTCTTGTCATGAGTTGCCAAGGCTATGGAAGCCTTTTGAGTCTGCCGACTTCGATCTTATTTAGACAAGGTCATAGTTAAAGTGGAAGTTCACTCCTCCCTTCAAAGAAAGGTACCTCCTTCTTTGATGGCCCGTTCTTTCCACTGGGATCTCACTCAATTGTGAACTGAAATTGATCACATGGACTAGTGAGATGGCATTGGTACATGCCACCTTGATGGGATTGAATTGGAATCCCCAGGCAGGTTTCTAACTAACCATCTGGGGCAAGTCAGCTTGAGCTTGTTCCAAATTGCACATCTTCTCCCTCTCTTATTCACACTCTTAGATTTAACAGAAATCAATTTTCAGTTAAATTGAAACACCTAGGAATAATTATGTGTTAATTACAGAGTTCAACCAATAGTATTAAGTAGAACAAAAAAATAGTAAAAGGAATAAAGTATTAAGTTGTACATCAACAGTCAGGACAAGGGCTGATCAAGTCATTGTTTCTATAGTGTCCATTTCACTTCAACAGGTTTCCTTTTTGGTGCTCGGTTAGTTGTCACCGATCAGGGAGAACACATGATATTTGTCCCTTTGGGACTAGCTTAATTCACTCAGCATGATGTTTTCCAGATTCCTCCATTTTGTTGCAAATGACTGGATTTCATTGTTTTTTACTGCTGATAGTATTCTATAGAGTACATGTCCCATAACTTCTTTATCCAGTCTACCGTTGATGGGCATTTAGGTTGATTCCAGGTCGTAGCTATTGTGAATGGAGTTGCAATAAACATTAAGGTGCAGACCGCTTTTTTGTTTGCCCATTTAATTTCCTTTGGGCAAATTCCAAGCAGTGGGAAGGCTGGGCTGTATGGAAGGGTTATATTCAGGTTTCTAAGGAATCTCCAGACTGACTTCCATAGTGGCTTGACCAGTTTGCATTCCCACCAACAGTGGGTTAGTGTCCCTTTTTCCCCACATCCTCACCAGGTCGGTAGATTTCTGTATGTGAGCCATTCTCACCGGGGTGAGGTGGAACCTCACTGTGGTTTTGATTTGCATTTCCCTGATTGCTAGCGACCCCAAACATTTTTTCCTGTGCCTGTTGGCCATTTGTATTTCCTCTTTTGAAAAATGTCTATTGAGGTCCTTGACCCATCTCTTAAGTGGGTTCTTTATTTTGTTGTTGTGGAGTTTTCTTGATCTCTTTGTAGATTCTGGTTGTTAATCATTTATCTCTAGCATAGTTTGCAAATATTGTTTCCCATTCTATTGGTTGCCTCTTCACTTTCCTGACTTTTTTTTTTCTGTACAGAAACTTCTCAATTTGATGCAATCCCAATACTTAATTTTGGCTTTGACTGCCTGTGCTTCCGGAGTCTTTTCCAAGAAGTCTTTGCCGGTGCCTATATCTTGCAAGGTTTCTCCAATGTTCTCTAATAATTTGATGGTGTCAGGTCATAGATTTAGGGCTTTAATCCATGCTGAGTGGATTTTTGTGTAAGGCGTAAGGTAGGGGTCTTGCTTCATGCTTCTGCATGTGGAATCCAGTTTTCCCAGCACCATTTATTGAATAGACTGTCCTTGCTCCAGGAATTGGTTTTAGATCCTTGATCAAATATAAGTTGGTTGTAGATGTTTGGGTTGATTTCTGGTGTTTCTATTCTGTTCCATTGGTCTATCCATCTGTTTCTGTACCAGTACCATGCTGTTTTGATTACAACTGCCCTGTAGTATGTCCTGAAATCTGGTATTGTGATGCCTCCAGCTTTGTTTTTGTGGTACAAGATTGCTTTAGCTATTCGAGTTCTGTGCTTCCATATGAATTTCAGCATCATTTTTTCTAGATCTGGGAAGAATGTCTTTGGTGTCTTGATTGGTATCACATTGAATCTATAAATTGCTTTTGGGAGAATGGACATTTTGATGATGTTGATTCTTCCAATCCATGAGCATGGAAGATTTTTCCATTTTTTGGGATCTTCTTCTATTGCTTTCCCTAAGATTTTGTGATTCTCATCGTAGAGATCTTTAAGGTCCTTGGTTAAGTTTATTCCAAGGTATTTGTTTTTGTGGCTATTGTGAATGGGATTGATCTTAGAAGTTCTTTCTCAGCCGTGGCATTGCCTGTGTATACAAAGGCTGTTGATTTTTGTGCATTGATTTTATATCCTGCTACTTTGCCAAACTCTACTATGAGTTCCAATAGTCTCTTAGTAGAGTTCTTTGGATCCCCTACATAAAGAATCTTATCATCTGCAAAAAGGGATAGTTTGACTTCTTCCTTCCCAATTTCTATGCCTTTAGTTTCTTTTTCTTCCCTAATGGCTCTAGCTAAAACTTCCAGAATGGTATTGAATAGCAGTGGTGAGAGTGGGCATCCCTGTCTGGTACCAGATCTCAGTGGAAATGCTTCCAACTTTTCCCCATTCAATAGGATGCTGGCCATGGGTTTTTCATAAACTGCTTTGATTATATTGAGGAATGTTCCTTTTATACCCAATTTGCTTAGAGTTTTCATTATGAAAGGGTGTTGTATTTTTTTTATAATTTAAAAAATTTTTTTTTGACAGGCAGAGTGGACAGTGAGAGAGAGAGAGAGAGAGAGAAAGGTCTTCCTTTTCCATTGGTTCACCCTCCAATGGCCACCACGGCCAGCATGCTGCGGCTGGCGCACCACGCTGATCCGATGGCAGGAGCCTGGTACTTCTCCTGGTCTCCCATGGGGTGCAGGGCCCAAGCACTTGGGCCATCCTCCACTGCACTCCCTGGCCACAGCAGAGAGCTGTCCTGGAAGAGGGGCAACCGGGACAGAATCCAGAGCCCGGACCGGGACTAGAACCCGGTGTGCTGGCACTGCAAGACAGAGGATAAGCCTAGTGAGCCGCGGCGCCAGCCAAGGGTGTTGTATTTTATCAAATTCTTTCTCTGCATCTATTGAGATAATTGTATCGTTTTTATTCTGCAGTCTGTCAATGTGGTGTATCACATTGATTGATTTGCACACATTGAACCATCCCTGCATACCAGGGGTAAATCCCACTTGGTCTGGGTGGATGATCTTTCTGATGTGTTGTTGCATTCTATTGGCCAGAATTTTATTGACAATTTTTGTGTCTATGTTCATCAGGAATATTGGTCTGTAATTTTCTTTCAATGTTGCATCTTTTTTGGCTTAGGGATTAAAGTGATGCTGGCTTCATAGAAAGAATTTGGGAGGATTCCCTCTTTTTTGATTGTTCTAAGTAGTTTGAGAAGAAATGGTGTTAGTTCTTCTTTAAATGTCTGGTAGAATTCAGCAGTGAATCCATCTGGTCCTGGGCTTTTCTTTGATGGGAGGGCCTTTATTGCTGTTTCAATTTCTGTCTCAGTTATGGGTCTGCTTAGGTTTTCTATGTCTTCATGGTTCAATTTAGGTAGGTTGCCTGTGTCCAGGAATCTATCCATTTCTGATAGGTTTCCCTGTTTGCTGGCATACAAGTCCTTGTAGTAATTTTTGATGATTCATTTTATTTCTGTGATGTCTGTTGTCACTTTCTCTTTTTCATCTCTGATTTTATTTTTTGGGTCTTTTCTCTTTATTTTTTTAGTCAGTTGGGCCAAGGGGTGTCAATTTTGTTTATTTTTTCAAAAATCGGCTTTTTGGCTGATTTTTTGTAATTTTTTTTTTAGATTCAATCCTGTTGATTTCTTCTCTGATGTTAATTATTTCTCTTCTCCTACTAGATTTGGGTCTGGTTTGCTGCAGTTGTACTAGATCCTTGAGATGCACTGAAAGCTCATTTATTTGGTGCCTTTCCAATTTCTTGATGTAGGCACCTATTGCTATAAAGTTTCCTCTTAACACTGCTTTTGCCGTATCCCATAAGTTTTGATATGTTGTATTGTTATCCTCATTTACTTCCAGAAAGTTTTTGATTTCTCTTTTGATTTCTTCTATGACCCAGTGTTCATTCAGGAGCTTGTTGTTCAGTCTCCGTGTGTTTGCATACACTCTAGGGATTCCTGAGTTGCTAATTTCCACCTTCATTTCACTGTGGTCTGAGAAGCTGCATCACATGATTCTAATGTTTTGAATTTGCTGAGACTTGTTTTATGGCCTAGTATGTGGTCAGTCCTAGAGTGGGTTCCATGCACTGCTGAAACGAATGTAAATTCTTTAAGTGTAGGATTGAAAGTTCTGTAGATATCTGTTAGATCCATTTGGGCTATAGTGTCAATTAAACCTGCTGTTTTCTTGTTGATCTTCTGTCCGTTTGATCTGTCTATTTCTGAGAGTGGAGTATTGAAGTCCCCCAGTGCTATTGTATTGGAGACTACATCTCCCTGTAAGTCCCTTAGCATATGTTTTCAATAAACCGGTGCCCTGTAATTAGGTGCATATACCTTGATAATAGTGACATCTTCCTTTCCAGCGCTAGTGCGTAGACTCCACGCCTGGGCTCCCGAGCCGTGGGCACCTTGCCCTCCAGGTAGGTCCACCAAGCCCCCTAATTCCAGAAGAGTTTCCTCCGCAGTTTTTTTCCTGAACCTTTCCCTGAAACTACAGTATCTCCACTTTTATTAAACTATCTTTTCCCGGACTATCAGTGCACACCCTCATGATTCCGCCATCTTGCCTCCCTCCCCATATAAAATGTATTAAATACTACCATCCACACAACAGTCTTATTACTGATTTTATTTAAGAATTACTCCCCAAATGCCTGCAATAGCGAGGATTGGGCCGGGAGCCAGGAACTGCATCCGCCAGTCCCTATTTTTACTTATTTGAAAGGCCAAGAGAGAGAGAGACAGAGATCTTCCATCTTCTGGTTCACTTCCTAAATGGGCCAGGCCAAAGCCGAGAGCCTAGAATTCAATCCAGGTCTACCATGTGGGTGCCAAGGCCCCAGGCATTTCAGCCAACACCTGCTGCTTCCCAGGGAGTGCATTGGCAGGAAGCTGGAGGCGGATATGGAATGCAGTGTTTTAGCAGTGAGGCGAAACTCCCACTCCGGTCTGAGCTATCCGTAAGTGCACAGTTCAGCAGCATTGCATGCATTCCTCACATTGCACAACCACCACTGCTACCTATCCCCAGAGCTCTTTTTCTTTCCAGCTTGTAAAACTGAGCCCTGCACCCATCAACAATAGCTTGCCATTACACCTCCCAAGAACCAGCAGCCACCATTCCATGTTCTGTCTAGGAATTGGACTACTCTAGGCACCTCATGTAAGTAGAATTAGATAGCATTTGTTCTTTTGTGTCTGGCATATTTCACTAAGCATAAACTCGAGGTTCATCCACCTCAGAGCCTGTGTCAGAGTTTCCTTCCTTGTTTAGGCTGAACAATATAGTGTATGTTATGGGGCAGCCGTGGTGATGCAGCAGGTTAAGCCACTTGTTACTCTCTCTCTCTTTTATTTTTTTTTTTTTTTTACCAGACATAACCTACTGGGTATGAGGATTTGATTTACACTGTGCTGCTTGTCTTATGTGAAAAAGTGGAAAGGATTGGAAAGCCCACACCTCCTCCGTCCCTGGGCACATGTCAGAACAGTTTCAGGAAAGAGTGGATGGAGATTGAGCGAGAACTTGGTGCTCAAAACCAGGGCCACTGCACCTGCAGAGACTTCACGGACACCTCCCTCTCTGACCTCGGGAAGGCGTAGGGAGAAGAGAGAAGGTCTGAGAAGGCAAAGCGTGCACAGAGTTAGACATCAAGGACAGGAAGAGAACCAGCAAAGGAGACTGAGAAGGAACCCCCCGGAGGCTCTAGGAGAGTGGGGTTGAGAGCCCGCAGGGGAGGGCCAGGGAGATGAGTTGCTGGCAGGAGGCATCCCGCACATCTGGGGAACCTGGGCACTGATTCTCAGTGGGGTCTTTATGGCCTTGGAAACACCTTCTTTCAGGGGTCCTCAGAGTAGGTTTGGTGGGGTCAATCGGCAGAGAAAAGAGAGTACCCCTCATGTTCTGGGGTCACCCTGGCCTCCTCTCTTCCTCTCACCATCACATCTAACTCCGCTGCTTCTGTGTCTTCAACAAGGTCCACTGTGTCCATTCCTGCATTCTGCATTTGCTATGGCTGAGGCTGTCATTTCAAACCCTCCCATGCTGCTTTCCCTGTCGGGAGTGCCCGTTTTCTCCCCCTTAGCATCCTGTGAACTGTTTCCGGAGTCATCTTTCCACAATGCAAATCAGATCACATTGTCCCTCCACCCAAAGCCCACAAGCAGGGCTCAGCACAGCAATGGCACGTGCCACTCCCTTCTCTGGCAGCAGAGCTGAGATGTCATCCAGTTTTCTGCCAGCCATGTGTATCTGGACCCATCTCCAGCCCCTGGGGTAGGGCTTGATGAGTCAACTCAGTTAAGTAAGTCCCCTTGCTAATCATTGATTTAACAAGGGGTGTGTGAACTTGATGTGGTGGAGAAAGGATCCTTATGGGGTGTATGAGATTTGGGAAAAGGTTTCTTAGTTCTTAGTTTTTACAAAGGAACAAATATAAAGAAAGGATTCTAATCCCTTAAAGGAGACACAAGGGCAGGCACAGGAGGTTAGAACCCAGGCCTGCAACGCTGGCATCCCATATGGTCGCCACTTCGAGTCCCATCTCCACTTCCCATGCTCCACTTCCAATCCAGTTCTCTGCTATGTCCCTGGAAAAGCAGCAGAGGATGGCCCAAGTGCTTGAGCCCTTGTACCCATGTGGGAGACACTGAGGAAGTTCCTGGCTCCTGGCTTCAGCCTGGACCAGCCCTGGCTGTTGCAGCCATTTGGAGATTGAACCAGTGTATGGAAGACCTGTCTCTCTCTGTCTCTACCTGTTTCTGTAACTCTCTATTTCAAATAAGTAAAGTAAATCATAAAAATAATCAGAACACACAAAGAAGAGTTATAATTACTTTTTGCCTTTGAATGATGTTGTTCAAGGATGCAATGCCTGGGGCCACTATACCCATTCTTCAAAAATGAAAGGAGTCATCAAAATAATAAGGATAGAATAGGGAACAGATGAAAATAATCCAAAACTTTGATAACCAGTGAGCATTTTGGACCCCTTCCCTGGACTTCCAGTTATAAGAGGCAACATGTTTATTTTTACTGGCTAAGCCTACAGAGTTGACTTTGAAGCGTTCTTGCCACCAAAGGCATCCTGAACTACTCATCATAGAACACTACATCAATTGCAGATCACTTTGTATGACACCAAAGGGTGGCTCCCACATGCCCATTTTCCCTACACCCCCCACTGTCCCAGCCTGTGCGCTTGGCCACGTCACACTTGGAACCACCCTTCACACACCTGCTCTGGTGAGCAACCTTGCCTGTCCGGAACAATCTCCCTACTTCTTCAAGGTTGCTGTGAGGCACCCTGTTCTCCCGTGCCTCTCTCTCCTCACCACTCCAGGGGGCAGTTCTCCTTTTCTTGTGTCCCCTTGCACTTCTCTCCTTTTCACCCTTGCTTTCTCTCACCTCTAGGGCCGGTCTCACTCCACGCACATAGATTTTTGTGTCGTGCCTTCTGCCCCCACCCCCCCTTCACTTCTGAACTCCGTGGAAGCAAAGACCATGTCTGACTCAGTTGTGTTTCTGCCAGGGGTTACGACAGTGCCTGGCACATCCCAGTCACTCAGTAGATATTTGGCGATGGAGATTGATGGGGAGGATTTGGGCTGAAGCTGGGAGAGGCAGGAAAGGTGGCCAGGCAAAGCTGAGAGGTGCGGGCTGGACAATTGTGTATTGTGTGAGTGTGCACACACAGGTGGTAGCCCGGTGCCTGGTCTCTGTGTTGAAGGAATGAGGGGAAGAGTGGCTGTGCGAATATTGCAGGTGCCAGTGAGTGGGTGACTGTGGGCTTGTGTCCAGGAAGTCTCTGGAGTGAGGAGGAATGAGAGGGAGCTTGTTTGAGTCCCTGAGGGTGCCTGTGAGATGGTGGGAGTGAAACTCCAAGGACTGATTTTGGGACTCACCACTTGGGAAAACCAAAGGCTTTTGCTCATTCTCCATGCTTCAAACTCCTCACTCACCGCCACCCTTTCTTTCTATGGTTTTTTCTTTTATTGTAGTAGAACATATACAGCATAAAAGCTCCCAATTCAACCATCCTTACTGCAGAGTTCAGTGGCATTAAGCACACTCACTCTGTTCTGCATCTGTCACCACCCTCCATCCGTCCCAGAAGTTTCCCATCTCCTCCGAGGGAAACTCTGTCCCCTTAACAACAACTCCCCATTCTCCCTTCTCCATCCCCGACAGCCACCGTTCTGCCTGTCTCTGTGAATTCAGTTTCTCTAGGATCCTCATCTCAGGGCAATCATTTGATGTTTGTCCTTTTGTGACTAGTGGCTTACTTCACCTAACATAGCGATCTCGAGGTAGGTGCACGGTGTGGCATATGTCAGAACTTCCTTCCTTTTTAAGGCTGAATCATATTCCACTATGGATAGACTGCGTTTTGTTCATCCCCTCTGTCATCCATCTGCCTCTGTCATCGGACACTTGGGTTGCCTCCACCATTTGGCTATGGTGAATGATGCTGCTGTGTCCGTGGGAAGCTGAATGCCTCTGAGACTCTGCTTTCCATTCTGTTAGGTACCTACCCAGAAGTGGAGTCTGGGTTGGATCAATGTATTTTTTAGAAAGACTTGTTAATTTATTTATTTGAAAGGCAGAGTGGCAGAGAGAGGCGAGAAGTGATCTTCCAACTGCTGTTTCACTTCCCAGATAACTGAAACAGCTGTGGGTGGGCCAGGCTGAAGCTGGGAGCCAGGAACTCCATCCAGGTCTCCTACCTGTGTAGCAGGGACCTACATATTAGGGCCAAAATCTGCTGCCTTCCCAGGTGCATTAGCAGGGAGCTGGGCAGGAAGCAGAGCAGCTGGGACTGCAACTGAAACGCTAACATGGGATGCCGGCATTGCAGCAGGCAGCTTAACCTGCTGTGCCAGTCCCAGGATCATTGGCTTTCTATAAAAATTATTTATTTATTTATTTATTTACTTGAAAGAGAGAGAGAGATTCTATTTTTTAAGATTTATTTATTTTATTGAAAGGGAGAGTTACATAGAGAGAGAAGGAGAGACAGAGAGAGTTAGAGAGAGAGAGAGTCTTCCATCCACTGGTTTACTCCCCACTTGGCCACAACAGCTGGAGCTGTGCCGATCCGAAGCCAGGAGCCAGGAGCTCCTTCCAGGTCTCCCACATGGGTGCTGGGGCCCAAAGACTTTGACCATCTTCTACAGCTTTCCCAGGCAACAGCAGAGAGCTGGATTACAAATGGAGCAGCCAGGACTTGAACTGGCACCCATCTGGGATGCTGGCACTGCAGGCAGCAGCTTTACCCGCTACGCCACAGCACCAGCCCCAAGACGGTAATTATCCACTGATTCCTCCTTCAAATGGCTGCAACACCTAGGGCTGGGCCAACCTAAGTCAAGAACCTTTGGTTTCCCACATACTTGGGCCATCTTCCATGGCCTTCTCAGATGCAGCAGAGAGCTGGATCAGAAGCAGAGCAGCAGGACTTAGATTGGCACTCTAATAATGGATGCCTAGGTTGCAGACAGCTGCTTAACACACTGTACCCCAATGCCAGTCCAGATTAGTTTATTGTTAATAGAGGCATGTTGTCTAATATTCAGAATGTACTGACCACAATTACTTTTATCAGTTCCCTTCCGTGTGGTTGCCTTACCCAACACACACACACACACACACACACACACACACACAATTGGGACTATTAGCCACTGCTCGTGTTATTTAAGGAAGAAGCTGATAATATTAAAGGGTAATCAGGGAAGGGCAGAATCCCTGATCCCCAGCAATGCAGAGTGCAAACTAAGCAAATGCTGCAGTCGGACTGCCCTCTTGGCAAGGAGAGATGGGAACTCCAGCTGCTACCAGTGTTGGGAACCAGGAGAAGCTGCTCTGTTGGCCAAAGGGATGAAGCAGCAGCACAGAGAGGGGCAGAGCTAGGAGGCTGGGGGCTCCTGGCTTCCTTCCTGCATCATTTCCGCGGCTGCAGGGCCCGACTCTTCCTTAGGCGTCATGAAGTGGACCAGCCTCCTGAGGTTTGTGAAGTTCCATGCTGCTCAAGCCATCCCCTACAAATCAGTCCTGATGCTTGTAGGTCTGCCAACACAGGGACACGTTCTGCCCAACTCAGTACAGACTTCTGATTTAACTGTGTCCTTTTTTAAACTTTAATTTAGTAAATATAAATTTCAAAAGTACAGCTTATGGATTACAATGGCTTCCCCCCCCATAACTTCCCTCCCACCTGCAACTCTCCCAACTCCCGCTCCCTCTCCCATTCCATTCACATCAAGATTCATTTTCAATTATCTTTAGATACAGAAGATCAATTTAGTATATATTAAGTACAGATTTCAACAGTTTGCACCCACACAGAACCATAAAGTATAAATCCTGTTTGAGTACTAGTTATAACATGAATTCACATTGAACAACACATTAAGGACAGAGATTCTACATGAAGAGTAAGTGCACAATGACTCCTGTTGTTGACTTAACAAATTGACACTGTTGTTTATGGTGTCAGTAATCTCCCTAGGCTCTTGTCATGAGTTGCCAAGGCTATGGATGCCTTTTGAGTTCAGAGACATCGATCTTATTTAGACAAGGTCATAGTCAAAGTGGAAGTTCACTCCTCCCTTCAGAGAAAGGTACCTCCTTCTTTGATGGCCTGTTCTTTCTGCTGGGATCTCACTTGCAGAGATTTTTCTTTTTTCTTTTTTTTTTTTTTTTTTTTTTTTTTTTTTTTTTGCCAGAATGCCTTGGCTTTCCATGCCTAAAATACTCTCATGGACTCCTCAGCAAGATCCGAATGACTTAATGGCTGAATCTGAGACCAGAGTGCTGTTTAGGACATCTGCCAATCTACTGGGTCATTAAAAAATGATTATTCTTACAGTCCACCATGGTTATATTTCAAAAACATACACTGAATTCCAGTAGAGCTGGAATTTTTTTAAAAAAGGTTTATTTTATTTAGTTAAAAGGCAAAGTTACAGAGAGACAGAGAAAGGGATCTTCTATTACAGTATCAATCCCAAAATGGCCACAATGGCCAGGGCTGGGCCAGGCCAAAGCCAGGAGCCAGAAACTCAGAATCTGAGTCTTCCATGTGGGTGACGGGGACTCAATTACTTGAGTGATCACCTGCTGCCTCCCAGGGTGACATTAGCAGGGTGCTGGAGTCAGGAGCTGAGACAGAACTTGTACCCAGATACTTTTTTTAAAGATGTATTTAATTATTTGAAAGGCAGAGTTACAGAGACAGGGGGAGAGAGAGAGAGAGAGAGAGAGAGAGAGAGAGAGAGAGAGAGAGAGGAGAGAGATCTTCATCCACTGGTTCACTGCTCAAAGGCCACAATGGCCAAGGCTGGACCTGGCCAGAGCAAGGAGCCAGGAGCCAAGAGCTTCTTCCAAGCCTTCTTCATGGGTAGCAGGGGCCCAATCACTTGGATTGTAATCCATTGCTTTTCCCAGGCCATTAGCAGGGAACTGGATAGGAAGTGGAGCAGCTGGGACTTGAACCAGTGCCTATATGGGATGCTGGCATTGCAGGCAGTGACTTTAACAGCTATACTGCAATGATAGCTCCGCCAAATGGCTTCATTACCTCTGTGTATATTGTCCACCCTCACTAAATTCTTTTATTCAAAAGTGGAGGTTGTGACCCACCACTAGTCAGGTCCTAATGCCAGAGGTTGACCTAATGCCAGGTGATGAGTCTGTTGTGTCTAGGGGACCGAAGTCATGAATGTTTGTAGAAGGAAGACCGCCCAGCCCCAGCCTCACTACCTTTCCCTCTGCTGTGCTCTGGTTGGGGTCCCATCTCCATGCAGGCCAGCATGAAAGTCAGACGTGTGGTCAACACTCGCCGGGAGTTGCAATGAGTCCTGATGGTGGCGCTGTCCTCTTCCTCACTGCTACGTGATATGGCCTGGAGCCCATCTCTGCTCCACCATGATGTGTGGGTTCAGGCATGGCCTCCAAGCCACAGAGACAGAAGTGTCCCTTTCTCTCCCCACCTCTATGGCAGCCAGTAGAGGCTTGCATCCAGCAGAGCCTGTCCCCAGCACAGGGGCCTCAGGGACAGGGCTGGGGGTTAGAGATCTCACAGATCCCAACAGTCATAGCCCAGTCTGTCCCTTTGCACTGTGCCCACCCGCTCTGCACCCCTGGCTCCCAGCCTCATTTGGGGCAAATCCCTGTGCCCCAGAACATCTGCAAACAACAAAGTCCATTTGCTGTTCTCAGGGTCTGGGTCAGCTTCTGATGTTTGCAACCAAGACAGCTGACTGCTCCTGACACACACGCTTGCCCAGAATCCATGAAGAGATCACATCTCCCCTCGTGCCTTCAAGCAGTTCCCTTCTGGGCAGCAATGACACAGGGATGGCAAATGATGGGTCTTAACAGGTGACTCTATGCAACTCAATTCAAAACCGGCCACTTCAAGAAAACAAAAGGAGCCGTTCTGCACACTGAGGAGGGTGTACAGAGGGAGAGGCTGGCAGAACCTTCTGCCCATTTGCAGGAGCGGTGGGGTATGGGTCTCCCGAAGCACCGCTCCTCAGGTGGGGGTGCTGCTTGCCAAGTTGCAGGGCTGTGTGCTTTGCTGAAGTTGTATGTTCATCTAGAGCAGAGCAGGCGACCAGAGCCCCAGCCTCAGGCTGGCAGACAGCCTCTTTGTAAATAGAGTTCTGTTGGGTCCCGGCCATGCTCCTTGAGTTCCTGTTGTCTCTGGTGGCCTTCCTGCCCCAACGGCAGAGTGGAATCAATGCAGCATGTGGCCCAGGCTGCATGGGGGAAAATATTGAGCATCCGGGTCTTGACAGGACAAGCTTGCAGGCTCCTGACCCAGGGCCCAAGTATGCACCTGACTCGATGGAAAGTTCTGCTTGTACCAGAGGGTCTTCACAAGGTTCATAGAAAATGCATGTTATGAAAACAGGGCACATGGATTTCAAATTGTGGCACCAAAATACATGTGTTTTATTTCCATTTTCTACCAGTGTTTTTTAAAGGACTTCCATTGTCCTGGGTCCATTCTCTGTTGTTCTTAATTTCTTCCTGTTTATTGTCTCTTTTTCTTTCTCTCTGGAGAGTTGTTTATTTATTGGAAAGGCAGAGTGATGGAGAGGAGAGAGGGGGAGACACTGGCTCACTCTCCGGACGGCCTCAACAGCCTGGTCAGGGCCAGGCAAAACTGGAAGCCTGGAGCTCCATCCGGGTCTCCCACATGGATGACAGGGGCCCAAGTACTTGGGCTGTCTTCTGCTGCCATCCAAGGTAGATAGCAAGAAGCTGGGTCAGACGCCGAGCATCAGGGACTCGAACCTGCTACTAGAAGTAGCCACTTAACCAGCTACACCACAACATTGGCCACATTGTCCATTGTTTCAGTTCAAAAAATCACTTTAGTTTCTACACATTTGTGTGGTTTACATAAAAAAGGAATACAAAAAGTCCTAAAAAAAAAAAAAAAAAGGCCTGCACTGCGGTTCACTAGGCTAATCCCCCACCTGTGACGCCAGCACCCCAGGTTCTAGTCCCAGTTGCTCCTTTTCCAGTCCAGCTCTCTGCTGTGGCCGAGGAAAGTAGTGGAGGATGGCCCAAGTGCTTGGGTCCTGCACCCGCATGGGAGGCCAGGAGGAAGCACCTGGCTCCTGGCTTTGGATCGGTACAGCACCAGCTGGGGTGGCCATTTGGTGGGTGAACCAACGGAAGGAAGACCTTTCTCTCTGTCTCTCTCTCTCTCTCACTGTCTAACTCTGCCTGTCCAAAAAAAAAAAAAAATTCCTGTTCCTGTCTCTCCTCACGGGCCACCATATTCCAAGAAATGACAATCCTCAAGGGGAACAGATAAAAGTCTGAACTTTTTGGAGGCCTGAGGAAGACCCTGGATTCTCTGAGAGCAAAGATAGGCCTCCGGAGCAGAGCAGTTAGAATGACTGACCTCACAGCGGGGCTGGAGCAAGGGCTCCCCGTTCCAGGTTGTGTAAGAATCACCTGGGAGCCAGGGTTCGCAGTGTACATTTTGAGTAGCTGCAGTGCCCACAGTTGGGTCTCTAACACCAACCTCCAATAAGAGGAGCCAGGGCTCATGGGAGAAAAGCCTGGTGACAAATAGGTAAGGAAAGATACAGGAGGAGCCTGGAGCATCCTTCCAGTCTCAGAAAGTAAGGAAGAGCTAACAGATTCAATGAGGCTTGCACTGTGTGCAGTTGGTAAAGCCACCGTCTGCAACCCTGGTATCTCCTAAGGGCACCAGTTCATGTCCCAGCTGCTCCACTTCAGATTCAGATTCCTGCTAATGCCATAGAGAAAGCAGCGGCAGAAGGCCCACATACTTGGGTGAGGAATTAGAGGATTAATATGCAGTTACAAAAGGCCTCTGTGGGAAGAAGAAAGAAAGTGCTTGTGTAAAACCTACCACTGCCCCAAGAAAATGATTGATAGAGAACATAGTGGGTCCTGTACCCATAGGCAACCATATGAGAAACTAGGTTCTGGCATCACACCAGACCACAGCACACAATAGCATGTCTCAAGTGCTTCACATCCCATCAGGTAGGCATAACCTACCTTAACTGGCCAGGTCAACAATACTTCTCAACTGTCACATCTCACAGGTAGTCCACATGGTCAAGTTTGCTAACTGGTCAGGAACCATGACCCCTATGCAAGAGACATAGAGAAAAACAAAGCAGACCCCTGGCATATTGAAACTGTGTAGAAGAACTGATCAGTTGCTGTGCACTTCCTATAGAAGTTCCCAATACCCGGACCTGGATGGACCCCACCCTGGAGGACCCCTCCTGAAAAGCGGGAGTCTGCTTCTCATAAAATCTGCTTTCACTTGCTTTTCTCACCCCATTTGCTATCCACATCATAATTCTTACTTATCGTGAGACAAAGGCCCAACTCCAAGCTCCTATAACACTTGGGCCCCTGCCCCCAGTGTGAAGACCTGGAAGAAGCTCCTGGCTCCTAACAAAGAGAAAGGCCTTCCATCTTATGGTTCATTACTCAGATGGCTGCAACAGCCAGGGCAGGGCAAGGCCAAAGCCAGGTACCAGGAGCTTCATCTGGGTCTCCCACATGGGTGCTGGAGTCCAAGTACATGGGCTATCTTCCACTGCTTTCCCAGGGACATTAGCAGGGAGCTAGATAGGAAATGCAGCACTCAGGACTAGAACCATGACCCATATGGTATGCCTGTACTGCAGGTGGCTGCTTTACATGCTACACCAGAATAATGGTCCCCAAGACTTTTTTTAATGACTTTTTTTAAAGACTTATTTATTTCACAGGCAGAATCGGAGAGAGAGAGAGAGAATCAGAATCTTCCATCTGCTGGTTCACTCCCCAGTTGACCACACTGCTAGGGTCGGGCCAGGCTGCAGCCAGGAGCCGGGAACTCCACAGGGATCTCCGTGTGGGTGACAGGGACCCAAGCCCTTGGGCCATCCTCCACTGCCTTCATAGGCGCCTTACTAGGAAGCTGCATCAGATATAGAGCACCCAGGACTCAAGCCAGCATGTACATGGGATGCCAGCCTTGCAAGCAGTGGCTTAACCTGCTGTGCCACAATGCCAGCCCCTGGCCAAGGCTTTCTACCTCCACGTTGGTCAGTCACAGGGAAAGGGCATGACCTTGGTGGAGGCAGCTCTGCCGCGGAGGCCATTCCCAAAGAGGCTGGCATTTGAAGGCTGTTTACTGACAGTCCTAGCAGCGGCAGGAATTGTGTTCTGTATTACTGAGTTAATCTGTGCAGTGCGGCACTCCCCACCCCACCGCACCCTCGCCGCAATATATCATCCTGTGAGTCCCATACAAACAGCCTACAGAGCAGTCATATTGTAGCTACTTTATAGATGAGGAAACAGGCTCCGAGAGGTCAGCTTGCTGGGAATTGGTGGGCCTGGGGTCGCACAGCCTCCGCTGTTGTGTGAAACCCTTCCTCTTGCAAAGCATCCAGCCTGCAGGCCTGGCGACCTTCAGGGAAGGAGGTCCATGGGACGGCTGCCCCAGGGCTTCATGTATGAGGCGTTCCTCCTTAGAGCCTGCCAAGATCTCTTCTGATTTATCAACGTGGCCCTATGAGCATGGAAAACGGCTTTTTAACGTCTCCTCAGCCTCTTCACCAACTCCTTCATTAGGTTTCTCTAACCTTCCAGGCTTCAATCCAACTTGACCCCAAACAGGTGCATTCATTGGAGTCATTGTGAAGTCACAGTCAACTTTCAGTTGTCTGTAGAAGTCTGCACTAAGAATCTTTCAGTCAAAAATATTGAACTCGGGGCTGGTGTTGTGGCACAGTGGGTTAAGCCTCTGGCCTTCAATGTCGGCAACCCGTATCAGAGTGCAGGTTCAAGTCCTGGCTGCTCCGTTTCCCATCCAGCTGTCTGATAATGGGCCCGGGAAAGCACTAGAAGATGGAATTCCTGACTCCTGACTTCAGCCTAACTCAGCCCCAGCTGTAAGGAGAGTGAACCAGCAAATGAAAGCACTTCTCACTCTGCCTTTCAATTAAATAAAGCTTTGAAAAGAAAGAAAGAAAGCACAGTGGTGGTTTCCAGGGGCTGGAGGCATGTGGAAATGTGGAGTTACGCTTTAGTGGGTGCTGGATTTCCATTCTGTAACATGAAAAGTGCTCTGGAGATGGATGGGGGTGATGGTTAGACAACAAAATTAAAAATGTTTCATACAGAGCCGGCGCCGTGGCTCAATAGGCTAATCCTCCACCTTGCGGCGCCGGCACACCGGGTTCTAGTCCCGGTCGGGGCGCCGGATTCTGTCCCGGTTGCCCCTCTTCCAGGCCAGCTCTCTGCTATGGCCAGGGAGTGCATTGGAGGATGGCCCAGGTGCTTGGGCCCTGCACCCCATGGGAGACCAGGAGAAGCACCTGGCTCCTGGCTCCTGCCAGGATCAGCGCGGTGCGCCGGCTGCAGCGGCGGCCATTGGAGGGTGAACCAGCGGCAAAAGGAAGACCTTTCTCTCTCTCTGTCTCTCTCTCTCACTGTCCACTCTGCCTGTCAAAAAAAAAAAATGTTTCATACAAATAAATTGTGGTGTTTAAAAAATGGCATATGGGGGGCCAGTGCTGTGGCGCAGTGGGTTAACGCCCTGACCTGAAGCGCCAGCATCCTATATGGTGCTGGTTTTAGTCCTGGCTGCTCCATTTCTGATCCAGCTCTCTGCTATGGCCTGGGATACCAGTAGAAGATGGTCCAAATCCTTGGGCCCCTGCACCCACATGGGAGACCCAGAAGAAGCTCCTGGCTCCTGGCTTCAGATCGAGAAACTCTGGACGTTGCAGTCATGT